>NC_134367.1:122596061-122898838 GCF_035582795.1 Mycteria americana
CAGCGGGGGACACACATCGCACAGCGGGGACAACAGCAGTGAGCAAGGTAGGAACGGAGCCCTTGTGCTTTCCTAGCTGGCGAGCGGTCGCCGATGCGCTCGGGGACCGGGTGCTCTCTTCCCGATCTTGAAATGTGCTCGGGTACGAGGGAGTTGGTGCTGAGAAAGGTCGAGCTTCCTTTTTTTGGTCACTTTTTTTCCATCTCCTCCTAGTAAAAGGATTGGCATCTTTATTTCTTCGACCCTGCCAGCAGGCACATGTTAGAGCAACATATGTACCAAATTTGCAGTCTGCTTAATAAAAATAAGCAATGAGAAGGGTTTTGGGGTTTTTTTCCCTTCATTCAAATGGGTTAAAAGATGAAATCTTCAAAAGCAAATGTAATTAAGATTGCAGAAATGCATGCTAATATTTCAAAGATGCCATCGAAACTTTGCTGCGTATGAAGAAGAGATGTTAGCTGGCCCATTTTACGAAATCCTGAGCGGTGCTTTTATTTACTTTTTTTTACTCAATTCCAATTTACTTGAATGCAAAAATGTTTTGTTTGAGTGCCAAGCCAAACAGAGTAACTGATTTAGCAGGACGAGTATGAAACGAGCTTGGTGCAATTGAAGTGGGACGTACTACAAATAATTAGCGCTGTCTCAGAAGCTCCAAAGGCTAAAAACCTGAAGTTCTGGGTTTTCCTGAGAAGCTGTTTAAGTGCTTCGTACTTTTTCTGAAGAGACCGACTGCAGTGGATTTAGTGTTAATTTAATGCAATTAAAATTTAAAAAGGATCCTTAATCTGAATGTAAAAGGGAGTGCGTTATTGAAGTTGACTCTGAACTCACAATAGGTATATACTTTTAAATCTGGTTTTATGATCATGTTTCATTCAAGTGCTGTTAGACAACAAAGGAATTGTGTTTCCAAAAAAAGGTTGAGCAGTACTGATTAGCATTGCAAAGTCTGCATTTAACAAGATTAGTTTTTAAACTAAACCAGTATATTTTAATTTTTTATACGCATGGACCTAACGTACATGGTGAATAACATCTCTTTATAGAATTTTAAGTATTTGAGACACTTTATTGTTTAAAGAAAAGTTGCTGACTTCATCGCAAGTGTAGCCTAGTAAAAATGGGGCCTGGAATAGTAAACTGTTGCAGAGCTGAGGCAGAAACTGGTAACCTTCTGACCTCTGACTTTTACTGGAAAATGATATGCAACATAAATTCAGGGGGCCTTTTTTCTTTCAAGTATGTATACGTATATATTCTAGTGGTGCTGTTCACAATGCTATAGTTGAAGTGGTGTCAATATGTTCATTAGAGCCCCTTGCTTTTGGAGCAAACTTTAAATCCCTGGGTTTGTTAAGGGTGAAAAAGCTGCTGCAAAAATAGGCTTTGAACTACAACATGGTGTTTGGAGGGGGTTTTTGCACTCAGGACTGTTCTCTTCTTAGACGGATGTGCGCGCGTTTACGTGTGTATGTGCGTGGAAAAACATCTGCGGGGAGGCTTGCCAGCATGCTCCTAAACCTCTTGGGCGCTTTGGAAATCGAGCTTCTCAGTTCCTGCTGTACTTTTTAAGATTTTGAGGCTGTGTTTTCTCCTAAATGTGGCATTTTATTAGTCCGGAGTGCCAGTTGTGTCTGACGTTTCATCATAGCCGTCCTGGTCTGCTCCTAGCAAGGTGCATGCTATAACCTCGGTCTGGAAGGCTTTTCGAAAGTGACTTTAGAGCTTGAGTCCTATTAAATATCCCCAGAAAGACTCATCAATGATGCTTTAGCCCGTTCTGAAACTTTTACCCGAACTGTAGAGTAAGGTTTATTGAGGCTGGAATTGCTGCCAGCACTTGATAGATGCATTTCATGAAGAAGGCTCATTGCATTAAAACTTTAGGAAAGAGCAAAAGAGCGGGAATTTGCTAACCGGAGCTCTCAGGTCAAGTTTGGGAAAGGATTTTTGGAAAGGAGACCCTGTCCAGAGGGCCTCCATTACTGAGACTTGCCTTCAGGCCACTTGCCACCTATGGAAGTGGCGGGCTTTTTTGAGGACTGGGGATGCGGAAAGGGTAGCAGTGGTCTGGCTGAGCCTTGCTTTATGTTTTGTTTGCTCAAAGCCCTCTGAAGGCTGAGGTTATGGGGGAATCCCAGTTGTTTAAGCACACCGATGCCTGCGTATGCACCTTGTATTAAAAAAATGCGTGGTTTTAGGCTTCCTGCATGGGGAAGAAGTCAAAAACCATGATCCTGAATGACCAAAAGGGAAGAGAAGAAGAAGAGAGCAAATACCCTGCCTCTCCCCAACTACATTTAAGTTCAAAATGCCGTGATTTGGAGGCTTTTCTTCTGTGGCCTGATGTGAGGAGCGGCTACGCTGTGGTCAAACTCACGCTTTGGCCTCTGCCGGATGCTTTTCTTGGCAGCCGAAGCAGCCGGCATGGCACTGCCGCAGCAGCCGGGTGGCAGCGAAAGGCTGGGGACTCGCACGTTCATGCTTGCGAGCACAGGAGTTAACGCAAGATGCACGCGTTGCGTGACATATATTCAGTATATTATGGGCTTCCCTATTTTTAGGAGTTTGTAAAAGTTCCTTTTGGTTCCATCTGTCACGAGCACGTTTGCCATTTAAAAAAAACCAAATCTAATCACCAGAAATATAACCCTCTAAAACTGTCTATTTTTAGGTTGTTCCCACAACCTACTTCCCCTCTTGGAGTGGGTAAAAGCACCTTCTGGGCCGGGCTTCCAGCCTGGCTGAAGGTATCGCAAGGATGTGAGCGGGAGCTTTGCATTTTCAGAGGCACACAGGCTGGAAAGCTGAAGCCCCTTAGCAAGAGTTTTCTCCCTTAGTCCTTAACCCAGACTATGTTAAGGTCTATTTTTGGACCTTTTGGAAATTTTTCTTCTTCACCTGATTCCTCACTGCTTTTAATCCCCACAAAATGCATTTTTAACCTCTTTAAGTTCCTGGGCACAACACGCATTGAATGATTACCTTTGAAAACAGGAGAGAGATGCTCTTTCCTGTAAACATTTTAAAGTCTTTTTTAACATGTAAATTTATTTACTTAGTAAATAGTAATGACTCCCAGCTGCTCCTGATCTATTGTAGAAATCCATATTTAACTGCAAGGGAGCTGTTCTGGGGTGTCCTGCCACTGAACAGCAGGATATGTTATTGCATAGCACGTTGACACAACCCCTTATAAAGGCCCGGTATTGTGTCGTCATAGGGGATAGTTATCGTACAGGAATGCAGAATAATATTATGAAAAAGTTTCGTGGGCTGTTTTGCCATTGCTCTGAACTTACGTGAATGGCCTTTGGAGGTCTGTCTCCAAACGGTGCAAAGAGATTTGAATTTACACAGTGGAGAAATAACTTGCTAAATTCTATTAAAAAAAAGGAGAAGCAAGTTCTTAGGTACAGGCAGGTGATGCTGAGCTCATGGCAACACTATTTTATCTTACTGCATATTCTAACTTTAAAAGATTCCTGTTTGGGGTATTAACAGATCCGTTTTGTTTGGTTTTCAAGCAGTCAGGCCAGGAGGATGCTAAACAAAGCCCTGGTACAGTCACTTTTAATCCAGAGTGGGGCTCTTAATTCCCATGTTTAGCTCTTCTACACGGCTTAAAAGAAAAAGAAAACAAATCTATCAGTGTCTCCTATTTGTGCATATTGGCCCTTTCCCATTTTTTTTGTGCAAGCCTCAGCCTGGGTCCAAAACATTTTTTTAACCTCCAAATAATTGTTGTTCTTTCAAGCCGGGAGTATAAAGCGGTGATATTTCTTTATAAAAATGTATCAATGGCTGCAGTGGGTTTTTTTTTTCAGGCTTTTGTAGGAGTTTGGGCAACCTATAGGCAAAAAGGCAATCGCGTTTATTATTGCCGGGAATCTCAGGGCGGTTGTTTGGAGGCTGCGAAGGCAGGCGGCAGAGCCGGGCGGAGGGGGAGAGAAGGGCCACATTATGTTCCAGATGACGGAGCAAGGATTTATATGCCGGCTCGCCTTTTTTTTTTTTTTTTTTTTCTTTTTTTTTCTTTTTTTTTTTTTTTAACATGGGAGAAGAAAAGTAATAAGAGCGGGGAGGCAAGGCATTTGAAGCGGTCAGATGGCCGATGACTAATGGGATAGGTGGGCAGGAGCCCGCGGATTGGGTGTCTTAATGAGCACATTTCGCACCGAGTTTGGGCTGCAGTTCCCCTTCACCTTTGCCCTTTATTGACCGAACTGACACTTCATTTTTCACATACTTCCAATTATGGCTGAGCTTAAGTGTTGCCCTGCCTCCTTTCTTTCTTGCCTATGGACGGCTCGAGAGTGGCTGAGGCCGCTGAAGATATTTTAATTCGAAAAACTACCATAGCAAGGCAGGTTTAGGGTGTAACCTGAAACTGCTGTCACTTTGCAGTTTCTCCGATGAAAACAAAAGTTTTAATGTTTTTGTTTAGCCAAATTCTCTGTGGCGAGGCGGGGGATTGCTTTGGGGGCGATTGGGTTGGCGAGGGGTGTTTTCCTTGGGGTAAATCCTTTTTGGCAGTACAGGTGCTGTGGGTGGGAGTCACCCAAGTAAAGAGGTAAACCCAAGGAAAAAGCCGTGCTGTGCTTGAACGATGACTCCTTGTTCCCACTCAACACGGCGTCTTCTCAAGAGGCTTCTTGTGTGCGATGCCTTGCTATGTACTTTGCCTAAAGCTCTCCTTATGGAAAAGCAAAGCACTTCTCGAGCCTTAGACGAGCGTGGATTTGTTGTTTTGGTAATATTTAATGCATGGATGTGGATTTGAGCGTGGCCCGGCTGTGAGGCTTTGAGAAGTGGCCCAAGATGATGCTGGGAGAGGCGGGTATGATGACGGGATGGACAGATCTCCAGTCCACAGCCACCCCTGTGCTATATGGGGAGAACCGTGTGATATATGTCCCACAGCCCAAGCCTGTGTGCATTTCCACGTTGGCTTTTACATGCAAAATCCTTCCAGGGCGGAAATGTCTGTTTGCTTTTGCAGGGCTTTGGGGCTTTCGGAGCATGCGGTTTTCCTACCGAACGTGAATTTCTGTCGGAAATAGTCGGAATAAGTTGCGCTTGCATGGGATGGGTGGGTTTAAGAACAAAATAGCTGCTGTTAGACCTTAACTTCCCGGCAGCGCCGCTGGATTTTGCAGCGTGGCTTTCGCTACGGGCTCTGTCACGTGAAGTTTGGGTGAGTAATGAGCGGGCACGTCACCTGCGTGCCGGTGGTGATCGCTTTGCATTTAAATACGCAGCGAGTATATCAACAATTACATCCAAACAGAGGCCCCTAAACCACAGAAGTATTTATCTCAAAAAAAAAAAAAAAAAAAAAAAAAGTATGAAGTATTACCTACTTTATTATGTAGCCCTCTGGCATAGTAATGGCATGGCATATTTTTACCATAATATGGTAATAAAAGAGTATGTAAAAGGCAGACAAAGGTTCTGTCTTTTCACTAAGGTGACCCCTGTTACCAAGTAACTGCTTTACTTATGAGCTTATTAAAAACTCAAAAAAAATGAGCTTTTCATACTTCACAGGCATTGATGTGAAAATGAGCTGTCCTGCGAGTAGTTTTCTTGATCATTTTTAGAACAATTGATTAGCCAAAGAGCCGCTGTCATTAGTTGACATTGACTGATAGCAATTTGTCACAAGCTCCGAAGGTCAGCCAGGCAGTGGAAGCTTCGGCTTGTCTTTGATTGACCTTTTCTGATGCCATTATCATGTGATCGGTTAGACTGGATGTGACCCTCGATTGGAAAAGACAGGGCATTAGTCAACAGGGGCTGCTCCCGGTATTTTTTCTGGTGCTTTATGTATTGTGAATCCCGATTTAAGCGTAATAGGCTTGTTTGGAAACGGAGCGGTATCAGTTTTCGTGCCGAGGCTCTGCCATCCCCTTTTCTTTTCTTGCCTTTCCATCAGCGCTCGGTTTGCTTTAAATCAGCGTGAGCACCTGTGCCCTCGTCCTTTGACGCGAGATACGAGATTTAAAACAACCCTGTATTATTTGAAACTCTTCGTGTAGGTGCATATTCTTCAGCAGCACCAGCATTAATTATTTTTATCTCCCCAGAATCATGTTTTATTTTTTAACAGTGATTGAGTAGTTGAGAATTATGCTCATAACAACACGATGTCAATTTATCATTCTGCTCTAAAGCCGGAGGGCGTGAAACTGTTTTTTTCCTCCTTCTGGTTTGGGGTTTGTTTTTTTTTTTTTTTTTGTCTCATCAGCCTGATTCAGCTGTTAAAGTTAGATTTCGGCAGCGTTAAGCCTCTGTGCCTCAGCTAGGCAGGGTTACGCTTCCAGTATGGTGCATGGAGAGAGTCCTCACTTGGAAGCGGGTGTCTGTCATGATTCGAGCATCAATCTATTCCCGGTGTCAGGATGTATTTTAATCGTTCGCATTAGCTCCGAACGTCTGTTATTACCAGGCGTTTTTCCTTTTGATTTGGCAAAGCTAACTTAAATACTTATAAATGTTGCTTGTTTCACCTAAATTGTGGGTAACACAGTCATAAACGAATTCTTGTCCTTGTAAAAAACCTTCGTTCCTCCCATTTGCCTTTCAGGGGAAACTTGAATTTCTCCGTCTAAGTACCAACTTGTTTTTCAGGTCAGCCCCCAGAGATAATAAGCAGTTCAAAACCAGCACAACCATTTCAGCACGGTTTAATGCGACTTTCAGTCTTTGCTTAGGAAAAGCTTCCAGCCGGGAGGGAGCAGAGAGGCGATCACGTCAAGAGGCAGATCCCTCGGGCTGAAGCTGTTGCCATCGTTGGCAGAGCGAAAGGAGGGAAGAAGACTTTGGGAACTGTTTACCTTTAAAGTGCCTATGGAATGCAAATATTCCCGACTTCTCGGCCCGTTTGTAATCAAGGAGCAAAATTTAGGTGCTGGAATTCCCCCTCCCCCCCCCTTTTCTTGGCAAGTTTTTTTAAACTTAGAAACGTCTAGCCCATTAAACATTTGTGTGGCTGTGCACGAGTCTATGTATGCGTAGACATGTATGTAAGAACATAGCCCTGACCCAGAACGGGGCATCCCGTCAGCAGGGCAGGGCTTTTGCAGGCCCCAAAGTGTGTCTGCACAGCATCGGGTGTGTTACTGAGGACAAGACCCTGAATATGCCAAGCAGGGAACAGCGGTGGAAAATACCACATTGATAAATCACATCTTGGGCTGTTACCTAACAACTCAGGTGTAGGACCTAAGGGCATCTTGCTTTCCTCCTTGGATGGAGCAGA
Source organism: Mycteria americana (assembly GCF_035582795.1). Lineage (NCBI taxonomy): Eukaryota > Metazoa > Chordata > Aves > Ciconiiformes > Ciconiidae > Mycteria > Mycteria americana. The sequence goes on from NC_134367.1 coordinate 122,603,332, forward strand.
GAGAGGTTTGGTTGCAAGTAGTTGTAGAAACAGGTTTGAAGTTTTCAGTGTCCAAGATACCCCTTTTTAGCAGTACCCGAGTCTTGTATTTTGAAGATCACTGACATGATTTGATTTAGAAAAATTGTTGCTTTATTCTGGTGGGGTTTTTTTGCCCCTGGGCACGCTCCTTTAGGTTGCGGTGGCTCATTGAAGCCAATGAACTTCCCCTATGGTCCATATGCTTCCCATCTTGAAGGCACCAGCCCGATCCCCATTTGCCTCTCCAGGTCTTGGTGGCCTCAGCTGAGTCTTTTGCTATCTGATGCAGGCAGAGTGTGACATTCAGGTGTGTGCCATTGACCTCTTTAAATCAGAGGTTACAGAAGCAAAGTCGTGTTCCTGAGGTGGCCTCCACTTTGGAGAAACGTTTTGTCGCAATGAGTGTAAACCTGTAAGCGCGCATTGTTTCTGGGCTAGCGGTGCACGAGGGTGTGCCATCGGGCTGCTTGGCGTAAACCATTTTCCTACCTCTCACGCGAAATGCTGGGGGGGGGGGGGAAGATTACTAAGGTTGGAAGAAAAGGCTTTAAAAAAACGAGTTGTGTATGGAGAAAGCGGGTGCTTGTCCCATAATGCAAGGACTAAGGGTGGGTGTTCACCGAGTCTCATGGCACAGGAGCTTTCCAGAGCGTTAGCAGGTTTAAAACAAACACAAGTGCTTCACGTGCTGGGTTAAATTTATTGCTACAGTGTGCTGTGGAGGTCAGCAGGGGACAAAAAGAGATTAGACCAATTCGTGGAAAAATAGGTCCTTCTGTAGCTATTAAAAACCTTGGTCCAGATGCAGCCGCTGGCTCAGGAAGCTGCCCAAGTGCTGATTGTCAGAGCCGTGGCACAGCCGCCGCTGTGTAACCCCCCTTTCTGTACGGGTTTCCAAAACATCCATTATTGCTCCTGGGAGAGACCGACACGAGATCGAGCTACTTGGACCCATCTCCTCTGGTTTTTATGTTAAAATAATTTTTTTTAATTCCATTCCGGAAATACGATACTGGATTTTTTATTTACCCTGTTTTTTGATGGCTCTTGCTAACCCTGGCATGCTTTTGTTGGGAAGAAAGTAGACATAGTTTGTATTTTCTCGCCCTTATTACCCCGGGGGTGGGAATGGTTTGACGCTATTCATTCAAATTTGACAGGTGATTGCTTCTGTAAATGAATGCACTCAAATCATAATTGTTGCAACAGAATTGTTTGATTACCTGGCGGTAGCCTCTTTCTCTCTGATAGCTTTTGGATCACCTGTTTGCTGAGAGCATTTGACAGTCCTCATGTTTATTACCCAATTGAATGTCAGTAGCAATTGCAGCTAAAGATAAACGAAAATGCAAGTACTTGTTGACCTTGACTTTTTTCCACAAGATATTGGACTTGATGGCTCTATTGCTGTTGAACTGATAAGAGTTATAAACAGTAGTTGAAGGAAAATGTTTTATTCCCAGAGGAAAATACCACGCTGCTGTGGGAAATGGCATCTGACTAGCGCTCTTTGCCAAATTTCCTTGGTTCACCTTCATTTAGGCTGTGGGAAAATAAAATACAAATTTCCCCTTTTATGACTTTAATATCTCTGCAAACATGAATTCCTGCACTCTTTGTAAAGTTTTGTTGGCAGGCTGCGCCAATAACATCCAGCGAGCGCGAGACCTCGCCGTGTTTTACGATGTGCTATAATGAGGATTCTCAATTCTTCCTCATTTTCGGGCTGATTTGATAATTACAGGGAGGGAGCAGAGCTTTCTTCTGCTGTTCCATGGGAAGCTTAGTATGTCTGTAACCAGCGAAGATGGGGAAATGCGTGGCTGCGGGTGCGTGTTGGCGGAGCGTGGCCGTGCTGGTGGGGGGGTGGCCTGGGGATGAAGACAAAGTTCTTGCAGGGATGGAGGGATGATACTTTGGTAGGTCTTGCTTGCACCTGCTTTTTTGGGCAGGGTCCCAGGTGAGTTCCCTTGCAGTTTTTTTGAGAGGAGGGGGCCAGCTTCGGTGTCACCCATCCCAGCTGCATTTGGGGGACGGGAGGGATGAGCATCCTGCCCCAGCAGATCTTGCTGCTATAACCCCCTCTTATATATATATATATTTTTTTTTTATATATATATTTTTTTTTTTAATATATATATATATATATTTATATATATATATATTTTTATATATATATTTCATTTCTAATCCTGCTCCAATATGAAACCTGAAAGGAAGACTTCAGTGGAAACAGGAACAGGCAATAGGCTTTGTGATCTTCCGGGATGAAAGTCATTGTATAAAAATAACGTGTAAAGAGCACAAAAGACCGTGGAATTATATTGTTTAAAACATAAGTCCTTCTTGTCTTGGCAACTGCTCTGATAAACTCCGTACAGCATCGCAGGAGCTTGTTAAAGGACTGAAATACAGGATTAAGCAGTGCTGTAACAGTTAGCAGAGTCAGACTAGTAATCTTACTGCATCGTATTTTTTTTAGGTAAGATTAAGCCGGCATTACATTATATGTTTGTGGGCAAGGGGGCATTCTTTAAGGGATTAATTAATAGGATCAATGCTGTAAGATGCTGACATAATTTTTTTCTAAGCACGTTGATGCACAGGGGCTTTTATTTTTTTTTATTTTTTTATTTAAATTCATGAATGAGATGGGGACCTTCTCTGGGTGATGGGGGCAGCCCCTGCGGCTTGCGGCGGAGCCACCTGTCACCGTATAATTCATCGGGGACCTCTTCTCGCTGGCCTGGTGACCCAGTAGCCGGTGCCATGCGAAATCCCAGATGGAGAGGCCCGATGTCTCTTCTCCCCGAGCTGGTGGGGGATCGCAGGGCTGTGACTAAGCAAACGCCGGACGCTCTTCTGGCAGGTCCTTGAATGAGGCTGCGGGTGGTAAAACCTTCTAGCTCTCTGGCTTGTCTCTTTAGCCATAATGCCTCCTCCTTGTAGCCTTTACATCTTGCCTTTGGCACGCTTGAGTTTTCGCTGGTAGGGTTTGGGAGGTGGGAAAGGACACGGGAGAGCCTGGCCGGGCCCGTGACGTGCCGTGGGAGAAGTGTCACATCAGGGCAAGCGCTGTCTCTGCAGAGCCCTCCGGCACTCTGTGGCTTGGGAACTTCCTCATCACCAGGAGGTATCTCTGGCGTTTAATAGCCACGGATGACATATATATATATATATTTATATATTTTATTTTTTATTGTCTTCCTCATGAGCATTGAAAATCTCACGCAGAGCTTGCAGGCAGTTTTTTTGTGGTTGCTTTTTGCAGAAGCATAATGTGGAGGTGTCAGAAAGAAGAACCATCATATAAGTAAATAAAAATACAGTAGGGACAGCCTTTTCAACTTTGTTTTTCCATGGCTGATCCTGTGCCACAGGAGAGCGGTGGCCCTTGCAATGCTGATACTGTGTGTCGTCTCAGGGCTGTAAATTCATCTTTTGCAGAAGGGTAGGAGAAGACCTACTAAGAGGCACCAGTTATGTCCTCAGAAAAGAGCTAAAGGGGGTGGATGTAACCTAACTGATTCTTAATCTTCCCCCAGCTCTCTGAATAGCAGTTAGTGTCATATGGATGCATGCTAAAAATATTCTGGAGTCTGTAGCGTCCCGATGGACTTAAGAAGAAGGCATATCTTAGCTCTGTCTGGTCAGCAAGTGAAGGTCACGGAAGCAAGGCCTGTAGGGTGGAGAACCTTTTGTTGCTCTCGTTGCCACGCCAAGAGGGTCTGCTCCCTCCCCGGCACAGCGCTGCGGGAGAAGCCCCGCCGGGGTGCTCCTGCCTGGGGCCCTGGGCGACAGCACATGCACTTCTGCATCCACTGCCTTCGTAAAGCAGCGGGAGGAGATAATGCGGTCAGTATTAACTGAACCGCTTGAAGTAAAGCGTCATGATTTAAAATTGTGTTTAAGTTTCTTCCAGGGCACTGTAACAGGCTGTAGCAGCCTCTCGCTAAAGAGTAGGGGATAAGACGCGGGCAAATTGCAGGGGGGTGAAAGAGGCAACCAAGTGGGGTTGAAACATTACGCTCATGCCATACTCCTCCTCCCTTCCCCGTAAAGCATCTCCTATTTATCCTCTCCTGTCCCTGGCTGTGGCAATGAGGATGCCCTAGGAGATGCTTTGGTGCAGGATTCTGCCCATTTTCTTTTTTTCTGTATCTATCTGGAATAACCCATGCAAATACGGTGTGAGGCTGGCTGTGTAAAAGCAAGAATCGTGGTGATATTATTTCAGTATCGGTATTGGTGTATCAGTATATACATTGGTATCAGACAGACTTGGTCCTGTGTTGAGGTTTTGTGATGGGCTGTAGGTAAAGCAGGGGCTGTTTTGTCAGTTGGCGAGCAGACTGAGCCACAAAATCTTTGGATGTCCGTATATAAATATTTGTAGTTTGTGTGTGTGTTCGGTCGTATACATGCTTGGATGTGACTGCCTCCCACTATTATGCATTTTTATTCATTTATTCAACCTGGCAAGAAAGGTGGTAAAACAACCGCCCTTGTGAAGTACAGGGCTTTTTCAGGACCTTTCGTATTTCCTTTAGAAAGAGCGTTGTGCTAAGTTCCTTGGCGTTACAGCTACAAGAAACAAATTAGCGAGCAGTGCTAACATTAGTGTCTCACCGCAGATTTAATCCAGCTAAAAAACCCCTGAGGTGGCCATAATTTACCAGGTTGAACAGCAGGCTGGCGAGCAGAGAGGGCTGGCGTAGCCACATCGTCGGGAAGTGTAAAGTTGGTAACTTGGTTGAATTTAATCCCAGTGAAGTTGGTGACTTGGTTGAATTTAATCCCAATAAAGTAACCAGCTAACAGTCTGCAGGAATGCAGGCTGCAGCAGGAGGAGCGTGTAAGTTGTAACATGGGTGTATCAGCTCTTCCCCACAATTAATTATATCATATCACTGAAAAGCAGAGTTTGCACAAATACGCAATTTTGCAGCATGGCCTTCCATATATAATGTTTTAATATAAATTAGAATTGCCTCAGACAAACGAATTGAAATTCTGTGTTATTAATACACAAATTTTATTTACTGTTGCAGTTCGTGTAGGTGAAACGACAGCATTAAACTTAGAAGTGCCTCTTAAGTTGATAAATGCCAACTTGATACTAAACATATTAATACTCAATTAAAATTAATAATCAATTTACTTGGAATATTGGAGGTTAGCCAGGGAGGGATCTGAAGTTGTATTAGGTATATCGTACTGGTCTGAATACATCCTACACTGTTGCAAAAGCATTGTGCTAATTTTAGCTTACAAAGAGGATGAAGATAAACTGCCTGCTGCTAGTTTGCCATATGCTATCCTGGCGATAATATTCAAGTACAAAATATTCTGCAGAGAGTCTTATTGTTTCAGTAAAAGAAAAGTGGAAAAGAGTTAAGCAAATTTCTGCTCCGTAAATGTATACAAAATAATGAAATAAAACAAATCTCCAATGCTGGTAGATGAGATCTGTGAAATTTGTTTTGGTTTTATTGGCTTTCATGGGAGTCAACAATTTGTTTTAGTATATATTTGATCCAATTGTAACCATTTCTCGCATGTAAATCTTAAAATCAATCTAAATAAAAATCGATCTTCGTTCTGGTAGGCAAAAATATAGTCCGAGTTGCTCCTAACTAGTTAAGCCTCCCATCCTTCAAGTTTAGTGCGGGAATAAAGTCTCTGCTGAGCTGATTTTTTCAGGAGCCTCTCCTTTTGCTTTGTTTATTTAAAACCACAAAACATGTTCCAGTTCCCATACGGGGAGGATTTTTGCTTCTGCAGCTTCACCAAGGAGCATTTGCCTTCTCCATCTGCAGCCATGGTCAGGAGAGGGGTGCGTGGGGAGGGGCTGCCCCGGACCCCCCGGGCTTGGGAGGGCTGCGGGGCGCTGGGGGGAAGCTTTGGAGGGCTGGAGGGAAGCTATGCATTAGCAAGCGGTGAAAAGCTTGACCGTCAAGTGACCCGGGTCAAGCAAACCCCCTGCCGAAGAGTCCCATTTGGACACGGATACCTGTGGGGTGAGGGAGGAGATAAAGGAAGGGGGAGGAAGATAAAGTAATCCCATTGACCTGGGAACTTCTCCGATATTACAGGCGAGGGAACAGCAGGAATAATAAAAGAGTGGCAATATTTGCCTGCCCCCCGTATCTGTGTAATGTCATTTCCAAAGGGCTGGAGCAGATAATAGCAAATGTGCTTTCAAGTATCAGATCAATCTCTTGAAGTGGTGGGGAAGGCTGGATGCTCTGATCTGGCGGGTGCTGGAGAGTGTAATACAATCCTCGTCGCAGCAGAGAGAATTGTATAAATGGACAAAGATCCGCTGATTACATCTTTTGCTAAAGTGTTAAGTAAAAGATCTGGCTATAAGAGATGGCGGGTCTACTATTGTCCAGTCTTCTGACTTGTTTTTATAGGGGTTTTCACAGGAACAAATACCAATTACCAAAATAAAAGCAAGCGGTGTGGCCGGTCCGTATCGTGGTAGGACACATGCTCTTGAGTCAGCGTGGGCAGGAAGCTTGGCAGGTCTGTCCCCTACCATTGCCATTGCATCTTTATCTCTCTGGTTCATTGTTTGCCCCGAGTGCTTGAAATTCCAGTTTCCAAGTAAAAGCTTCCTGTTTCTTGCATTTACATTCAGTTTGGTAAGACATAAATTTAGCTATCTATCAAGGGGGGCTTCCCCCCCTCCCCCAAGTAAGGCAAAATAGGAAGAAGAAATTAATTCTGATTTGATGATAAGAGGTAGAATTTTGCATTTTCCCAGATTCTCAGTGGCAGGAAGGCACCATGAGGTTGTATCCTCATGATAAGGTGATGGATGGGAGCTAAATTCAGCCTTTCCATCCTGAGTAATTTTAGAAGGGGCCCTGAAGCCTAGATCTTGTTTGGAAACAGCGGTGGGCATAGTCAGCCTTCGTTAGCCATCGTTTCCTCGCGATAGCCTCGCTGCTTGTAAGTTTTTACTGTTCTGTGCAGTATTCAAAGCTAATAGCGTGCATATTCTTGTAGTCATCTCAACTCTGAATTTCCCTCCGGAGAGTTTCCCTTTCTTCCCATTCACTGCGGAGGGACTCGGGGAGGACTAATCGCCTCGCTCAGACACTTAGCTTGGCAGCCTGACTTCAATGCTTGGAGTAAGGAGGGATGAATCTGTGCTAAAACTTGCCGTTTCTTTAGGAAGGAAGTTTTTGCTCTGCGTGGAGAAGCAGAATAAAGTGTTTTGTAGTGTAGCGTTTGTAGTGTTTTGTAGAAGATGCGGGGAGTGGGCTCGGGCGTTGCGTGTGTGGGTGAGGCTGTGTCCTCTGCAGCTCCTGAGCACGCTGGCCTGAGCATCTCCTGAAAGCAGTCGTCTTTGCTAACCTGTATTGGTGAGCTGAAGCGTTACAAAATCTTGACGTGCATAGAAAAAGAGATACTTGTATTTTAATATTACTCATGGAGGGGGGAAGTGTTTGTATTCCCATGCCTCGCTCTCGGGAGGCCGGGTTCCAAGCTTTCCCTGCCATCAGGAGGTTGCGTACTTCATCGGTGTATGTGTGTTTTTAGAGGAAGATTTTCACGTGACTCTGGGAGCTGGGGGCTTAAATATAAAACCTGACGGATGGGGCTTGTGAAGCTTGGGGTCAACGCTTTGGCCAGCTTTCAACTGAACAGCACTGAGGTTTTTCATGAGATGAAAGGCGCTGCGAGCAAAGCCTGGAAATGAAACCTGTTGCTGAGTTGATGTGGTAGGAATGGGCACGTTCAGACGACTCAGGGCTTCGCTTTGTTGTGGTGTTTGGGCACGGGGTCCTTCGCTGGCATGGTAGCCATTGGGACTCCTCTCCACGCACCATCCTTGGCTGCTTTTAAATGTAAAACCAGAGTTAAACCTAGTTCCACTCCAAACTAACAAAATGCACGTTCAGTCCATTTAAGTGCACTAATATACATTCAAAAAGGCTCATTTGTCCGCTTCATTTTGTAGTCATATTTGCAGCAATCTTCACTAGCATATGAGGTGGAGGGGGGGGGGTAATAATTTTTATGCAGAATATCAAACTTCTGTTTTCATGTCGAAATGAGCAAGTCCCCTTCGGATGCCGTCCTGAAAAATATCTCCGGATTGTGCGCCGTGACCCCACTGTGCCCCAGAAACGTTAAATTCAGGGCTTGCTTCCTTGGGAAGCTGTGAGTGCAAAGGTTGGGGATGGTGCTGGGTTTCGAGTGCTGGAGGTTTGCAGGCGCAGAGGGAGGGCAGGTTACCGGCAGCAACAGTGCGGGCTTTCATTCAGCATCTTGTCAGTGTGCCTTATCTGGGATCTTGAGGGATGGCTCTCCAGGGTAAAGGCGGGGAAGGGAGCTGAGTGAGGTGCTTCCAGGGGTGTCCCGGCAGATTCTTCCTTGCAGGCTGTTCTCCTTGCCCCACTGGAGTCCTAACCTGCAAAGATCCCTGCAGCGCCTCGGAAAGTTGGGCTTTCCGGCATGATTGTTGGCTGCTTTGAGACTTCAACCTCCTTATTTATATCTCTCTCTGTGCCGTGGGGTGCAGAAACTCGTGTCGTCTTTGAGCTAACACATACAGCACCTGCCAGCCTGAGCCTCTCCTTGCATGCTCTTGCATGAGGTTTATGTGCAACCTCGGACGTGCAGAAAGCCTTCTGGGCTGGTGAGAGGTGAGCATAAGGGAGAGCTTCCATGTGGTCTTACAGGCAAGAGCGTATTGCTCTCTCCAAGTCTATTTTCCTTGTTCAGGTCACTGCTGAGATCACATCCGTTGTCAATATGGTTGTTGCGTCAAAATCTTTTCCACAGAAGCTGTTAAATATGGTGTAGGTAAGAATGCTTTTTAGCTGAACTTTGAATTTCAACCAGTGATTGTAGATGAAAATCTCCATCTTGCCTTCTCGTCCACCTAAACCACGAATTGCAGGTGAAGTTGGTCAGGCAGTTAAAATCAATGACAAAATTCAAAGTTGCTTTGCATAGAAAACGGCAGTGTGATTAGCAATGGTTCAGAGGCTGGCATTGTTGGCGACTGTTCAGATAATTGGCAGATATTTGTGAAAGCGTTTTCCAGTCTCAAGAGAATCACTGGTTTTGGCATCGGTGATTATTGCTCCGACACTGCGATGGGAGAGAGTGCAAGTGTGTGACCGGAGACTTCTTTTTCTGCCTGAGAAGCCTTGGTGGCCCAGTCTTAAGACTGAAACACTTGCCTCCAGGTTGTAAGTGGTCAGCCATACAGCAGAAGTTGTGTATGGATGAAGCAAGCGGTTCACAAACAGCTGGAAAATTGTGTTTCCATTTCGCTCAATATGCGATGAGTTTATTAGAAGAGACTCTTATTCAGAGTGATGGTGAAAACTGGAAATAGTATTTACTAGGATTTATTTGACTGTCACAAGATAATTTGAATACGGGTTTGCAAGTATTTCCTTTCCTTTTTATGCATGTCTGAGTGTGTGTCTGTATATATATATTACAAAACCATGCTGGTCTCCATCAAAATAGCCTGCTAATATTTTGCCTGCCTATATCAAGATGAAGCATGAAAGGACCACTCTGATTCATATTTTTAAGGGATGTTATTCTGACCCCAAAAACCGATACTTCTTTATCCAGTGCCAGAAAGCCTTTTGTGTGGTTTCAGTCCCCATTTCTTTAGCAATTAAGAAGCAGGTAGCATCAGAACAACAACTGATTTTAATAGCCACTTTAGCCACCTCTGTCATGGGGAGGAAGCGTGCAGGGCTTCTGCAGAGCCTCGGAGCTCTGTGGTGTGACCTCAAGTGACCAGACGCAAAAACCAGTGCAATTCTTGAACGGAAAGGTCTGCATCATCCAAACTGTGCTGACTCTTGTCCAAGAACACACTGTTTACCTCTTCCTTCCAAACTGGTCAATTTTCTGCAAGATCGAGATGGGATTTTTGGGTTTGTTTTTTTTTTTTTTTTTTTTTGCTTATCTCAGCGCAACTTGGCTGGTTTTAGTGGAGCTGCTCCTCACTTACACGTAGATGTACAGCAAGGATCGTGTTTTCTGTTTTGGCGATCAAAGCTGAACCTTCCCGCTATCGATCTGTATATTCCCCCTCCTTTGTGTCTAAAGATACTTGTATATTAATCTGCAAATATGCAGGCTGACCACTCCAATCAAAAGCAACAGATCTTACCAGTTAACTCCAAAATGCATCTTTCTGAAGGCAATGTCTGAAAATCCACTGGCATGAGCGTGAAGCAGCCAAGCTTCTGTCTGGCCCTCAAGATGTGTACCCAGACCTTAATGAAGGGTGGGGTTTTCCTTATCCCAATAAATAGATTTTGTCCGGGGACATGAGAGGCAGAAAGAGAGAACATATTTGCCCAGTGCTAAATAAAAGGCTATTTATGCCTAATACATTGGCAGAATTATTCCAGAGTAATTCAGCCATGAGAAAATACGATTCTTATGTCACTGCCAAGGTCAGAGAGACCTATGGTGATCTGCTGAGTAAGTTCAGGTCACCCAAGTTAAATCTGCCTAGGGGCCAACTTAGCTCACACACCACATTTTTTCCGAGATTTATAAAAGCAAACATCTTCTATAGATGAAAGCAGGGCTAAGAGTGTGGTCAACTCTCTCCTTTGAGCCAAGGTCTCCTGTTTTTCCCTTCTCCTTTCCAGGTTGCTCCTTCCATTTCCTTTCCATTCTTCTCTTTTCCCAGCATTTACAGGATGCTCAGAACAGTCAGTCTTTTCCTTAGTGTGGCAAGTGGTGCCTATAAAACCCTTCTAGTTGATATTGCATGTGCAGGAAGGGCACGGGGACGTTGCTGGTGTTTCACCAGGAGCAGCGTTGACTGTCTGCGTGTGCGTGGTGTGTCCCGGCACATCAGTTGAGAAGCACGTCTTGAACGCTGGGGCAAGGGGTACGCAGTAGAAATATATTCCTTGGTAACCTCAGCTGAGAGGGTACCATCTGAGCAATGGGATATTTGGCAGAACCATTTTGAAGGTGAAGCCAGTGAGTTTGTAGGCACTGCCAGGCTGTCCCAGGAGGAGACAGATCTAGTGGTGAGCTGGGGAGATGAGAGTCCTCTTCCATCACTGGTGGGTGGGAGGGGTGAGACAAGGTCCTCAGCCCTTTCAACAAGGATGAGGTTGCTTCAGTAGAAAAGCAAGATTATTCTTCAATTCATATACCTGCCTAGGGGAGGCTGATGCCTGTGGTTTTTAGCCTGCCAGAACCTGAGGTTTTCTTTAACTTCCTTGGTTACTCATTCATGTCATTTAAAGTACATCACGTTACTAAAAACACGTAGTTTTTGTCTTTCTATCCATTTCTACTACTGTTGCTATTGGGGATAATGACAAATGGTGTGAATTGAAAAAGAAACACCAGAAATCTTTTTTGGCTTGCTTTTTGAAGGATGTTTGAATTTGGTTTATTTTTTTTTTAAGACACTGGATGGCTTTTTGCTGTGACCCAGCTTTGCTTTGAGCTTTCTGTGGGATTTTGGTTAAGCACTCTTATTGCAAAGGAATGGAGTCAAAGAGAGATGAACTGGAAATGGCCGAGTTACCTCCTTCCCATCCTTCTTCCCTCTCGCAGTGGTTTCCCAAACTTGATGCCACTAGATGTAGTGGCATAAATAATACTGAAATTCTGGAGTGCACCAGAATTTTTTCCCTTTCCTCCCATCAGTTTGCCTATTCAAGGTGGCTGATGTGTAGGAATATGTAGTGATGGAAGATGGAGGTGAAAATAAAGTACATATACACCTGTAGGTGATATTCAGGGGAAGCTTTTAAGTGTCCAGCATTGCTCTGACTTTGCTTTCACCTTCACTGCATGTTTTGGATCCTCTGACATCTGCTTGTTCCTGGATGATTTGCATTTGGGTTTGTTGTTTGTTTGTTTTAATTTGGAAAAAAAAAACCACCGTAACCTGTAACTGCACTGTAAGACAAACAGCAGAACACCAGAAGCTGTGAGAGAAAGTCGTAGGAAACCAAAGACATTAGCAGTGACATGAATATATTAAGCTGGAGCCAAAGGGGATGTGCTAACTTGGTAGGACTGAAGCGTCCGAGAGAGCTGTCGGTGCCTGCGTGCCCCTGGGCTGTACCGTGGAAGGAGCTCGGCTTCGGTGCTGAGCCTGCTGGCCAGTGCCCGACCACGAGGAGCAGGGTCGAGACCACCTCCCCGTCACCGTTATTTCACCAAAGGGCTCTCCAAGCCCTCTTGAGTTTTCAGGCTTTGCCGCAGGGGCTGGATTCATGCCGGCTGCCCGGATGTGCAGGGCTTGTACCCCAACCTGCCCGTGGTGCCAGCCCACCTCCCCGCACCCAAGGGCTGTTAGCGGAGGTGGGAAAGTAGATTCCACTTTTTGGGGGGAAGTGTCTGTAGCAGAAGGGGAATTAATGACCTGAGCACTACGGCGGCCACGGCTTGATCCCTCCCAGCTGTGTAGAGCAAGGGAAGTCTGGGCAGAGTGAGCAGCCCTCTTCTCCAGCAACCGCTGCTGTGTCTTACCCAAATTGGGGCTTTCTAACCCGTTTGTGTAGATGAGCCCCAGCAAAGTTTAGCCTAGCTACTGCTAGTGGTTGTGCTTTGGTTGGTGCAGAATGACACCCACGGGTGCCTTCTGCCTCTGGTGCCACGCTCTACCAGATGCTGCCCACGTGAGCCGCAGGAAGGGCGGTGGGAGACGTTTTCTGATGTTCCCTGTCCTGCTCGCCGTGCCGAGCGGAGGGCAGTGGGAGCCGCGCACGCAGCATGCCTGCCCGCTGGCCGCCGGAGCCAACGCCACCGCGCCTTCGCTCTAAAGCCAGACTTCAGGTTTGTTTTTCCCATTGTGGCCTTTTTTAAGCGCCACCTCATCAGAGCAGATTTGCCTTTTGTGTTGGAGAGGGACAGTCAAGTGGAAGAAAATTTTGTGTGAGCTTGGCTCTGTCAAATCTACTTATCTCCTTTTGGCTTCTGCGCCTCCTTCCCGAGGAGCAGCCTCCCGCTATTGTCACGGGCCCTCCAGAGCGACCAGCTTTTGCTGGAAGAACAAGAGCAGTGGATTTAGGGCACCGGGCAGCAAGGAGCAGTGGGGACAGCATAAGAAAAACATTATTAAATCTGTCTACACCCTTCCTTTAAAAGGTCTGACAGAGGGTTGCATATTTTGTAATTAAGGTGGTTTTTCCTGAGTTGCTTACATGCCTGGTAACATAGGGGTTTGTGTTTGGAGAGCAAAGCAGGCTTCTTCTGAGCATCCCAGGCAGCGCTAGGGCAGGGTGAGGGGAGGAAACTCACGGTGCGGTCCAAATACCATCCATTCAGTTGTGATTGCAAATATTTCGAACACATGCTTAGAAAAGAGGAGCGTAAGTGTTTTGGGTCCAACTCCTGCCCTGTTCGTATGGAGCCCAGGTACTGGAAGATGCCCAAGTCCCTGTCATTCTGCCCCTGTCTGCCCAGTAATTTAGGCCACCACACAGGTATCTAATTTCCATTGAACCTCAAAGACACCTTGTGGAAATGGTTCTTCTAGGTGGACGTGGCCAGCCGTCTTCTCTGCCCTCCTTTCTGTAGCTGGGTCCTGCATTGGGAACCACCAGGCTGCCTCAGAAGGATTTTTGGATTAACCTTCCATAACAAATCAAAATTGTCTTCCTCTTGTTTTAAGTACGAAGAAATAATTAATTTGTGCCTTAAGTTCAAAGCCAGATATCTTTTCTCTAACTGCCCAGCCAAGAGGGTTCAGTGTCTATGGTTTGCTGGAGTAGTGGCTGCAGCAAGTGGATCTTTATAAGGTTGTGTGAGATGGTGGGTGTTTTGTGAAGCATCAGCAATGGCAGCTGAGATGTTGCTACTGTCAAAAGAGGAAAGCTAGATGAGATGGGGGCATTTTATTGTCATCCCTTTTAATTCTGCCTTTTGCAGTTGCAAAGTGACCACCTTATGTGGGGAAACAGAGTATGTGGTGCCGCCATGGCACGCAAAGTGAAATTTAATGTTAGTTTTCCTTCAATCATGTGTTGGTTTTCATTGTCAGATGTTACTGATGGACTAGGAACAGGGAAAATAATCATTTATTGGTTTTGATACTACTTAATGGGTGACAGGAGTAGAAGAAAATACATTGCATTATCAGCAAGAACTTTTTCACTTGACACAAACCACATGGGAACTTCCAATTGGGAATATCTTGTGTGGACTTGGTAGGTCGTGAATCCTGACTTGCCTGAGCCACAGCTAGACTAACTCTCTCCCGTTCATTATGATTATGAGACTCCTGTGACATACGGGATTCAGCCCTGCAAAAGAGGGGCAAACAGTGTCTGAATTATAGTTCCTGCAGGGCACACTGCAGCTTGGGCCAGCATCGGTTGGTCTTGAATTGGCCCCAGATAAAATGCTTTAGTTTGGTTCAACAATCCCAAGTATTTTGGTTTGTCTTGCCCAACAATGAATTTTTTTTTTTTTTTTTTTTACTTTTTTTCGATAGAAGAACCTAATTTTGAATGGTTTGGACAGTGTCAGTTTTGGCGCATATTTTCTGTTGCACAACATGAAATCTACAGCATCATCTCTGGAGCAGGCATGCAGGCAGGGCCCAGGGCAATTTAGCTGTGTTTAGGGAAGGAAGCCTACTTAAATGCTCCGCTGGAATAAGCTGTTTCTACAGGTAATGCGTCCCTTAGTTTATACGTAATATGCTTCTGATCTTTGCTTTGAGCCTCTTATAGCTGCTTGTGCTCAGTCCAAGAGTCAAGTGTCTTAGGAGCTGGATAAACACAAAGATAGAGCCAGTTGTTAAGGAGCTAGAAAGATTTACAGAAGTTGACCTCTTGGCCATTTGGGGTATTAGTTGGGCATATTTTCCCCATGGCAGTCCTGTGCTTCTCCTGATGCTTCTTGTGCTCCTGCTTTGCAAGGGAGTAAGACCGACTGACTCCAACGGTGGATTTACCTGTGTCTCAGCTGTATGCGGTTGACTTCTCATGGAGAACGCAACTGGTGGGACCCATAGCTGGGAGGGCCAGCTCTCCAGCTGAGGTTGGAGAGAATAGGTTTCAAATATAGGTTTTCACCTATATTTGAACAAAACGAGAGAATGATTGAAAAACAGCTTTTCCCAAGAAGTGGTAGGGTCATCATGCTGGCTTTTAGGTTAGAAAAAAAAAAACAAACGCAACTGTTTAAGCTTTTTACCATTCTTGGTTAAAGCAGGATGTTTTTCTGTTTAACCAGATACTTTTCTGCAGGGTATTTGCTTCCAAGTGCTCAAAGTAAACTTCTGTTGCTGGCAGCAGAAAGTTGTTTGCTTCCCATACAATGAATTGCTTTCTTCTTAATATTTCATTCGGCGCATAGATGCATGGCTCCAGAAATATCGCACAACTTACCCATAATAGCGGAGTTTTCTGAACCCCATTAAGAAGTGCTTCGTTGTGCAGGAGGAGAGGTTTCCTTCATTTCAGCTGTAAAAAGCTGCCAAACAAATGAAAATGAGTAAAATCTGTGGGGTTTTCCCCCCTATTCATCAATGCTGTTTTTACTCTTTGCGTAGACAGCTAATTTGCTCATTGCTTGCCTGAAGGGAATTCAAGTCAAAAAGGAGGATCAAGTTACTAGAAAAAGGTGCTCCTGTCTCTAAAGAACAAAGTGCAACGACTCAAGAAAAAAAACTTTGAAAATTTGTCAAATGCCGGAGTGTAATTTATACTTGTCCAGGTTACTCCATCTATGAATATTTGTGTAGGATATTTTTGCAAGTGTTTTCTTTAGTGTCTTGTAAATATGGATACTATCTGTGACTGACAACCTCCTACTGTTTATGTCATGGTCTGAATCCTTGCATGAAACATGCACCGCATCTCTTTAAGAGATGCATGCAAACCCAGACACATGGTATTTGTTCCTTGCTAATGCTCATTTTCAACCTTGTTGTTCCTCATTAACTTTTTATTAAGTACATTTGAGAAGGCTTTTTCCTTAAGAAATAAGAAAAAAAAAATCAGTCCCTCATCAACACCACATTTCAAATTCACAAGCAGACCTACATCATCGTTGTAAATCATTTTGGGGGCTGTTCTGTAGGCCATTCAGTGGGCTGAGATGATTGCCATTGACCTCAGAAACTCCTGGGGTGGGTGCTTCCATCACATCTGACTAATCATGGGTGCAAACTAATAGATAATGTTTTTCCCAATTAAGAAATTGCACAGTTACTTTAAGGTTTCTGAAGTACCATTCTGCTTGTAGCCCCATCGTCAGCTCGTGTGCCTTGCTTGGGCATTGGCAGGTTGAGAGCAGTCACAGTGGGCTGATGTTACATGTGCAATATATATGTGCATATACGTGTGTAAATTTTAAAATAATGTATTTTTTGGAAATCTTCTAAGCTGATGGGCCTTTTCATGTCAAAACTTCTAGTTCTCCTCAACAAATAGGTACAACTTGGATTGCCAACTGGGCACGTATCCCCAGACTGTGCCAGTGCCTTCCAGTTCTCTCCTGGCATATCTGAGCACTCAGCCCCCAGCTTGCCTCCTTCCCCACCTTGCTGTAAGGAGGAACGATCGTTTCTGAGTAGTGAACTTGTTCTCCTATGCTTGTGGACATAAATATTTGCCACCCTGACTCAGGTCGGAGTCATTTGGGTATGGCTTTTGCTCACCACATTCCTTAGCCCAGTTGGAGCTGGTTGTGTCAGACACAAATTAAAAAACTCCAAAAAACTCCATATTCTTCTTCGATTGCCCAAGTCCATTCAGTGCTGGTGGTCTGAAATGGCGATTCTTGTTTTAAGTCCCGTGAAGAGCAGGTTGTGGCAGATTCCTTCTCTCTTGCTCTTGTTTTACAGAAAAACTTGTTGCATCCTTGGACCTGCTTTTTGAGAGTTCATAATTTTGTACCTTATAGGAAAATTACATTTCACACATAGGCCTGGTTTTGCTCTGCAAAAGGTCAGCATGGTGGATGTGTGGGTATTCAGCAAACTGGAGGAGTGTTTCTGTAAGGGATAGCGTAGGTAAAGGTGTGGAAATTATAATAGTTACTCTAAATTAGCACAGCGCACTGAAGAAAGGTTAAGGAAAGTCATTTTGCCAGTTAAAATCTCTCTAGTACATTATATTGCTTAAAGTTACTAATGAATCCTGCTTTCCAGTTGCCTGGAAAGGTTACTAAAGAGATTTGGGTACTTGGAGGGGTTAAAAGAGACAGGAACCAACAGAGCTGTGGATGGACAGTGAACAGTTAAATATTTGGCTTAGATAATGTAGGATTTCTCATGCTAGCAGAAGCAGGAATTTGAGGAACTTGTATCTAAATGCTTTTAAAAAAATTACAGTAGAATTTTTAAAAAATCACACTACTGAAAAGCCCGCAAACTTTGGGGCATGATGTTAGGTGTTTCAGTTCATAGCACCAAAAACATTGCAAGTCTAGTACAGAAGTCAACAGTTTTTGTCCAAACACAGCACATATTTAAATTATATTAGCTTATTAAATGCAAAAGTAAGTGCAAACCGTAAAGTTCTTCTAGGAGGCAGAAGCTGCTTTTAACAGGAGAGATTTGAAAACATAAAAATAAGTTCAACTTAGGGAGCGTTGAGTCTTTTGGAGGACAGTGATTTAGTCCCCTGTTCATGGAGCCATCCAGTCCACTTAGAAGCTGCTCTGGGTCTTCTCCAGGGCTTCTGGGTACATGTCTTTTACATTTTCTTCCGTGAACGCCTTAAAGCAGTGGATTTAGATGTTTGTCTAGAGGTGGACTGTAAAAGCTGTGGAAGGTGGCGTTCATCGTGTGGTTTGGTGGACCTCAGCAAAGCCAGTGCCCTCCTCTCAACCCCTCCCAGCAAATTGAACAGTGGACCCCCAAGCCTCTCTCAATCGTGACAGAGGTGTGGGAAGCAGGCTTTTTAGGAACAGTATGTTTTGCTTTGATGTAAAAATATGTGTGCTCCGAATACAGATTTGATCTTAGGACAGGGCTACGTGCAGTGAGAAATAACCTGTTGCATCTGGTGAAGATACTTGTAGTAAAACTACATTTGGCACTTTGCTGTTGAGATTCCTAGTCACTTAAAATCATTCGAGGATGGTAGTCTAAAGAGCTACATGCAACGGCATGGATTTTCTAGTTGAGCGAAGGGCCAGGCTGTTTAGGACATCTGAATTTCCAACCTTTCTGAAACGTCCCCAACTTGGGATTGGGACCATTTATGTCATATCTGGGCATCTTCTATGGTAGAGGTCTGCGGATGGATTTAGGAGCCGGGTGGCTGACAGTTGCCTAGCTGTGCCTTTCTGACGTTGCAGGGCGATGACGTTGCATTTTGGTTCGGTGCGGAAGCGAGGGAGGAGGCTTTGAGTTGCCACCTCACTCCTGCAGCAGCCACTGCCGCGGAAGGCGAGCGCGTGTGCCACGTTGCTCTCCAGTTGCACCTATTTTGCCAACAAAGGTTTCTAACAGATCACCCGGGACAAAGAGAGCATTACCCACTCGAGGAGCCGCTGTAAACCCGGTTGCCCTTTGCTGCTTCTGCCTCCGAGTTTTGGGGGAGCGGGAGGGGAAGGGAAGGCGTAGGAGGCCGTGGCGGCGGGGAGGGGGATGCAGTGAGGGGAGCCCCCGCTGGCACGGCTGGCCTGACCCATTCAGCGGGGCTGAATACGATAAATGCCGCTTTATCCTTTCTTGAAAGGAACAAGATAGCGCGGCCTAAATGCCTGGGTGTGCTTAAATAGGCAACTCTGGGACGCCGGAGTCGAGGGCGTTTGAAATCGGAGCTCCCCGACAGCCGGGGAGCTGCCACAGGTCACCTGCCTCGCACCATGGGGACCGGCCCAGGTCTGGCAAGAAATCGTCCGCGGACGAATTGTAGTACAAATTCCTTTCTTTGTTGGTTGGCCTCTTTCACTAGACCATGGCCTATAAAAAATTGTGTAAAAACAATTCTTAAATATTATTTGAAAGGGCAAACGGCCACGCTGAAAGGTTTGACAGTTTGACATATAGCGCCTGGTTTTGCTTGCTGGGGAACGGGCGTGCGGAGCCCGGGCTCTCCTCCTGCTCCTTACAGGCTCCGGGTTGTTTTTTTTTTTTTTTTTAAATAGCATCTAGTTGCTGTGCAGAGTCGCTGCGCTCCCAGCAATTTGACAGGCAACGAGTCTGCTTCAGTGATCTTAAATCCTTTTAGACTAATTTGCGAGCGAGCAGAAAAACAGCTAGCACCTTCGGATCCAGCGCTCAAAACCAGAGAATCAGGTATTGCCAATTAAAGTGCCATTTCCAACCATCATATCAAGACAGATTACTTGCAGTGCCTCTGATAATGTCACGCCGTGCCTAAAGAGAAAGCGAGCCAGAGTTTCTCCACGGACAAAGGATCCGCCTGGACCAAACTCATCGGCGACCGAGGCGGAGGGAGCACGATGCAGATCGTGCGTACAGCCGTGCATATGTGCAGGGTAAACGCAAGCGGTGCGCCTGCTCTGCCCCGCAAATAGCCACAGGCCATTTTGAAGAGCCTCTGGCCCCTCGGTCGCTGGCCTACTAGTTAATTGCCACATGGACTTCGTGACACATGGGCAGATAATATGACATTTTCGGTTTCTGTCACTAGCAAACGCCACGGCGTTGCTTGCACTAGTTGCTAAGAAGCTGTCAGAAACCATTAGCAGCTGGCTAAAGTTGCCCTATGGCATTTCCTCATGGCATCAGCAAAACAAGCATAAATCACCCAGCGGAGTCTCCCGCTATACTAATGAGGCTGTAAGCTTGTTTATGGACTAGCATCATTTCTATGATTATTTCCACCTTTTCAGTTTGCCTTCATTTGGCGGCAGGAGAAGTCAACTTCAGGAACGGAGTCGCCGCTGACATTTTACAAATGCGGTTCGTAGCTGCTACCGTGTGGCTGGTCAGTGGTGCTTCAAGTTTGTTTAGTGATCTTTAAAAAGAGGAAAAGAGGGGAAAAAAGGTTGGGGGGGGAGGGGGATCTCTGGAGACCTCACAGAGGTGAGTGTATCGAGTTGCAAAGTAGATGGAAATACTAAAATCCACAATTGACCATTTAGACTTCTCTCTGTGGTTTGAGTCTTTACGGGATCAATTTTCCATTTAAAAAAAGTGGAAGAGGTTAAACAATTTATAAAAGTCTACCGAAGCATTTGCTCGTAGGATAGCCGGGTGCTTGCTTATCCTCTCCCTGCCTTTCACTTTCTCTGACTTGTGTTGGACGGGGCCAGGGTTTATTGTTTTAGGCTTTTCTGAACATGCACCAGTATTTACACTGGATTGAAAGCATTTGCTTCCAATGAAAATCTTGTCTTAGATTACAGCCCAGCAGTGTAATTTCCCTCCCAGATGGGAGTAAAGTAGCAGTATTTGCCTAAAAACAGTAGGAAGAACAAACTGTGCATTAAGCCAAGGCTGTTTTTGGCTTGAGCTAATGATGTAACAGAAACCTTTTATTTGGGATAGGTCACCGCCCGGGATTGAAGGAGGTGATCTGGCTCGCGCTTGAAAGGTTTCTCCATTGTATCTACATAAGTCTTCACTTAAAAAATCCTGTTCCTAATGCTTCTGCTTTCATACAGCAGAAATAAACAGGAAAGGTTCTGGGGAGTGTTATAGGTGGAATGCAGAAAGCTTTTCCTCCCCTAATGGAGGATATAATTCAGGTGCCCCGGAGGCATGCTTTCAGGAATTCTCTTGCCCGAGGTAATGGGAAGCTAAGGCTGCTTGAAGGCCTTGATTATCTATTGATGCACAAAGCTGGAAAAAAAGTCATCTCCCTTGGATTATAGTAGATATTTCCATAAATTATCAATGAGTCCTCCTCCCGTCAGGCACGAGGCGATGCCTGCTAAATTAATCTGAAGGGGGTTTGAAATGAGGAGAGAGTGTATTTTAAGAAAACGGGGGGGAGAGGGTGGGTGGACGATTGCAGGGAGGTGGTGAAAGGCAGTGTCATTAGGTTAGAAGCTTTTCATTTTTAATCAATGAATGCGTAATACTTTTCTTTTCCTTGTTTGCCTCTCGCAGACAGAAAGTGGATTAGCCCGTGGAATTTTAAATGCTGTTGAGTTGTTTCCTTTGCTCATGTTTCTTTTATGAATTATTATTTTATATGGTGAATTGCTTCTCTGTATAAAAGCCCTTTTTTACATACTGGGCTTTCAAAGAATTTGTCGGATATCTGATTTCTTCATAAAAGTCTTGTTTGTTTCTGTAACTACCAAAGGTTACCATTTCATTAAAGACACAGGCCAAGTCATAAGGACAATTATAAATTTGCCATGGTCAGTAAGGTACTAAAACTATAACACTAATAATAACCTCTTTTTTTTGGTGCTGAAAGCTGTTTAACAAATCATAATTTTGAGTTTAAGTCCTTTTTTTTTTTTTTTTTTTTAAATTTTATATTTATTCCTAACAGATAGTTTCGATTCAGCCCAATTCAGATGACATTCTTGATCATTCTTGCCCAGGGGTGTAAAAAACACTTGCCTAATAACATCACAGCTCCATGTTGCTACAAATACAGTGTCCTTGGATGCCAGGATATACTGTTCAATCCACATGCAGAGAATTATTTGCTATGTGGACTTGTTTATAAACTGCTTTCAGGGCTTGAAACAAAAATTGCATGCCAACTGGCTGGGCACTGCAACTTTTGTTTTCCTTCGACCAGTAGCCCATCAGTCCAGACCCAAGCTGGCTGCTACACAGTTACGTCCTCCCGTAGATACGTTGCTTAACGTGATGAGAACTGTCCGAGACCTTCTCTGCATTAAGGAAATTCATTCTGGATCAGTTGTTGTTTAATGGGAGCAGACACCTATTACAGACATGGCACACCGGCACAAAGCAGGGTGTTTGTCAAATTGGTACAATTGACATTCCTATGGTGTATGTCAAATTGGTACCCAGTTATCCCAGTGTGAATTTCTTTAGGCTGGAGCTGGGAAGAGGGGAGGCCAGTTAGCTACCCACCTCCTATCAAAAAGTCAGGGGAAGTTGAACGTCTATAAAAGACTTAACATAAGCGGTGCCCCAATCCTCTGGTTATTTCTGAATTTGGGGAGAGAATATGATGTTGCAAGAGAGCTGCATTCACCCCGCTTTTCGCATCCCAGAGCGGGACAGGGCACCCAGCTTCACACGTGTCATGGGGATGGAACACCATTGATACGTTCCTAATTGCCATCTCAGCCAAAGGAGCTGAATGGAGTGAATTTTTGGAAGGTGACCTAGTGTGAAAAAAAGCCACTGTTTCCACCTTCGCAAGCGGGATGCTTGCAGAAATTTTTTTTTTTTCCTCCTTTTTTTTAAGCATTTTTTGGTTTGGGTTACAGTGCTGAATCCAGTGGCAGAAATGGTTGCACTGTCCTTCAGGATAAACCAGAATGGGGCCGACACAGTCCTGAGACCCTCCCTCTCCCCATGTCTCTTCCCCCCCCATCCCCTCAACCCCTGGTGAATTACGGTGTTAAAGAATTTATACCTCATTTAAATATTCATGCAGTTTATACCCAAAGCCAGGCTTCGGCTGAAGTATATAAAGGTAGCATAAGTCAAAATTTGATTCACTATATTTACAGGTGACGGCTTGGACAACAGTGTAGCTTCCCCCAGCACAGGTGATGATGATGATCCAGATAAGGACAAAAAGCGACATAAAAAGCGTGGCATCTTTCCCAAAGTAGCCACAAATATCATGAGGGCATGGCTGTTCCAGCATCTAACAGTAAGTGAACTCTAGATCACATATGCAAAATAAAACATGGAAAATGTCATAGTTGTAGTAGTCGTAGAAAGCAAAAAAATACGTATGATGTTACTGACAGGCAGCTCAGGGAACTTTTCCGAGCAGAGTTGTTGTTGTTGCCTCATTTGCTAGATGCCAGGGGAAGAGCACGGAGCGTATGTTTTTATGGTTTTGGGGGGGTTTGTGTGTGTTGTTTTTAGATTTTTTTTTTTTTTTTTTTTTTTTTTTTGGTTCGAGTCGCAGTTGTTAACAGGACGTCACCGCAAAGTGTGACTAAGCTTATACTAATAACCTCGGAGACCTGTCCTGCCCTGCTGCTGGCACAGCTGCAGCTCCCCTTAGCTGACGTGGGAATCGCTGCTCCGGAGCAGAGAGCAGCAATCGGCCCCTGGTTCTGTGCTCCAGAGAACCGCGGAAAAGAATTGGGGAGATTAAAAACAAAGCAAAAAGCAAACAAAGACCTTATTGAGACGTTTGTGAGAGATCATCAGAAGCTTCATGATGAAAGGTCTGAATGTATCTGGTTTAATAGCAAAGTATATTTTTTTTCTTTGAGACGTTCTCATTCCCAGAGTGTAAGTTACCCCTGTATTTAACGTTATAAAGGGGTGGGGGGATGCACAGCTATTTTGGTTGCCACAGCTACCTCTATTTTTTTTTATTCCTGGGATTAGAAATCAAAGCTCTGGACAGGTGTGTGGGGTTAAGCTGGGTGGTGGAGCTTCTTTCAAGGCTTTATATTGTGCACCACACCTTCTAACGTTAGCATTTAGAAAAGCGTTTCTAATGCCATTCTCCTTTTTCATCAAATTGTGGTGATCTGTCACTGTGTTTTCATCCACTGTGGGGATGTGGGCCTTTGGCCCCAGGTTTGCTGTCTGAGCTTTTCTGTGCCAGGAGGGTAAGGGCCAGGCGAGGGGTGCCGGGGGTCTGCAGGTGGTAGTGAAGAATGGCTCTCACCTCTAATCCCAGTGGCTGACTCTCTCCCCTGCCTGTAGTTAGGGTCAGGATGAAACCAGAAGCCAGCCAGCTTGCCCAGCCCCGGTGGGAGCCCTGCCAAGGGTATACTTGTAAACTGGAGGAAGCGCTCACGCACATCGCCCCTCCGTCCCCCGCTGAGCCAAGAAACCAGATATCTGCCGCGACTCTTGTCAGCACGGGGATCAGGCGGGGAATCCTGCCCCGCGCGGTCCCGGCTTGCTATGAATGAACCTTCATGCTGGAGCACTACTCCTCCAAGGCCGGCGAGGGCTTCAGATATCTCCAAGTTAATCTCTTTCTCTGGCAGACTTTATGTCAGCCATGCCCCAGCTTTGCCAGCTCCTTAGCCCTGTCCCTGGTGCGTTCAGCACATCGCTTCCAAAGGCTGAGGTCCCTTTTGGTTTTGGTGGCTCCCCAGTTCTAGGTCCTCACTCAAGACAAGGTGACACCTGGTGTCTCTCTGCAGGTAGATGTCAGGTTGAGGACATCTGCCTCCAAAACGGTCCAGGGATGCTGTGCCGGCAGCGATGATCACACCAGCCTGATGCAGGTGGTTCAGGTTCTGGTTTGAGGAGATGGCCTGGAAGCTCTGCAGTCAGGACAAGGCACACCAGGGGACACTGAGCAACTGCATGTCAGTCCCTGTAATTCGCAGTTGAGGAATTACGAATTAAGTAGTATATATTAGTATTAATATTTTTTCCTGGAAGTGGCCTGTTGCTGTGTTTGTGCTAGTAAATTAAACATCACCCAGGCCTGGGCACAGGAACGTGACGGTCTATCCTGTTAAACTGCTTGAGCAGTCTCCAGCACACTCTTAGTCTGGGCCAGCTACCACCTTCCAAACCCATTCCTGGGAACATGGCAGAAGACAGCAGGGGTGATTCCCGAAAGACCTCGTGGCAGGAACCACCCTGTGTTGAGCTACATGGGTTTGGCCTGACTCTGCAGCTGGCTTCATGCACAGCCTCAGGACCAGAGAACAGACCCTATCACTGCTTCGTCTAGATGAGGTGTAGGGTGCAAGTGGCTTTTCACTCTTCTGCTGTGCGGTAATGGTGTGCAAAAGAGAAGGTGAGAGTGCCTGCGGAGCTTGCTGCAGTGCTGGTAGCTGCCCCGGGGAGACAACATCTGGACATCTGCTTGTAGGGTGGTTTCTTCTTCTGGAAGGCTCAAATACAGACACACCCCCTCCCCCCTCAGGACCTATGCAATGAAGCTGCTGCATTTTCTACCTTGCAGCACTGAGCTAAAGCTTGCTTTAAAAATCTACCATCCCCTGTGCAGATCCAGCCCAGGCAGATCAAGCACGCAGATTTATTGCAGGGCAGCTTTCTCTTCTTCTGGCAGCATCATGGTAGCTCCAGGCTTGTCTGATCAGTTCAATAAAGCACAACTGGTTTACCCAGTCCAACCTTCTTCAGCTAGGACCTTGAGACAGACATTTCAAATCGACTCTAGGTGGGGTCGGGGACAGTTTACCCAAATTAAAACATGTCTGGACAACGTAGGCTCTTCCAAGCATGTGTTTCAGCTGGAGTGAGAAGGCACCAGAGAACTCACGCATCCAGAGGGGCAGTGGGTCTTGTGTGTGGAGGAAGATGTCCTCTAGGCAAGCACGTTGATAGCATGGGAAGAGTCAAGACTACAGTTAGTGCTAAAGCAAGATAACATGTTGACGAGCTGCTTGGGGTGCTGTCTTCTCTGCAAAAAAACCCGGGCCCAAATCATGGCTGCAATCAGAGCTGAGGAGTTGGGGGGTGAGAGGGTGAAGGAATTAAGACTCCAGTTCATTTACGAGGGTGTCTGGACCTCATGACTGCTCTTATAACCCTACACACTGGCATGACGGTGTCCCCAGCTGGGCTCCTCGCTGCGGGAGAGAGGTCATCTTGAGGAGTGGTCAGCTGAGGAAACTAGAGGTCCTGCATCATCTATTTATTTATTTATTATTAGTGAATTTGGTCTTCCCTAGGGTGGACACAAGGTCCTCCCTGAAGCAGGAGGTGAGGAGAGGTAGGGAGGTGGTTCTGTTCAGGCTGGGGACATGTCAGGGCAGGCGATACCTCCCTTTTGCCCCAGCGCTTAACCTGCCTTCGCTTTCCCATCCGGAGAATGGCAGGGAAGAAATGAGCAGCGGCTAAGTGCGAAATCCAGCATCCCCTTGACCGCTGGTGCTTCCCAATTGGGGCGTTATTTGGGAGCCCTCCTTTTCAAAGGCAATTATTTTTTTCTCACAATTGTAATATTAATACACATCAGTGGCATGGAATTAAACCAAATAGACAGTAATTGCTGTGTCTGTCATACAAATGATTAATGGTTGGCAAGATTTAAAATAAGTGTTGGACTAATATAATCTTTTAAAAGTGTATAGGCTGGTTTAATTCCTTCTATGCAGTTATTCCATCTCCAAGAGTCTTAAGTCTTCCTCTCTGTGCTGACTTCATTTCCTAAGGTTTGTCCCTTTGTTCTCATTTCTCACTTAGGAGGAAATTCTTTTTTTCTTTATTGAAGAAAAAAAATCAAATGCAAGGCCGTAGCCTCTCCAGTTGTTGAAATGTTTGGGCAATAGTTCCCACTCAGTGTCACGCTGCAGCCCCCCCGTTATTTTGACTGATGTGCAGAACTGAGTTGACGTATGCCCAAAGGGCAGGAAAGCGCTGTCCTCCGCGGATGCAGGCAGTATGCTCTGAAACACTTCAGGGGATAAATTCATCCAAATTGCCTTTTTTTTTTTTTTTCCTTCCCCTTGGAATAATAACAACCAAAAAAATCAGCTCAAACAATAGCAAAAGTGGTGATCAGACTTACACTTAGGACTTTGCAGGATTTATTTTTAACTATTTGCTATTCTGACTTAATTTTGATTAAATGTCTGGGTTGGAAGAGCTGCTCAGGTTGGCCGTTTGTTAGGCGAAACGGAGCTGTGGAGCTTGTTGAAATTTTGGATGGTAGATTGTGACACCAGCCTGTAAATTTTGAGGTTTGTGAAATCTATTTTTAGGATTTTGCTATAAATTTGAAGTGGAAGGAATGTCCTGTTACTATTTGGAAAAACAAAAAATAAATAAGGCTATTAATAGTTTGGTGAAGCTATGAGGACATCCCCGAAGTATAAAAGTTGAGCCAAAAATGAGGGGTGGTTTGTGGCGTCAGATGAATGTCGAGTGTGCCGTGGCAGGGTCTCGAGGAGGGACTGGGGCGAACCAGCTGGGCTCCAGAAACTTGCCCAAAGGATAATTTCAGGGTGTGCTGCAGCATGGCAATATTTTGCAGGCCCTCTTTTTTT
Organism: Mycteria americana; assembly: GCF_035582795.1. NCBI lineage: Eukaryota > Metazoa > Chordata > Aves > Ciconiiformes > Ciconiidae > Mycteria > Mycteria americana. The sequence continues at coordinate 122,630,371 of NC_134367.1, forward strand.
TTTTTTTTTTAATTTTTTTTTAATTATTATTTCTTGGATCACTTAACATTCAGGGATCATATCTCGCCACCATTTTTCAAGCAGATCTCCTCACTGTAACGTATAGCCCTCAGCAGGGATTGCAAAGTAAGGGAAAAGCTTGGAGGAAGGGACGGGAAAAAATAATCTTGCTTACGACTAGATTTGTGTAAATTTAATTGTGGCGACAGGATTAGTTTCTGCTTCAACCCATACTATGCTTTTGTCCTAGCAATGGTACCTTTTGGTTCAAAACTAGAAGTTTGGGGGGTGTCTTTTCAAGTGTTTTGTTCGCTCATTGTGAATTCTCTGCATCCTTTAAATCCAGCTTAATTTAAAATGTTGAGATTCAAACCTCATTTTGGGGATTATACGATGTAATTGGTTTGTTATATGATGAGTATTTGATGATCTTCACGTTCATCATCTAATCAGGCAAAAAAAGCCATAAAATTATAATCCCAAAAGATGTTTAATAACAATTTAAACTATTGAAGGCTTTATTTAAGCACATTAGGGGATTATAAACTACTTTTTTTTAATGGTGCCAAGAGGTAGATTCAAGGACTTCAAACACCTTTTAAAAAACAAATTGCCATGATTTTAAAAAATGAATAGGCCAAGGATTTCTTTCATGTAAATCCCATAATTTAATCATTATTTTTAACTGCTTTTAAAACAATTTCCTTAAGAGGTTAAATCTTACTGAAATGGGAGACTGAGCAGAAGGTAAAAGACGTAGCTGAAACACGTTGACTTTACAGTAAAAGTGAAGGGCTTTTTTTCTGTTATGTATCTTGATTTTGAAGCTTTATTGATCACCTGATGCCATTCTATTAAACAAGAAAACTTGTAATAAGCAATATGCAATCTATTCAGCAAAGCTGTTATTTGTATAAAAGAATTTATTGGAGGCAGGTATTTGAAGGAGGCACTTTATATCCGCGTGTAGCTGAGAAAAACAGTCCCCATCGCTTCAAGTATGTTCCTCTGATAGAAAAATACTATTACACCACTTAATTCTATACGTTTCGTTTATGTATGACTATTTTACAGGCTAGCAACTTTTTAAGGTTAAAGCAAGTGGATTTCAAGTCTTCTCTCGTCCCTCCACGGTTATGAGATATTGCCTTGGGAGGAGCGTGGGGTTAATTTGGCTCCCTGCCCCTACTCCCATGCGGGATGCTTGTTCAGTTTTGGAAAGGGGTAATAGCGAGAGGGCAGATGGGTACAGAACTAAGCTGCTGCAAACATAAAAAGGGGAAATAATTGACTAAAACCAGCGAGGATTTTCTTTGCTCTCCTCTCGAGAGGGTTTGAAAGCATGAAAACAAAACAACCCCCCCGAGAGTACAACTTACAATGACTCTCCATCGTGCACCAACTGATATTTGCTCTGCAAAATGCCAGAGGGCTCCTGGAGCTCATCTGCGTAACAGGGGTCATATTACCATATAGTGGACTCAGATTGGGGGGGGATTCCCCCCCTCCCCCTTATCCCAAACACACAAGTCTCCTCTTTCACTTGATTTTATTGTGGGCGAAGCTGTAAAAATCTTCCTTCCACATCTGCAAGACTTTTTAGTGCCAGCTGTCCCGAATTCCTGGGAAAAGCCAGGCGTTTTTAGCTTGCCTTCGGTCACCCGTGCACTGCCATCCCCTTGGCTGGGAAGGTGGGAGCCAGGGCTGCTCCTGCTCCCGGCAGCGGGAGGACTTGCCGGAGCGGTGAGCAAAAGCATCCGTCGCAGGGTTGTGCAAATAACCCGCCATGAGGGTCCTCGGCTCCCTTCTGCTGGTGGAGGTGCCGTGGCAGTCGTCTTCAACGGGAGAAAATGGGAAATGTTATTACGGGAGAAGATAATTATTCCGAGGCTCTGTCAGAATTGAATTGAGAGCTCCAGAAAGGAGGACAAACAGGATTTAGGTAACTCGGTTTGAATTAACTTCTTAACCCTTCAGCCCTCCCAGAGTTTGATGGAGGACCCTGACTGTCAAAACCTTCAGCATCTTCTTTAGTCTTCCTCACACTTGTTGCTTTGACCTGCTGTCCAGCCTCCAAGGGTCGATCCATTTTCTAACGTGGGTGAATTTTGCCATTTTTAAAGAAAACTGTTGTTTTTTGGGGGGATACACATGGCAATGCTGCTGTTGATCCAGTTTCATGATTTCTTGGAAAGCGCATGTCTCAGAAAGCACGTCTTGTGTACTGAGATCTCATGCTGTCCTATAGATTATTTAAGTTGCCAGCGCTGAGCTATGCTACAAACCTTTGGTTTTAGACCAGAAAGGAAAAATAGAGGGTGCTTTAGTCTGTTGGTTCAAGGAAACATATTCCTTGCTTAGGCTCTTCTCACGTTCAGAAATGTGGTGTAGTTACAACATCTGGTTTTTTCATATCTATGATTCAGTCTCATTTCTGAGGAAGACAACCATCATGTTGTCTGAAACTATGCGGTATGAGACATCTCATCCTGGGCTCCTCGCAGCTCTCGGGGGTGTATTTTGTTTGAGTGGTGGTCCGGGGATGTATTTTGGTTGAAATCAGAAGGTAGTCAACAGCCTGGGCTAGATTTTAGAGAGACCGTCTATTCCCAGAGGGCTATCTTATCTTTTTCCAGTTTCCCCCAATTTCTACCTTGGAGGCACTGTTGTATCCAAGTGGAAGCCACCAGCACATTAAAGAATTTGAATTATTTGGAAGCTGCTGAAACACATTAGTATTTACACACCTGAAGAATTTCACATCTGAGTAGAAGCAAGGGAATATTGAAAAGTTGAAACATGATAAACATTAATTCAGATGTTAAATTACACTTGCTCTGGTTGTACTAGAACTCTTTTTGTTTGCATAAATATTCTGGGAAATGAGTTTACCAGCAAGAATGTTTGCAGTATTAAGAATTCTTAAGTCAACAGTAGATGCTTTGCTTTCTTCTCCACCCTCTCCTTTCTTTTTAATTTTGCAGCTGTGATATTTTGCGTGTGCAACTTCATTTTTTAAATTAGCCTCCTCCAGTCAAGGCACAGAAATGTGTTACGTGATGTACTGTCTTCCTGCAGTCAAAGCACACGTACAAAATTCAAGTGTCGCATTTTGAAGGGGGAGAGGGGGAGGGAAAAAATCTGACCACCAATTTGTAAATCTGGAAGTATCCACGGAAATATTTTGGCAAATAATTTGCAATACAAAGTACACCAAAGGCAACAACAGTATCTTGGCAAGCAGCTGGTGAGCAGGAAATGAGGATAAATTCATGGGCTCAGTTGTTCATTATTAGTTGTTTGTTTAGCTTGTCCTCTAACGCAGTTGCTACAAAAGAGCCTATGTCGATTCTCAGATAGGCTTATGTATATAAGTGCCAGTGTTAATTTTTTATTGGCAATCTCCTAACTCTTGAAGGAGTTTCGCGGCGCACCAGCGTAAGCTAGTGAATGACTTAATCAGATCAGGTGAAGTGCCAAAATACGAGGCACCAAACCAGTTGGGCGCATATCTGATGAGATGTGTTAATCTGCGGTGTAAAATAAGCTGCCTTTCAAATAGGGTCACATTTCGAAGTGGTACATCAAGTTGTGTAAGATGCATTCCCTTCCTCTGGCATAGAGTATCCTACATCTGTTTGCGTGAACTTAACCCTTGTCTGAATGAACCGAAACAGTGATATTGCAGTGAATATAGTCTGTTTGTTGCTGCAGGACAGGCACGAGAAGTGAGCTGGGTTTTTACCCATTTTAAAAGTTTTGTTTCCCTTTTCCTGCATTTATCTTCAGCTAAACAGAATCTGCACTGTTATGGCTTACACATTTTTTCTCGTTCCATATATTCAAGGGGCCCTAATTCCTAATATTAACTGGTTATGTTTACTATCTGCCCATCAAAATTACCCACATAAAACTTTTCTTGTGGAAGGGAATTTTTTTTTGTTGATGGAAAGTTAAAAATTTCCACGGACAATGCCATCCTTTCTCCCAAAATGCTCAGCTGGACATCCATTTTTCAATATATGAACAAACGTATTGACCAGACTCACCTTTGCACTTCCAGCTCCTCACCCTGTAAGCTACAGCAATGCTAAATATATGTGTAGAGAGAAGGTAAGTAGGCAGAAAAGAGTTTAAGTTAATATGTAGTTATCTAATTTACCTCGCCTTTTGCATCATTGCCTGATTTAGACCCATAGTATTTAGCAGAGTACTCGTTTCACTTCAGTGGTGGGCCATCATTTTAATAAGGCAAGGTCTGGGAGACTTACCACTGCATCTTCTGCTTTATGAACCAGAAACTTCTGCCCAGAAAATACTTCTCAGATTTTAGGTGTAGCATGAATATTCCTTTCTTACCTACTGGTTGACCTTTTCTAATCCAACCTGTACAGCTTAAGACATTTTGGAAATATGTTTAAAAAAAAACAACACAAAAAAAACTTATTTCCACTGTGATGCTCTGTACCAGTGATGCAGAAAGGGAAGCGGTCACATTAGTGACACTGAAGTGTCACTTGAGTCACACGAGTAAAACCAAGGGTCTGTTCATGATATAAATATATTTTTCAAGGACTTTCTTTGGACTCAACGGGGGAAACGGTGGGACTCTGCCTTAGGTGGCTTACTCTGTTCATTACCCAAAGTCAACTTTGAAGTGAAACTCTTCTTCTTGGACAACCTGTACTCATGTCAGCCAGAGCTTTTGGGGTCCCTGGGTGGTATTTTTGGGAAGGTAAATGCCGTATTAGAGGAATCTGGCTAATTAATAGATTCATTGGCAGAACTCTACTTATTTGCCAGGAACTTTGTGCTGATCCGGGAGTTGCACTGTGCTTGCATGGGAACGGCAAAGAGGATAAACCCTTGATTTTGTTGTCGAAACCCGAGTGTGGGTCCATCGGTGCCGCAGGTTGTAAACCCTGGAGGGTTGTAAGCTGCAGTTGGGGGCAGAATAATTTTGAAGCTGGTAATAACCAGAATCTTAGGATTCTTATGAACAAAATGCAATTTTAGTGAATGTTTTCATGAACAGCGGTAATGGCTGCGTTTTAGTAAACAGTGGCATTAGTTGTATCAAAATTGCACCACATTGGCTTTTAAATTACTCCACCTGTCTGTATGAATAGGATTTTCAATGTCGAGGCACACAGACAGCTGCTGCTAATGTTTTTTTTTTCTCCCTGTGCAGATAATGCTGGCAAATCTACAGCCATCAAGGCCTGGTTTCTGATGTAAAACGGTACCTGACCTACTGGCTCTGGTGCTACAGAAGGAACAGCTTTAATTACTAATGGCCGTGTTTTAGTTTTGTACTTGTTGATGTAAAAAATGTCATCTTAGAGCGGCGTAACCTCTGGTTCACTTCTACCGGCGATGGTACACGGGCTGCAATTATTTTCAAAATAATTTGTGTTCCTTGGTGGCAGCTTGAAATCCTGCCTTGTTAGCACTCAGATAATTAGCAGGGGGCTGGCCCTCCAGGTCCCTCTGCCCCCGAGTCTCGCTGGTTCCCCCGCACCTCGGAGGGCCGTACCGGCGTGAAATAGGAATTGTGTTTACGAATCCCACTCGATTTATTTGACCGTCCTTCCCTCGTATTCGGCGGGCAGCGTACCCAGGAACTCGTGGGCCAGATTCCGCCCTGGGTTGTTCCCCATGAAACCCCCTGGAAGCCGGAGGGGTTGCGTGGAGGCGAAGTCAGGGCACGCCGGTGGTAGGTGCCTCGTCTCTCCGGTTATTAACTAAAGGATGCCGTGTTGGCTAATACGGCTGGTGTGCTGCCTGATGTCAGTTCACCCGGCTTGAGTTTGGTCAGGATGATCCAGTTACCAGCCTCGCGCTGGGCTTTAAAAGGGTTAAAGGCGATAATGGTGCCATTAAAAATCCAGCTTGCCAATGAGCTATTTTGTGCGAATGGTATAAATACAAGATACACTTGTCTGGCTCATTTGCAAGCATTCTTTTTGACTTCTTTCGCACAACTGGTGTTTTTGTGTTTAATTTAACAAGAAATGAGTAGTAAATGAAAGCTGCTGCCTGAAGTCCCACTGTGAGCGTGTTTTGCACTTGGCTCCCCAGTGAAAAGGCAATTTGTGAAATTATGTGATAGAGTAATTAGATGAAGCCAGGGCTTCTGATTGTTGCCATGCTTATGTGGTAAAGGTTTGCTGGGGGAAAAAAAAAAAAAAAAAAACCATGGATTATTACCCTGGCAAGTTGGCTCAAAGCTTCTTCATTTATTTGTAAACAGAATATTTAGTGACCGCATAGGAAGTAGCTGTAATCACCAGCTCGTAAAGAAACCACAGCAGAGATTTTGGATTTTTACAGAGTGCTCATGTAAAATTTAAGCTGGGAGGCAGAATCCCTGTTAATGTAATTAGGATCTAATTTACCACCCTTTGCACACAGATGTAATAATGTCTAGATATTTATTCTATCTTTAAGCACATTACATATACCTCAGTGCAGCAGTTACTGAACAGAAACAGGTGTGAGCACTTTCCGGATTCATTTTTACACTGTAAACACACAGCTATTTAAGGGGAAATATTTACCAAAAAAAATGAGGGGAAAGAATGTCTGCAAATGAGGCAGTAATGGACAGTTGCCCTTTATGTACTGATGGATTTCTCAATGGTTAAGTAAATTAAAGCAAATGCTAGAAAAATCAATAGGCTTGCAGAGTCTTGGTTGTGCCTCATAGACTTCAGGACAGAATGACAGATGTGGTGCATATGACCCATTTAAGTATTAATGCTTGGGAAATTGCCTCTGCGTGCAAGGTTATAGGCCTAGAAATATTGTTATATTAAATTACAGACAATAATATTTTTAAGTATATATGGAATTTATATGTTTCAGTTTAGTTGTTCTTCGGCGTTACATTTGTCCTGGAAGATTAGTTGCGTAGTTGTTTCTCTGGAACAGTAAATCAGGTTTAAAAACGTTCAAGCAGCGAATTGTCTTTCCAGGGCTGCCGCAGACCGGCGAGTGTGTCGCACGCTACGGGGGTACAGCGAACGTGTTAAATAAGAGCCGTGTAGCCAACGTGTTCACTAGCAAATGTAGCATATAAGCGAGTCTAAATTAAATATCATTAAAAGGCGGCTTTCTAAATGGTGAGAGGGCTTGCGTGATACGTAGGATCGCTGTTAAATCGGGTTATTCTGTATGACTAACCACCAAGTAACATACGAAGTGCGTGGTCGACATGAGCTAAGTCAGGTAACCACCAAGTCAAACCTTTCTCACTAGCTTCTGCACGCGCCGCGATTGGAAGGGGCGACTTTGCGTGGGCGGGATGAGTAAAAACTGACCCCGTGCAGAAATTCTCCCAAAATAGCGACGTTATGATTAATCCAACCAGGCAGACGAGCTCTAGATGCGATAGCGTTTGCCACCTCTGATTTCTGTCGTTCCTCGCCATACTTCCACCAAGGCAGCGGGGAAGTAGACCAAGTTAATTGTCTCTTTGTGCCATAGCTGGCAGGAGGGTCGTGAAAATAGCTGGAACCCTCGGTTTCGGTGTTGGCGTGAAGGCAGAGCAGCGTTCGCCGTGTTTGCTGTCGGTGACAGCCCGGCATACCTTGCCAGTTATCCTGACTTCACCCCAAGCGCCCGTTTCTGTGAAGGGAGCGGTGGATACATTTTATATACAACTCCTGTGTTTAATATTAAAGGGAGCTTGAGACTTTCACAATAACATTCCTATTCCTTGCTGAAGGCCTTGCATGGAAAGTGTCGTATTCCTTTCAAACACTAACTCTCATGCTTGACCCCCGTTTGTATAACAGAGATTTTCTCCTTTCCTCCCCTTTTTTTTTTTTTTGTTTGTTTCTTGATCACCTCTGATATTTGAAGTTTGGGTACCACTGTCTCCTTTCTGGCTCCCCCTTTCCTAGCTTTTCTCTTCCTTTTCCCTAAAGCACCAAAACTCGCTGGGAAATAAAACAAAGCATCTCCGCAGGGTCTAAGGGCTGTACACGGCTGCTGGGAGCGCCGGCGAAACGATGACATTGCAGAAGGGCAGGTTATTACTTTTGGACCCGTCGAAGACGTATTTGCGTATGGAGGCTGGATGAGAGCGACTGGTACTGAAGGCTGTCAGGCCAGGGCTGAGTGATGACAGACCCTTGTCATTTGCCCGCATCCAGCTTCATTGCTATGGTGACAACATGTGGCGATGAAAGTTGCCGCTGAGGGTCGGACAGCATCCTCCATGGTTGCCGTAGCCGGCAGCATCTTTGCGGCAGCATGGTCGAGCTGCTCATGGCCCTCGGTGTCAGAGCGGCCCCAAATCTCTAATGACAGAAACCCCGCGCAGGTTTTCGGGTACGCGGGGAAATCACTCCTGGCGCTGCTGCCAGCCTTGGCAGTTTGTTGTGTCGGTGACAAAAATTGTCTTTACCTGTTTTAGTCATTTTTATGTGCCTCGTGGTGGATTTCCTTGATTTATTTTGTGTGACACACAAGCTAGGATATATTCTGTTTTTACAGCCTGGCGCTTACCTGCGTGGCGGCACGGGATGGCCGTGGTCCTCCTCCTGCCGCACGTAAAGCAAACACATTAATCAGCGTTTAGGCGATGACTGCTTTCGTTAAATATACGTGCGAGGGGCCCCGATGAACAGGCTCTTTTGTTCCCGGCCAAACCAGGAGGGATCAAAGGTCAGCGGGAACCCAGAAGCCATCAGTCAGGGTGGGTTTTGCTCGATGCCGGGGTTGTCGGCTCCATAGTCACCCCTGGCAACCTGGGCAGCCACCCGCTTGCCTTCCCCATAGCCTGGCGCAGAAGTGGAGCATCCGCTCTCCCAGTCACCATAAAAAGATACTGACATAAAGTCGGCTTTTGAAATACAGCGCAGGCATCGCCGTGCACCTCTTTGTTATCGAAATCATTTGAGAGCGAGATTATAAAAAAGATCCATTGGCTTTGTAGCAGTCGTTTGGCAGCGTTCATCTTTAGGATGCATTTTAAGGCTGCAAATTCATTTTTGGTTTAGCAGCAAATGGCAACTCAGAAAGAAGCAGCAACGTGCTGCTGAAACATGCTTCTACACTTTTGAATATAAAAGTTCACTTTAAAAAAACTTCTGGTATGGCATTTATTTCCTTTGAGCAGATCGATTTATTTCCCCCCCCCCTCCCTGTGATGTTAAAGTACATTTGGCAGTAATCAGTTTATCCTTATTAGAAGCCGTGGTAAAAGGCATAGTTGCTGAGTCAATTCACTCCATTTACTTCCCCTGTTGAGGCTTATTGTGTCCCAGTCCCCACCCCTTACAGTGAAAACATCATCAACTATAGGGCTGACAGCAGCCTGGGACTTGATGTAAGTTCGATGGTTATTCATCTGCATCAAAAAAACTGGCACTCAGCAACATTCATCACTTCCCCCGACCTAAAATGATTGAGTAAATGGTGGGGTGAATTATCAGAGAGGGAAAAAAGGGGGAAAAACGAGTTTGAATACGTCAGAGGCAACTTTGGGCTCATACGGCACGAGAAATAGAGCCATCAGCTGACATGCAAGCTTCCCACTGCAGTTTCATATTGCCGCTGAAGCTGGAGGGAGACTCGGTTATCCTTCAGCCAGACGCCTTACGGTGCTGCTTCTCATGGCCTGACCTGCAAGAGCTTTTCTATTTTGGCAGCTGTGCTGGAAAAGCAGCTTCAGCCCTGGAAAAGCAGCTTCAGCGCTGCTGCTTCGGAGGTATGCCGGGTGCCCGACCTTCTGTCGGCTCTATAGGGTGAAATACATTTCAAACGCTACTCAGTTTGCTGCAGTTTGCTCCCGCAACATGTATATTTGTTCCAAACACCCTGAATCCCCTTTGGTGGGAAATATTTCAATGCAGGATCTTTATTCTTAAGTGTGATACGGCAAACCTTTTTCTCCAAAACCTCCAGAAATACAAAAGCACAGAATAGAATGTGCTTTGTTACCACCACCTCCCCTCCCAACAAAACAAAGCAAAAAAGCCCACCCAGCCGAGCAAATCCAAACATCGAAACCTCAAACTTTGGGATTATTTAACTTTTCAAAGTTATCTTGGAAAAAAGAAAAAAGACTCTGCTTCCCTTTGCCCCAAAATATAATGCAGTCACGATAAGGCAGGAGAAATTCCCTTAACCGTACACCTGGCTTGTTTTTACACCCGGTGCTGCGGTTAGATGGTTGTCTAAATAAACAGAGATTAGGTGGAGGGCTTTATCTCAAAGCTGGCACTGGTTATCACACCGCTTCCTCCCACTCCCTCCCTCCGATTGTGAGTTGTATAAGAAGACTTAGCAAGCATAACTTACAGCCGATAACCTTTGAATGTTAGTTCAAGGAAGCTGTGCCATAGTAACAAAAAAAAAAAAATCATGCGAACTCCATCGCAGCCTATTCGAATGAGCGGTAATTTGACCGTAACACTGATTTTAAAAGAAGAAATACTTGGTAAGCTTTTTGCTCCGAGAGCCCTATTTGAATTTGGCCTGATCAATAATTTTAATATTTGAACAGTAGTAAAAGATACCAGGAATGAACTCGTGTTTGTTCTTCAAATCATCTCTCTACTGGGGGTCTTATTTTTAACTTGCTTTAACAAAGGGAAGCTGTAATGTTTCATTTGGACAAATTGCTCCAGCCCTGCAGTTGAGGGTTAAATTGATCTTGACGCAACACTGGGAGAAGCCACTCGTGACATTTGCGTTTGATGGTATTTTATCTATATCTATATATAGATATAGATATAGATATAGATATAGATATAGATATAGATATAGATATAGATATACCTGCGCGCAGGACATAAAAAGAGGCTGCCAGGTAATGGGCAGCTTACGGCCCTCCGTAAAAGCAAACAAGCAAACTTCTCATGGTTCTCCATGGACATGAAATCAAAATACGACTTTTCTGAGCATACCTCGGCGTACTGATGGGTGACACGCAACATGTGAAGAGGAGGAGAAAGGTCTTTGGGGTCCTTGCAACATGCCTTCCAAAAAAAACCAGCCCCCACAAGTAGGGAGAGGAAGGAGGGGGAAGGCGTCCACGCGCTACCGCGAGGCAATGTCATCACAATGTTGGGAAGCCAACTCACAGCGAGCGGGTGAGCGCGGGCATCTCTGCCCTTGTCGTTTGGATTACCGCAGTGCCACGCGCCCAGTTACACAATGCGTAAAGGCAAGGGTTATTTCTAGGACAGATAATTGAACATTAATACTCGTTGACGTTGTCGTAGGAATGATATGTCAAGCTGACAGGGCCTATGTGGTTACATCTGCTGATCGGCTGCGGACGAAGGGGATGTTTGGCAGATCAGGCCCGGGGCCTCGCCGCCGCCGAGCCAGGGATGATACAGCCATTAATCGTGAGCTACCATTTTGGGCTACCTTCCCTAAAACAGTGGTCGGGTCCCTGCTTTTGGGGGCAGAAGGCGTAGTTTGCAAAAGTACGTCTATCCTCATACGTGCGCGCACACCTCTGCCTGCATAAAGATGTATATACGCCTGTAAAACGTGTTAAACAAGAGCATCCTTAATGCTGCGTACGCATGAGTGCCACTGTTGTCTGAAACAACTGTTTTCAATCTACTAACGTAAAAATAAAAGAAAGTGGAGTAGATGAGAAGTTCTTCGGAAGGATTGAGAGCATGATCAAGTTTGATGAGGTGTTTCTGATTATCTCTGTCTTAGGAATTAACTGACATAAAAACGGTAGTAGCATTAGCATCTTTTTTTTTTTAGCATCTTTTATTTTTTTAGCATCTTTTTTGTGTGTCTCTTCTTCTGCATGTCAACAGACCCTTCAAGACAGCCTGCTATAGATAAAGTAGTTACGCTGCGATCGCTCTTGTCCCCTCCCAGCCAAAATTCCCCAAATGATGCCTTTCAATATCATTTTATAACAAGTCTTCGGAGAGCTAATGCCTTTGTCACAGCATTTCTACAGCCAGACTTTGCTGCACAAGTAACTGTTCAGAGGAACGAGCAGCAGACGGAAAACAATTACAGGGGCCTCTGACACTGGAGTCAGTTCTACTTTCTTAAAATAGGGCTAAACATCGTGTTTGTAATGTCTCGTATATAGTTTGGCTCCGCATAAAATGCTATAAAATAGGGCCCTTGAGAACATCCATTATCACATTTTGGTTAACATCACAGTTTTTAAAAATCCCAGTTGCACCGAAGCCATGAAATAAAGCTTTCATCTGTAAAGATCTAGTTTCTCTTTGTTATTAAAATAAATGAAGCCATTAAACAAAATATATGCATATAATGGTCAAGTTCATCATTTTGTATCATCAAAACGATAAATTCGACTTTTTTTTTTAATTGGAGCAGTCATCTTAGAAAGGTTCGTGTATAGAACAAGATCAAATGTGCCTGGTTGCTCTTTCTTACTTTGTAACTTGTTAGTGGTGACTTTTTTTTGGTCTTTAGCTATTTTCATTTAGGTCTTTCTAAAAGAAATACGGAGTTTTGTTCAGAAAGGAGGGGGAAGCAGAGAGGAGGATTTTGAGCTTGGTATTGAAAAAAATTAATTGATTATATGTTATTATCCTTGCGAATTATTAATGGCCGTTACATCATAAATGCGCTGAACGCAACATGTAATCTCAACGCTTTTGCTTCCGAATACGTTGATTGTCTCTTTTATGGTAGTATCTGTGGAGGCATCCGCACACGTACGGTGCTTGATATGTTCAGACGTCGAAGGAGGAGAGGACGGAGGGGTTGCTCAGGCTGGGGATGGGGTGGGCACTGGCTTCTAGGACAAGAGGAAATGGCCTCAAGTTGCGCCAGGGGAGGTTTAGACTGGATATTAGGAAATTTTTCTTCACCGAGAGGGTTATCAAGCATTGGAACAGACTACCCAGGGAAGTGGTTGAGTCGCCATCCCTGGAGGTATTTAAAGGACGTTTGGATGAGGTACTTAGAGACATGGTGTAGTGGTGGTTTTTGGCAGTGTTAGGTTTATGGTTGGACTCGATGATCTTAAAGGTCTTTTCCAACCTATACGATTCTGTGATTCTGTGATTCTTGTAGCTGACTTTCTTTGGGTTTTTGGAAGAGCCCCTTCCAAAAACCCCTGTCCATCCATCATCCTGTAGAAGACACCTACCAAGGTCTCGCGTTACAAAGATAGGACGTGTCCTTTAGGCACTCCAGGCTTTGGCCGAGTTCGCTGCAGCTAATCACCATATCTGAAGGTACCCGGGCACAGACAGGTTTGCCGTTTCAGGGCTTGTCCCCCCAGCATCGGCCAACGCCGAGCCCTGGGAAGTGCCTTGCTCCATGAATATTCCCACTGAAATGCAAAGTTTGGTCCCGCTGACCCTCTGTGAGGGAGGATAGGGTTTGGTCTTTAAAGGTTTCTGAAAGCCAGGCAAAATTGGTGGAGAGCTGCATCGACTTCGGAGAGGGAAAAGGTTATTTTTTATGGGGGAGCCTTCTCGGTCCAAGCGGGTTGCCAAAAGGGAAGTCACATCCTGGAGACTGTCCAAGCCTTTTTAATGAGGTTTTTATAAGGACAGGAATCAATATATAGTGAACTTGTGGGCAAATGCGTGTTATTTAGGGTTAAATCTGGAGATTTGGGGGAGAATTGGGATGTGCTTTTTTCCAGCTCTCAGGAGATCTAGATCGCACTTTTTTTGGTGCACGTCCTTGCGCATATAAATATCATCCTGGGAATGCACGTCTGCTTTATTCTTAAATTCATTAGCATTATCAGCCGGGTTTCTTTGCTAAGTAGAGTAAATAATTAATTAGAGCAGTTGTTTTCTTTTGGAGACTTCTTAATTCCTCTCTCGGAGTTAAATTTTAGCCCAGGCTGGTCAGAAAGTCTGTATTTCTGCGCAGGTCTGCACCCTGAAGCCAGTCAAAGGGATTTCACACGCTAAATGGGTGTAGATAAATGAATTCTCTAGTCAGAAAGCAGAATTGCTTAGTCAAGTTTACCGAGTTAAAACTTGGCTGTATTATTCATATATGCGATCTTACTGAACTCGGGCTATTTTAGCAGAAGGGAACTCGTTAGAGCTAAGGAACGAAGGAGGTAATTTATGAGGGACTCTCGTTTTAAAGGTAAAAATAATGGAGAGTGAACTTACGGGGATGTAAAAGCTGGGATGGATAAAACGAGAGCGCCTGCGATAGCTTGCTGGGTGTTGGGAAGGGAAGCCCAGCTCTAGCCCAGGTAAATTGCATTTGAATTTCAACCTCAGATCTGTATGTGCTCCTGTTTGGCAGATGTTGAATTGATAATGCCTGTGTGTTAAAGAATTCTGATTGTTTCTTTTGCCACCTTCGCAGCTTATGAAAATGCAAGTAGACCTGCCTAATGAATATTAATAAGTGATGGCTGGATAACGTAGAAGCCCCTGGCTCTTTGGAGCTCGGATGGGGTTAGTTGGAGGATTGTTGTGGCTGGGAATTTACATGCTTTTTAAGAATAAACTTCCTGAATGCTTTTACATTCTCCTTTAAAAGCTGGGCTGTTTTTTTTTTTCCTTTCCCCCTCTAGATACATGGTGAGATTAATACTACAGACGAGATTTCCGTGCTTTTAAAACAAGGCAATTTATTAGATGAGGAGAGAAAGAGGCCCCATCTCTTAAATTTACCTTCAGTCCAGGGTTAATTATATCGATAGCAATGGTTTATTTTATTTTCCGTGTTTATTTTTGCTTTTTCCCACACCCCATTGTCCCAGGCAGCTGCAGCAGTTGCTGGCGGGACAGGGAAACCACGCTGGTGAAGTCTGGATCTCCAAATGTCCTTCGAGGCTTTAAAGTACGTTTCTTGCAGTCAGTTAATAGGGCGGCTGGTTAGGCCCATCGACGCGGACCTCGCACATGGCAGCGTAGGAGCAGGGGGACGGCGGGGTGGAGCGGCTGGAGGAAGGGTGGGCTCCGAGGACCCAGCTCTTCAGCCGGAGCCACGCAGGCAGGCGCTGCCGCCTCGGCGGAGCTCCCGGTGAAGCCAACGCGGCGGCGGGGCTCGGTGGCCACGTTGGCAACTTCCCTCCCTTTTGGCGGCACTGTTCTCCAGCTCTGCCGGAGCGATCCTCTCCGGAGCGATCCTCTCCGGACCTTAGTTTACTCACTTGTAAAAATCCCCATTACCAACCTTTCTGCCTGTGTCACAGGTCCCATTTGATCTGCTCTTCTTCCCCCAGACCCCGCTCCCAAAGGCTGCTAATTATGCAAAAAAACAAGGCGCCTTTTTTAATAACTTCCTGCTCATTGAGAGCTGCAGGGGCAGGCTTGAAAAGGGGGACTCGAGTGGTTCAAAACTCAAAAGGCAAATAGAATCAGAGGGGTGTTCATTTATTATTATTTAAAAAAACCCACCACCTCATCTTGATAGTAGGGACCTGTGCCTGACTCTGTGTTGCTGCGCGGAGCGGAGTTGTTTTGCAGAGTGGTGGTTTGGGGCATTTCCCGGTGCTTGCGAGCGATGTGGCGGGGAGAGGGGGCTTTGTGCGCGTTCCAGGTCTGGAGATACTCTTGGAGGGTTTCGTGAAGACTCGGTGAGGAGGATTTAATCAAGATTCAGTGATTAAGATGCCTCTGCATCGTCATTGCTGCCAAATACGTAATAAGACTTACTCTGCATTCACTTTACAAATAAACTTATTCTTTCTAAAACTTCCAAACATGAGGAAAGCCCCCAACTTTCAAAAGAGAAACACTCAAGTCGATGCAGCGCATTTCCCCTTTTGCAAAAGGCCTTTTCTTTCCCTTCCCTTGTCATGACAAAAAGGCTTAATTTTTTTTTTCTCTTTTCGCTAATACAAGGGGAGAGGGAAGAGGGGGTGAGTCATTAAAATGCAGTTCTTTCAATTACGGCCCGTTATTTGTCATCTTTATTGCTTTTCTATAGTTTTCATTGCACCTTTAATAGTACGCCTGGTCAGAAAAGGTGAGCTGGAATGTGAACACACTTGGCTGCCGCCGCCGCCGTCAGTGCCTACGAGCTGTGCTCGAATCCCCGTCCCTGTAGATTTTAATGTCCCTGCAGACTGCTGGCAGCCTGCTTCCAGCTGTGGCAGGCATGATGCAGTGAATTGCTTTTGAATGTTCTTTACTCAAATAGGCAGTAATTACAAGCTTAAAGAGGTTTAGTGGTCCAGTAAACTACATAATCACCCCTGAATTAGCCTGGGCTCATCAGTTGCAGTCCAGCAACCTCAAGACTGCTGTTTGTATGCAGGCTTTATCACGTAGCAACCTGAGCAGCAGGTGTGGAACAGCAAGAATCCCCCATAAACACAACTGTCTACTGGGGACAATGATCTCTAATGAGATGAGGCTACAGCATCACTGTAATTTAAGTGGGAAAATTAACGCCAGAGAATGCGCGCTACTTCCAAGAGTCTCCGCTTCTTCGGAGAATGGCGGTGTTTCGCTGGCTTGGTGGTTTTTTTTCTTTTCCCTCCTCCTTTTTTTTTTTTTTTCCTCCTGGATCTTTAAATGCATCTTTTTTTTCCTGAAGAACACATTGTGGTTTTGCTTATAAGTTGAGTGGGCTTTATTCTTTTACAAGGATACGTTGTGAATATTTAATGGTGGACGGGGCATCTGTTCAAGGACTTTCCATGCCAAAAAAGCAGCGTTGCAAAATAGCAGCTTTATCTTTTCATTTCCTTCCTCGGTGGTGGTTTGTTTTTTGTTTGGGATTTTTTTTTTTTTTTAAATAGAAGATGTTCAAATATAAACCACCCCTCGTCTTGGCATTGGAAGATTGGCACCTCGACGCAGTGGTTGCCTTGAACTCTCTTTGCACGACTGCTTGGTCCCTCCACGAGAAACGGTGGCCGAGCTTATGGCAGGAGGCTTCCCAAATTGCTTGGTGGCTGCTCCCAAGGGCGCTGTCACCCCAGGAAACCTGCCTAAAGCTCCTGCTCCGTCCTAAAGCCTGCTGTCTATATTAGGGACCTTGCTGAATACAGCAGCCCTCCTCGCCCTACCCTCCGGCGGGTAGGGTAGGGGACGTAGGCGTAGGGGAGCGTTTTTATCCTCTGCTTACAGAGGGAGCTCCTGACATACTGAAGGCAGCCTGAGAAAGAGAGCAGAAAGCACAAATAAAAGCTTTTGGCTTAGCTCTGTGGGATTACAACCGCTGGTGCTGGCGTTTCCCCGCGATTGCAGAGTTATTTCCGAGCCCACCTGTTTAGAAAGTCACTTGAGGTAGATAAGGACAGTGACTTATTGCTGAGAAAAGGCTTCTGGTTAGCAGATATTTACCTGAGCTAATCTGTCTTAGGCCAGCTCTAAAAACAACAGCAGCGCTTTTACAGAGTTATCAGGTAGTCGGCATTTCTTTTCAGCGTGCCGGGGACAGGGATATTTTCTCCTCCTCCCAAAAGCTGCTCACCTAGGACAGGCTGGGGTTCACCTTCCTGCCTTTCCATGGCTGCCTGATAAAGGTGCCGGCTTAACTGAAAAGCCGGGTTTCAGGGATGTGAATTTTAGCTGTAACGCGGTTGGAAGGCAGATGATGCATTTCCTTACTTCCTTCAGTGTCACTTGGATGTCGTACTTCATTGTTTCTGGCTGTGTGCTGCGATGAAGAGAGTTTTGCTGATCTTTCAGATGCAATTTTTCTTTTAATTACCCTGTCCTTGGTTATTTTTAGGCTGTGCTGGGGCGGGGGAAGAGAGAAACAGGGCAGAGGATGGGAAAAGCGCATCGCCCATGTCACATTAGCACAAATAATCTTGACGCCAGAGCAAAAAATCACTTCTCAAGTGTATTAAGAGAAGTTAACACGTGTGCAAGTGCTGTGTGTGCATTTCTGCACGCACATACATACAGGCACTAAAGGAATGTTTAACATGGGAAAAGCTCTGCTCAATTACGCAGGTATGGTGTGGGAGTGTCTGCATAGACTCGACTTAAACTGAAAGCTGGTGGGAGCCAGAGTAAGCTCCAAACAGTGAGGTCTATCAGAGTGTCTCCAAAAGGAAATAGCAGAAGCACCATTGCTTGGACTAGCTAAAGCTCAACTGGAAAAGGCAGTGGGTAATAATATATGGTATGGAAGGAATAATATTGTAGCAGCCAGGGAATGGATTAGATGAGTTAAAAGGTTTTTCCATTTTCTGACTTCTGTAATATCCTGCGCAAGGGATGATCTGAACTTTTTTTCCTTAATGAGTGCTTGCATTATGAATAATTTGATGGGGCCACCAGAGAAGTATTGGCAGCGCATCCCAAGCCATACCATGTCTCTCCATCAGCCTTGGAAAGGATATTTATGTTAGCGAGTGCCAAAACTTGTTCACAGACAACTCTTGCAAGAAAATTATTTACAAAAGGGCAAATGGGAAAAAAAAGAGAAGCACAGAGCATTTTTTTTCCCCGGCATAACTCCTTCATTAAAAAGTACCGCTGTTGGCAGTACCCCTTTCCCCCCTCGTAAGCCCCTGCAGATAAAACGTCTCTTCCACCCCCCTGCCTGCAAAACCAACCCAACCCCTGTTTAGTCAGGTTGCGCTGTGAGCACACGTTCAGATGTTAAAACATCTGAGATATTGGCTCTGTACTTTACGCCCTGTGTTTGCCTTAGGAGAGTCCGATTCTGCCTCCTTTCCTCACCTTTTATTTTTTGGCAGGGTTGCCAAAGCAACCTGCAAAACCTTTTGTAAGGGCGGCGATGGGCAGCGTCTCAGAGCCCCATCTCACAGGATTTGGGTGATGCCAGAAGTCGAGTGGCAGCGTATGGCCTTGCTGTAGCAGTACAGGGATGCAGCATCTTGTCACCTTGCATATTTTGATGCATTTTTAACTTTACAAGACCAAGCGCGCCTGTTGATACTGCATTCGTAGTTTGCAGTTCAATAACTCTGGCAGCACCAGGATTTATTAACGGTAATGCCATGAAAAAGCTCTTACTGGGGGGGTATTAAACTATTATAATAAGTTGAGGAAATATTTTCTTTTGAAAGAGGAAAAGGCTGGCTTTATCTGCAGTGTGACCGTGTCATATGGACTGCGTTTCTTCGCTGCACTGAAAAAGCAACGAGGAGTTTTAAATGCCAAAGCCAGCTCGCACTTCAACAGCATTATCAGGCTGACTCACTGCTCTCGGCCAAGGAAAAGACCGTGCAAACTTTGCACAGGCTTTTCTCCTCCCAGCCTCGTAGATGCATTTCTAATAAAACAACTTCCTTCACGGTGTTTAGTATTTCCTCCAACGTGCAAGCCGGTCCCATGGGATAAACAGGATTGAGTTTGCAGCTTCCGAGTTGATTCCGCCCCTTCCTAGCAGCTCACCTCAACTTGGCAAATTTTTTACAGCCTCGCCTGAATATAAAGCGGGTCGCAGGGATGGTCGGTAAACCCATTCACACAGCCTGCAAAATAGGCAAGGGGGCTCAACGCGTTCTCCTTATCACTCCCTCTAAATGCGCCGATGAAGAAAGCAGGTTGAAATCTCGTGGCTTTATGGATAGTGATCCAGCCATTTTTTGGCTTCTTTGCGAATGCAGGAACCCCCGTTATTCTTTCGGAGGCCGGCATGTGTGAGGATCCAGGACTCGACTGCTATAAATTCAAGCTCTGTTCTTAGACTACACCATGCACTGCTTTTGTAATGCAAATGGCAGGCACAAAGTGTCCCTTTGATAATGTGCAGTCAGGAGACAAAAAAGCATTCACTGCAACAGTAAAACTAATTCATAAAGCTGAGAGACAATAGGAAAGCATTATGGATATTAAAAAAAATAATAATTTATGGTAGATCAACTTGATCACTAATGTAAACAGTTCAAACGCAAACCAGGAGGAGGTAGGGGAAGGGGAGAGACCCAAACCGCTGCGCTGCTGCCTTAGCTAACCCTGAACAAGTTTGGGTAAAGCAGGGATTCAGAGCTCGGCATAAAACCGACGTGCAGTTTGTCACTGGAAGGCTGAACCTCGGGCTTTATTCTGGTTACTGAGTTAGGCGTAGGCTGGGTTGCTCTTCAGAAACAAGAAAATCCTCGTGTGGGCAGTTTTTTTCTTTTTATTTTGAGGTTAGAAAACAGTTAATAGATGGTCCTGAGAGCGTACATTTTGGGGGGGTAGTTTCTCTCCGTCACCTACCAGAGTTTAGCTCAAGGTCATCTCGCCTTGGTGCGTTACGCTGAGCTCTGGAGCAGGCAGAGGGCTGGAGGAAGGGGATAAAAGGACTTCCGAAATGCTTCTCCCGGTGTGGTCGGCCAAGCGACGGCGCTGCCGCGATAAGGGCAACGCTGGACGGTTGCCGCGACGTCCTTATACCGTAACGTTCAGCCTTTTGCTTGGGGATTGCTTCTGCCTCTCTGCTGTGGTAGGGCTGGCTGGCAGTGCTGGTGTTGGGGCGGTTCGGTGCCATGAGGAATCAGTAATTTGGGGGGTGAGAAGGGGCGGTTTTGCCTCCCGTTATCGCAGCAGTAAGCTCTGGGCAGGATTATTTTCATATTTTTCTGTGACCGTCACGATGCGCTGCTATGGCGGGCAAGGCAGAGAGGGAGGGAGTGTTATTGATACCGGGTTACAGATAAGATAAAGTCTATCTCTGTCCTGGCATCCAGCATTTGCAGCCTGGGGTGGAAAATTTGAGGAAAGGAATACATTTGGACAAGGGGTATCATTAAGAGAGAAACTTGGATGCTTTCCATCTGTATCTACTGGAGACTTTACCCATCGGCTCTAGTCAAAGGTGGTAAAAAAAAAAAAAAGTCATTGTTTGTTTTGCTAAAAATTGTCTCAGCTGCATTAAAAAGGGGCTTTTATTAAGACTGCTGCTCTCTAAATACCATTCATAAAACAGTGACGAGAGAATATGATGGAAAGTTACATTTTTCTCTCTGTCACTTTGATTTCTTTGTTACTGCTAAAACGACTGCTCTGACTCATATTTTGCATAGTTATTTTTACCTTTTCAAATGTTCCTTAACTGTTCATATTACCCTGGGCAAATCCCCCAGGGATAATTTTCATTTGCATGCAGACTTTGATGGTGTTATTAAGCAATCACTTTCTGTACTAAGTCATTATTAAAAGTAATACCACAGAGCCTCAAAAACACATTAATGGTGCCAAACAATCCGCATTTCAGCACTAGATTTATGGGAAGGGAAAAGCACTAGGTCTCGTACCGTTCGGTGGATGCTGCTCTGTAGTGCTGTAGCAGCAGCAGGCATGATCAGAAAATACCAGAGCCGGATTCAGAGTCCTTATCTGTTGTCAGCCTTATTCTTTCAGATGCCTTTTTTTTTTTTTTTTAACCTGTCTGCTTCCTACTTTTTTTTTCCCCTTGGATTTGCCCTTTTCCTCTGGCCTTGGCAAGAAAGTCTGTCTGCAGTCTTCCAGTATACACAAGCTGGGCTGATTCTGGGAAGGAGGGTCAGCCTTCCCATCTGTAATCACCATTTTATGGCTTTCACTCGAGGTGTTAATGCAGATCAAATGGAAAACACTCCAGCAAGAGCGTTACAGCTTCTCACGCTGCCCCACGTACGGTCCCAATCGTTAATTCTGATTATAAGACCTAAGGGTAATTCTGTTTGCTCTCCTAATGCATTGCAGCTCTCCCGGTGGTCCGGCATCTCTTTTCTCCAATTCCCATCTTGATCAATTGTTTGCAAATAATTAAGCTTTTAAGAGATAATGGTAGGAGCTAATGTACACATCAAAGTAAAGGTCTCAAGTCACTGTTTATTGAACAGTGGTACAATTTGCTTTGATATTCCGAAGTGATCCAGAGTGATAGGTGGACTTGCCAACTGGAGTCAGTGCAGTGGGTTTGGACACACACTTCCATATATATTTACATATCTCTATATTTATGTATTTCATAGAATCATAAAATATCTCAAGTTGGAAGGGACCCATAAGGATCATCAAGTCCAATTCCCTGCTTCTTGCAGGACTGCCTAAAACTAAACCATTTGACTAAGATATATATATATTTTTTTATCTATATTTATGTATGTTTTATACACGCAAGTATAATATACATACATATGCGAATACATATACACATATCTCTGTACATGTGTCTTTATCCCTTTAAACAACCATTAGAAAGCTTTTGGAAGGCACCTGTCGTTCTTGCATGGGTGAAATGAAGACCAACAGCAACAGTTTCGACCGAATTTCCTATTTCTTCATAAAATGGCAGTTCGCAGGGTTTCCCCCTTTCTCTCTGTTGCAATGTGATGTCTGCCTTTGCCTGTAGCGCAGGCCTTCCTAGCCCTGTGGGTGGGAATGCAACAAGGCTTTGACTGTTTTTATAGCAACCTAGCCTGTGGCATGCTGATTCTTTGTCAAGTAATTTTTATTTTTTTATTTTTTTTAGCCTACAAAGGAACAACTCATACAATCCGCAGAAAGCTTATATAATAAGGATGCCCAGCGTTTAAGATTATTTTAAACCACACCGAACCATAGTTAAAAAGCCTGCCGCATTGTGAACCTTTAGTTAAGAGGGATTAGCTACGTGAAGTCCCAGGCTGTCATGTGATTATGGCAATTATAGATTTATCATGAAATTAAAAGTTTATGCTGTGCTAGGATATGGAAAAAAAAAATCAGATGACTTTAAACGTACCGCAATTTGAGGAATTTGGGGGCTGGGACTTCTAAAGCAATTATTTTTACAGTGAGTGTATTATTCTGATGGCTAATTTTATCCAGTCTTGTCTATTTGGAAAAAAGTCCAGAACAATTGAAAATTGCTTAATGGAGACAGAGTTCTCAATTCCAATAGCTAGAGGCTGTCTGGTAATTATTGCTTGCTGCATGAAATTAGACACAGTTTGTTCAATTACTTAAAATTAGATCACATGTAAGGTGGCAAAGCGAAATAAGAAAAAAAAGAATAATTTTGTCCTCGCTTTATAGCAAAGTAATGAAATGGGAAGTAAGCTATAAAGATGAAATGTTACAAATCATCTCTGTAGGGGTTTTTTTGAAGAAAAGCAAAATGTTATGTTCAGATAGATGGACGTAAGTCAAGTACGACTGCTTGTTGTGGATGAATGTGTATATAAGGCGGACTGTAAAATTCATGCTATATTTTTGCATGTGTAAAATGCAAATCACCCGTTAAAAAGAAGTAAGATCCCTTTCCTTATGTCTTCCACTGTGCAATTCTGGAGCTGTTTCACGTACATGCAGAAAACACAGGGGGTGGTTTACAGGTGTGCAGGTTATCTGTGGGCTTACTGGCAAGAAAACAGTATTTTTAAAAGAATGGGAAATTCCCCACCATTTTGGGGTGAAAAGTACTGTATCTTTTGGAGCCGATGGCCACGGCAGTGGGCTTTGAAATGGGCACGTTGGGCAAAGGGAAGTTGTCGGAGTTACAACAAAAATTCCTGTTTGGTAAAGTGAGGTGACGCAGGCATGTAACATAGCCATTAGATGTCAGATTATGCTGTTTACAAGAATATATAAAATCTGCTAAATAGTTACGATACCAATAAGATTGCGGAATTTTACGAGGTTTTAAATTCTTATGGTTTACAAGGTTTCGGTTTACATCTCGTGCAATATTACGCCAAAGAATACATCCAAAGAATATGGGAATGTTTCGGGGAAAAAAAAGGGATGTGTGTATAACAGCAAATACTTTGTGACAACGAACTGCTAAATGGGATGTTGGGATAGGTCTAACCAGCTATGTCAAATTATCTTTATTGAAATGTTATTAAGTACCTTGTAGCAGACCAGGTCTGAATCCGATGTGTGCCGAGACTTGGGTGTCCAGGTTAGGAGCTGAGCCGGATCCTCAAAACGGGGTTTTTCCCGGGGATTGTTACGTTTGCAATATTTGGCCATTCCCTTTTGGGACAGTGACATTTTTACATGGAGGGAAAGCACAGAAATGATATTTCTGAATTTTAAACTTGGATGTGGTTTTTGCTATTGATTTATTAAGCAATCTGTATTCATGCAGAAGCGAATTTTCTGAGAAAGCAATCAAGTTCTCACAAGAAACTTAGCTTAGGATTGAATTTTAACATTATCTTCAATTAAACCAGTATTTATTTTCTGTCTCTTAGCATTAGTGCAGCACAGCTATGTTAATGTCAGGCAAAAATGTGCTGATCGTTGACCTTGCATTGGCCTGCATTCAAAACCCAGGCGTTTGTTTATGTTCAGGATGCTGATCTTATTTGCAAATTATTTTGGGGCACTGGCAAGATTTGTCTTCGCTATCTCAGAAAACATCAGCGTGTTTTAGTTTTCCAGAGAAGTGCTTTATCACATTCTTTGTTGTTCTGTGAAATACAGAAAAAAAAAAAAAAGGTTATTTGACTCTAATCGGTCACTGGAGACAAGTGCAAAAACTTTCGGCTAATGCAACAAATATCCTTCTTGAGTATCAAGGTACTGCCAGTATCCTAAGCAGTTATTTCTCCACTTCACTAATCTTTATAATTGGCTTGTCTTTTACTGCCATTAATTAAGTGATGTAGTAGCCCATTAATAATTATAAAAGAGTGACACACCTCAGCATTTTCACCTTTCAATAATAGATGTCACGCTTCTGGTTTATTTATTTATTTATTATTTTAAAATTAAAAGTAGGCAAAAAAAGCATTGTTTTAAATGTATATATTTATTTTGGTGTCTTATAGCACCCTTACCCTTCAGAAGAACAGAAAAAGCAGTTGGCACAAGACACAGGGCTCACTATACTTCAAGTGAACAATTGGTAAGTAATTTTCCTTAGTGTTTCTATTCGGCCGCTGGCACCCTCCGGCTAATGCTTTGCATTTTTGAAGACACACCTTGCCCTTGCCTGCTCCCCCCCCAGCAGTTTATTGATGCAAAAGGCATATAGCCAGGTGAGTGGTTCCACTTATGGGAACAAGGAGGTTGCTACCACAGAAAACAAGCCGTATTTATTTTCCCATCGCTTGGGCAGATTTCAGTGTATTTGCATTTGGCTACCAGTCCTCCTCCTGGCTGAGGATGTGTCTTCTTCCATAGGAAGCCTCATCCATTTCGAGAACTTTGGTCTTGGAAGAGGCTGAGATGTGGGGTGAAAAAAAGGGACAATTGGCCCCATTTCTGCAGAGCGTATTGTTATTTTGGGATGCTGTCGTGCTTTTTTCAGTGTTGTTAGTGGGGTTTTTCTTTTTTGACTGACATCCTTCTACCTCTTTACTGATTTGTTTTAAAAGTCCAGTTTTTGAAAGCTTGAATACACTTTGACGACAGTCTGGCTCTTTGCTGCTGCAGTACGGTGTGGAGCAATTGTATTTATTTATTCCAGCTAAGGGTTGCTGGAGCCCCTGATCTGTTGTAGTAGCAATTTGTTTGAAGGAAATCGGGAGCTGTGCTGTTTCTGCAGTGGATTTTGGGTTGCTAACTGTCCGGGACGTGGTGAAGGCAACCAGTGAAAATTACTCGTGATTCAAGTATAAAAACACAACAGCAAACCCTTAAAAAAAAAGTTTGATTTATTACCCTTTGTTACTGCATCGAAATGCAGGTTTCTCCCACTATCCCAGAACAAGTGTCATATTTGAAGTGTATTGCAATCTAATACCTTGTAAAACTAAGTGTATCTAATTAATTGTCCTAATATTTTTAGATTAGTGTTTATGATGGGAAACTTTATCCTCTTTGAAGTAATACCCAGAAAATGGCCAAGGCAAATGGCGAGCCTGCTGGGGAAAAGGGAGGGAGGAATGCTAGTTTGCAGACAAAAGTTTTTTTTTTCCGTTCAATAAGTGTCAGAGATTAATATTACTGAAGCTCTGATTACATGGCCTAATCCATTTTAGTGAATAAATTTGGTCTTGATGTCCATTGCACCTACATTAACAAACCCTCCTCTCTTAGAGAGAGTAGGAGCCTATGGGAGAGATTTCAGATATATTAAACCCCATTACAGAAAATGTAATTTCTGTCAATATAATCCCATGTATTCTTCAATTTAGTACTTTAGAGATAACAAGCTACTTACAATATATTTGCCTTTGGAGGATTAATTTACAAAGTGCACTATCTGGGAGACGCAGGCAGGCTCACATAAGCATAGCTTGTAAGGGTTATCAATTTCTGTGACCCCACAGCAGCCCTGGGAGATCAATTTTTTGAAGCCCTTTAAGACACTGAATAAAGGAAAATACCAAATACTTAGTGTATGTGAAGTATGCTTCCAAGGTACTTACTTTAAAACGGAGGAATAAAAGGCACTGAATAGAAAATCTGCATTATAAGGAAACGTAACCCACAGTGTTTTGGCTCAGCCAGAAAAAAATTAGTGTTTTCTTCAGCTTTACGTCCTCCAACCTTTATCCAGGCGATAGCCTAATTTATATGGTTGCCCTTCAGTTTAACGATAGGCGCTTTGGCCAGTTGAGAAGCTGTGTATGTTCGTCAGGGGTCTTATTTAACGATGGGTGGAGCGAGTGTGGGCTGCTTCGGAGGGGTCCAGGAGCGCAGGAGTCGGCATGGGCAACTATGTCAGTTCAGGATGGGCCATCAAAGACGTTTTTCGAGATGATGAACATGGGATGCTTTGAACTAAAGCTGGTGGAATTTCTCCCGAGTGACTTTCCAGGGTGTTTTTCAGTACCCATCTCGCCTCAGATTTGAGGAGTTTTTACTTTGGCTTTGTGTCAGATGTGTTTTTATAAGTTCCTTATGTGCAAGGAAAAAAAAAATAAAAGTAGGTCAAAATACATTATAACTGAAGTCTTGCGGATGTAGGGCAAGCTTCCTCTGCTTGAGCTAGTTTGGTAATTCTGCTGTGGTGTTACAATTGTATAAATTATTGAGACAATTCCCTTTCCCAGCCCCATGAAGATTTAACACTATAGAGCCGGTTGGGGCTTTTTTAAATAACAGGTATCCATACGTGGTGGGCAGAAATGCCAAAATACGGTCATTCAGCCCCTGCTTTTTGTAACGGATGCTAAGGAACGAGGAGGCTGCGAGGCCGTGGCTGAGCGTGCAGGTTGCACACACAGCGTGCATCCTCAGGAGACATCCAGCCGTGGGGTGACCGTCTCCTCCCAAATCCTGGGGGTATGGGGCAACCCTCTCCCAACCTTTTGCTGAACCCCTTTTCCGCTAAGGCGGTATGCGGGAGAAGAAGCTCTCCTTGCCTAAATTGTTTGCTGCAGGGAAGAGCTAACGTATCGTTTCTGGTTAGCTTTGCCTGTCTTCAGCGGGCTCATAAGTCATTCAGCCACGACTTGCAAAAAATTTTGCCTTCCTCCTTAGATTCTTCCAAACTTGTTAACACACATGTACATTTTTGTATTAATGATGAGTCATTGTAAATCACTGTTGCAGAGATTAAATAAAATGCTGAAGGGCAGGCTGGGTGCAGATCAGTCATAAATTATTGGCAGCAACACAGCATGTGGGAATACATGAAATGTGCATGAAAAACATAAACTCATGTCTGGTAGCATGGTCGTTAGCCCAGACTGGGAATGCTGGATTTTCTGGATGGAATTAGAAGTTTGCCACAGAGCAGTCAGTGAAGAGAGCATTTGTTTTCTGCAGATTGAAAGCATTTGAACAATTTTTTTGTCGTATTTTGAATGCCTTTACAGTATGTGCTAGTTGCATACTTCAGTTCTCTGCCGTAACGAAAAAAATGGTGCTTTTCACATACGGTCTGCCCGGTGTTCAGGCTCCCTGGGTTGATGCACACAACTCCTATTGATGGTGGAGGAGTCACAGGAATGGGGTGATGATGTGAGACGTGCCAGAAAACATATCAGTGGTAGGGCACATGTCTTTAAAAATACCACAGTTTTAACTTGGCCTTTTTCCTTGGGTTGTTTTGTTTTTCTAAATTCGTGAAATAATCCAGGCGGAGGATTTTTCCCTGTTCTTTTTCACACACGGCGATTTTGCTTGCAAATCACCAGCATTGCCTTTTAGGACCATCTTTTTGCCACAGTCAGATGTTTCTGTCGTGGTAAAGGCTCCCTTTACCCTTTTGCAAAAAAAAAAATGTATGGCAGGTAGGAAGGTAGCAGAGTTCAAGATGTCGTTAGTCTAAATGAACCCTTCAGGTCTCCGACGTGTTAGTCGGTTAACCCCGCAGCAGTTTAGGGTTCGAAGCATGGTAACGTGAACTAGAAGGGGCACTCGTATGATCTTGACAGCGTTGCATATATGGACGTGGAAGGGACCTGAGCAAGTACAGGTTAATAAGGTGCTTTTCCCCGGTGATAAAAACTGCGATTGAAATATCCAGGAGGTGTGATCCAATCACTTCTTACCTCAGTTGAGAGCCAGCCAGGCTATATTGAACAATCTATACAGTTTTCTTGTTTACTACATCCCAGCTGAATCTCTTCCCGATAAGAACTAATGGTAAATAATTACTGGCCGTACTCTATGGAGAAGAGAGAGCAATTCTCATCAGGGGCTGCACTAGGTGTCAGATGCTTGTTTATGTTTCAGGAAAGTCTTAGGTACACACAGAGAAATGTCTGTATATTTGTAGAATAATGTCCCTATATAATCTCTCTATATGTGCATGTCTATATGTGACTCTCTACATAGAGGTGCGTACACCTGCATTAAAATGATCTTAAAAATTCAGATTCTTAAAGCTCCAGCCTTTTTTTAGGTGTTTTCATTCTGCTTTTTCCAAACTACCCTTGTGCTATCTAGGGCACAGACCAGACAATGATGGAGCAGCTAGTCAATATTTTATCTTACCCTCATTCTTCGGTGCTTCGTTTGTTGAGCTGTATTCAAACCGTGCTCGAAGATGGAATTAATAATGACTGCTGGGCTTTCCTATGGTGCTTACTGCTGTAATACCCAAGTCCTCCCCTGACCTCCACTTGCCTATATATGCATACAAGGTTGTGGGTCTGCATGATATTTTTACAGTTCCCCTGCAAAGAGAGAGAGTAGTGTTGTCCCGGTTCACAGGTGAAGAAATGAGGCTCAGGGAGGTCCAGGTCCAGCACAGCCACCGGTTTTGGGTTGGTCTGGGACTGTGACGTGACTCAAAATGACAGCACGTTGTCCACATTGAAGGTCCAATGACTACCGAAACTCCAAGTTTCAGTGGAAACTCCAAGTTTTGAGTGCCTCGGCATCTTACGTTGCCAACCGCCAGTGTTGGGTATGGAGGACAGATGCGAGAAATCAGGAACTGGTGGTGGAAAGTTTGGGTTTGATGATTTACTCGGTAGCTCCCAAGCAGTCCAAGGCAGCAGCAGAGCTGAATCCTCTTCTCCAGTGCAGCGTTCAGCTGCTTCAGCCAGGACTGCTTTGCTTTTCTTGCCATTTGCTGCCTTATTCGTTCAACTTTGACAAAGTTTATTTCCTGTAGAAGTCAATTTTTCTACATTATAGTGCCCTGGCTTGTTCTTATAACAAACATAATCATCATTGGGGTGGCTGAGGCATTGGGCCCTATCAAAAATTGTACCGTGAGCTGGTAACTGAACTGTTTGCGTATAAAGTAGATTAAAGAATAGGGTGCAAGCAGCTCTAGTAATACGGTTTCCTAACTCTTGAGTTCTTGATTTTATGACCTTGGCTTCTTTAAATGTCAATTTTGTGTATAATTTCCTAGGCTTGCAAAAAAAAAAAAAAAACCACCAAACCCCAACCAAACACACTGGAAAAAATGATCAAATAATGTAAATTTCCCTAATCTCATTCTTGGAAACTGCTGAAGTTATTTTTGCTGAAACTTCATAAGGAAGAAATTTTAAAGAGGCTCTAAGACCAGCCTGAAGATGAGTTTGAAAAATCTGAGATGGGTTTGTGATAGGAAGACCAGACCACCTTAGCGCATGTAGCACAGCCAGCTCAGGGCGTAGACACCCAGAAATGCTTTATTACTCTTTTAGCTCCATCACAACTTCACTCCGGCAGGAAATTTTCTCCTGCCTCCATTTCTTTGCTCGTGGGTAAGCATAGTGGTAGGGCTTTGCTGCGGTAGTCGCATAGGGCAGGGGACGAAGTGCTTTGCCCTGGCAAGGGCAGGCAGGGTGGCATGGCAGGGACGGGAGGATTTTGCACTTCTCCTGGGGGATTGCTCCCGAGCACCCAGCGATGAATGGGGAGCACCACTGCGAGGGGTGTCCTTCCCATCTGCTTGCCGGTCATGCCCGGCGTGGCTTGCAGGTGGCGGGGTTACGGATGGAGCAGATGGGGGGATGCAGATGGGGCAGGTGGGGAGGATACAGATTGGGAGGTGTGGATGGGGGGCATGGGGGAAGATGCTGGTGGGGCAGATGGGAGATGCAGATGGAGGGATGCAGATGGGGGGATGCTGATGGGGCGGATGGGGAGGATGCAGAGGGGGACAGATGCGATGGGGCAGATGGAGGGATGCAGATAGGGCAGATGGGGGGATGCTGATGGGGCAGATGGGAAGAGATGCAGATGGGGACAGATGCAGATGGGGACAGATGCAGATGGGGCAGATGCAGAAAGCCCCTGCCCGCCCCTCCGCAGAGGTACAGGGGAAGGAGGGGCGGCTGCATGGCTCTCCACCCCGCCATCTTTTGGAAAAGACTCCCAGGCCCCTGTTTACCTGCTGTGATTTTTTTTATCCCAGCATGCCTGGGCTTCCATGCATCGAAAGCACACCCCAAACACCCCCAAATCCAAGTGATAATGTTGTCCGGTGTTTCCCATGTGTTGAACCCCTTGTCAGCCCCTTGGAGGGGATGGAAAGGCTCCTTCATGGGGCTGGGCATTGAGCGTAGACATCAGCTTCGCTCAGTTCCTTCGCTGAGGGTGATACCCTGAGCAAAAGGCCAGCACATGACCAGCGCACCACTTCAGTCCCACTTCAGCACTATTTTTAGGGTGTAAGTGGGGGAGGAGGAGGCCGGCAGGGAGGGAGCATAGCAAAAGCAGGTGCTGGTCCTGTACGCAGGGGTGGATTTTCCCCCCCCGCTGCCTACCAAATCGCAGGCTACAATAAATAGGCAAGCTATTCGGTTTGCCACTTTGCAGAGCACGTCGCATGCGTGGATTTTTAGTCCTAGGCGAGTAAAATATCGGCTTGTTTTCAGATGTATCTATTACTGCTTTTGTTGCAGTAAACAGATTAAACGAGAAAAGGTCAAGATGCAATTTGAATCTGTGTAAGAACATAACAAATACTTTTCTCAGTAATCAGATACAGTAAATACAAGTACTTATTTACTTGTAAATGTTAAAACATTCACAAATTATCCTCTCAACTTCAGCAATACAAGCTTAACCGTCAGATTTTGGAAACTATTTACTTTTCTTCTTTATGTGATTCAAGAATGCGTATACAGATGTTATTTAAACACTGTTTTGTTAATGGGAATACATGTGAAAGCAGGAAAAGCACAAGTAAGAAAGAATATATGTTGCAGGTTTAATGAATACATACTGTTTGTTATTCCAGAATAAAATAAGACAGTAGGTGTTTGTGACGTGAAAATCATGCCCCCCCCCCCCCCCCCCCCCCAATAAACACAGCCCCCCAAGAAAACCATTAAAAAAAGGATCTTGCTGGGTGAATTGTTATACCGTTTGAGCAATTCGGAATATGTGCAGTAAATTAGCTGTTCTAAACGTACCATGTGCCGGGCTTTTCAAGCAGATTTTTACATTTATGTTTTCACTAAGTCTTAGCTAATTGTTATGCCTTTCACCTTGAATGCCAATTGTAATAATAATATTACATCTGTAGTCTATTTCTCTGTTCTTAAATTACAGCAATCAGGAATACTCACTAGGTAAAATCCTGTATAGTTACTCATAAGAAAATATTGAAATCAGACGAAAAAATGTTTAGCTTGCATATTGCCTTAGACAGCCCTGGAGAGCTGCCAGGCAGCCAAGGTATTATTAGAAAAGCTGAGCAAATAGCTTGCAGGGGGAAGAGTTGTGAATTTAGAGCCATCAGGTACCGTCATATCACCGGATTTTAGGCTGGGTTTTTTTTTAGTGCAGTAAAGCCATTTAAAAATACAGCGTGGTGGTTTAAACGTGTGGGGTTTGGTTTCAGCGCGCGGGTTTAAGGAGCGGTTCTGGCATGAAACACGAGTGTTTTTCCAAAGGGGGCAGATGCTCGGAGGAGGTGGATAAAGAGGTTTTTGGGGAAGATGCTCCCCTTGGGCTCCGGGATTTCAGGTGGAGCAGAGGAAGGGTGTTAACCCTGGAGAGCTGATAGACCCTGGCAGTCTCCGCATGCCCCAAAATGCCCCAAAACAGGGGTCACAACATCCAGGAGCGCCAGGGGAGGATGTTTCCCCTAACCGTTGCTCTGACATCCCCTGGATTCAGGTTGGGCAAACCCAGCAGAAGAAACACCATTTATTTCAAGAGCAAATGTAGAATCATTTTGCACGAACTAACAGACTAATTAGTGGTGTGCTGAGCATTGAGCAATTAAAAAAACTGGTGTTATTTTGTTCACACAGATGCTTTTTTGAGAGGGAGAAAGGTCGGTTCCCACCGCAGAGCATCGTATGGTGCAAATGGGGTTTACCTGCCAATAGCCTGACTAACGAAAGGCACTCGGCACTTGAGAAGTTAATATGCAGCCAGATAAAATCCTGTTTTCCCTTGGGCCTTCCATCCTCTTCTGGGGTGGTTTTGTAGCTGACAAACTTTTTTTTTAGTTGGTGCATTAATATTCTGTAACGAATGCTCTGTCAGGTGTCAGGGAAATAAGATGGAAACGGCACCGTGCAAACAGTCGCCGCTCGCTCTTTTCTCCGCTCCTGCCCTAGGTTTGCTCTGCAGGATGAGGGTAGGGGTCAGAAGGCTTTGTTTGCTACTTTTTATTTAAAAAGGCTGAGGTTCAGGTGTGCATTGTCTCAAAACAAGAGTTTGGCTTTAGAAAACCCCATCCAGGACAGTATTGTATTGTGGAAATGCTGCGTTGCAAGCAAGGGGAGGGCTCTGCGGCATCTTCTGTAAATACAGTCCTCAGGGCTTGGTTTCTCTTTAGTGCGAGAGATGCCTCTGTCAGAAAAAATACCCTCAATATATTTAAAAAAAAAATATATA
This sequence comes from Mycteria americana, assembly GCF_035582795.1. Taxonomy (NCBI): domain Eukaryota; kingdom Metazoa; phylum Chordata; class Aves; order Ciconiiformes; family Ciconiidae; genus Mycteria; species Mycteria americana. Next base: position 122,663,355 of record NC_134367.1, read on the forward strand.
TATATACCCTCCATATATTAAAAAAGAGAGAGAAGGGGAGAGTAATGGTTTGTCACTGCTTTGCAAGTCCGGTTTTGGTCTATTCTTGTCATAGCTATCTGAAGCGTGTTTACATATAGTTTGACTTTCTGGTATTTTGTGCTTGCACAGACCTGATCTCCACCTATTTTGTGTCAACAGTTGCTGAGATTGGTGTCGAGCGATTAACCGCTGCGAACTGAAACACCAACACACGGAGAAAGGTGCCCTCAGAGACCCTCTCTCGCACTTACATCAGGCGCTAGCTCCGGGCTGCACCTGCATAAAACAAACTGCGTGGTTAAAAAGTCAGCCTGAAATATTAAAAATGGGGCAAATGTTGCCTCCTTCTTGGCTAAACCAATTTTCTCTTCTCAAAAATGAAACACAGCCAGAGGCGCAGGGCGAGGACGTGCTTTCGAGGGCGTGCGTTTTGCCCTGCCTGCCCTGAAATGATTTTGGCGTAAATGATGTATGGCTGGCTATACCAGCGTTAGCGCTAACGAGGCTTCTGCCTTTTATTTTACTTTTAAAAAAGAAAAGAAACGGCAGCAGATGCTGCTGAAAAAATATTACTTCCACGGTTCTTCAACGAAATCTAGGTCATGTAACAGTTTCACGGGTTATTTTTTTTTTCCCCCTGCCCAGGCATTGTAGTCCTTGTGGCTTTTTTGGCTAACGATAAAGCGCAATAGCAATAGGTCTTTGTTAATTCAGATTTATCCCAGAGATGTCCGACTTCTCACCTGGTTTATAAAGGTGCTTTATACCATCTGGGAGCTGATCCCTAAGCTTTCTGTGTCCCATGGTCTCACAAATTCTTTTTATCTTTGACATTCCTCTGACCTCCCCGTGTGTGTTTTGTTTGCGTTGTTTTCTGAGGATGTCTTTTCTCCTGCCCTGAATAAAACGCCGTCAGGAGTAGGATTATAAGCAAAATTAATTACTTCACTTAATGGGAAATTATGTTTAGATAAAGTAGATTACAAAGTAGGTTATTAGTAGTGGTTAGAAAACAATGTTTTGAAGTAGGATGTCTTGGGGGGGAGTTTGTCCAAAAGTGTGGGGTTGTTTTTCAGGTTGGCTGTGACTCAGAATTGTATCTTTTGTGGTTTCGGGGCGGGGGGGGGGGGGGGAGAAAAGGAAGAAAAAAAATTTCAAACCAGTTTTGCAGGTGCCCACATCACATGAAATACACCAACGTGCTCGTGGTTGTTGGCTCGGTAGTGGTGGGGAGGGTGCAACTACAGGAATCCCAGCTTCCCTCCTCTGCTGCAAGCCAGTGTCTCGGGGTATAGACCAGAGCGATGTCAAAGCCTATTTCATGTACAAATCACAGGTCCTATACAGGGGTTCATGATGTTTTCTCTTTGGGGGCTCCTTCGGCGATTTTTTTCCCCCAAAGGCACTTGTCAGGGCTTTTGGTTTGGCCACCCTGGGTTGGCTTCTCCTTGTCCCGCAGGCTGGAGGAGCTGGTGTGGGGTGTCAGGGTACGGAGTTACTCCATACTCCTTTCAGTGGCCTTCTGGAGATGAGGAGGGTAAGGAGATCCGTCCAGGAGTGTGGACAGAGCGTTTCTCGCATCCTTCAGTGAGCAAGAGCACACTTAAACCAGCGCTAGATGTGGGAGTAGCCTCTCCGGTTTCGCTTGAGCTGGAGGACCGGGCACGGCTTCCAGCTCCCATGTTGTATGCGTTATAGGTAGGAGTGAACAGGGAAAAAGCTGGCTGGACAAGGCTCCTAACTTGATGTATGGAAAAAGCCTTGGACCTCAAAGGAGGAACCCTTGTGTTTAGACCACTTGTGTGTCAGGAGAAAGCTCAGAGATCATGCAGGCACCTCTCACAAACTGCATTGCCTTAAATAAGAAGTTCTGCCGAATCAACAGAGGACAAGGAAATTGCTGGAAGAGGGAGGAGTGTTTTCAAAGAAGTAGCGAGTAGTTTGCTATCGGTTCTCACCCATTCCTAGCATAATCCTTGCCATCAAGAGGGACTCGGGTAGCTGGTTTGAAGTGATCTGCTGAAGACAAGCCGCTGGGTTGCACTGGTGGCATGCACCAGGCTAGGACCTGAGTTACAGAGTCCAGACGTGCTCTCCTGAAGGTTCAGATGGAAAGTTGAGGTTCAGACCCCGCTCAGAGCTGGGAGGAAACGCCGAGCTGGGAGATGCGCATCGCGGTCTGGGCTGCTCTCAAAGCTTGCAGGGAGCCTGCGCACCCTCTGCCACGAGCGTTTGGGAGGTCCTGGGGTTTGTAGCATGGTCTGCACGTTGAAGTGCATACATCTCTTATCCCAGCAAAGACACTGCACTGTATGGCGCTGAGATGAATCGCTCTCCGAATCTGCAGTGGAAAAGCAACTACACAGCATCAGTCCTTGGGCAGGGAGAGCATTTTTGTGGGAGGCAAGATTTTGGCTGGTAGTGTGTCGTGTACCCAACTGCAGCGTTGTGTTGGGTCCAGTGCTGTCCCGGGCGTGAGTTAGAGCAGCCTTAGCGCTGCTCTACAAGGTGAATCCTTGCCATATTCCTTAAAGGCTAATTGTGGCACACGGAGATCAGCGGAGTACAGCTGCACTGGGATTTGGGAGCAGGGAAGAGACGGGAGGTCAGCTCCGCTGGCGCTTTGCCATGTAAAGATTTCCCCTTACATCATCTGGCGGCTGAGGGCAAGTTTACATCTGCTTTGCACCCCGAGGGAATTGCGGTGTCAGGGAATGAGGTTGCTGCGAGCCCTCCCCGGCGCAGCCGAGACCTGCAGCACGGCCTCTGCTCCGGCTCCCTGGCATCGGCGGGGAGACACCCAGATGCCAGACCTGGATTTTCACCGGAAACTTTCCATGTCGGCTGAGCTTTTTCGAGGACTGAGTAGGATTTGTGGATGGGAGAGGAGGAGGAGGAGGAGAGCGTACCAGAAAGGCCAACAGCAGCTCACCGGTGATGTGGGAGGGCACTGGAGATGGGCAAAGCAGGGAGGAGCATCTCCAGGGAGCCCTTCCCCGGGCACGCTGGCTCTTCACTCCTCTCCAGCGAGTCCCTCCCTTGTTTTTCATTCAGAACTAGCTAAATAAATACAAGCAGGCTTTAGCTCCATCCTGCTGGGGAACAGGGAAAATTTTGCAAGACGGGAGAAGTGTTTCCTGCCTAGCTTTCTTCTAGAAAGACCCATTGAGCAGCCACCAGCCATGAGCCCTGCGCGGAGATGGGGCTAGGGGAGCGTTGGGGCCAAGGGAGGAGCAGGGCCAGGAGCTTGCGGGTCCTACCTCGATGGAAAGCCGTCAGCCGTCCCTTCTGCGCCACGAGTACGAGCCACCACTGGGCTCGCTGCCACCCCGAGGCAGTCACCGCGGCAGCGTGGTGTCCCATGGGGTTGGTGGCAGGGTGCTCCACCAAATCTGGCCTGTTTATTTGGAGGCAGGATGCGTCCCACGGTGATTTGAGAAGAAAGCATTGTACAGAGCAGGAGGGGAAGCAGGGCTTAAGGGCTTGGGAGATGAGCAAGCGCAGGAGGTGGCCAAAGGTAGAGCTGGTGCATGTTGGGCTGGCCGAAATGTAGGGCATAGCCGGCTCTCTTACAAGGAGTGCATACCTGATCCCGTCTCTCTGCTTTCTATTTTTGCACTCAATATGCTCGCTGCATTAGCAGGGTTGGCTCGCGAGCGGTTGCACAGCACTCTCCTGCTTTAAAGCAACTTTTCTGAATGCACAACATGAATCCATCGGTGGGGTCACATAGTAATGCTTGAAGTCAGAAGCTATTTTTAAAACTAAATTGCAGAACCACACATGGCTTTCATTAGTGCTTTACATCAAATTTGTCAGCTAATTAGTGGTTTTTCATCACTAGTTTTTGCATAGTATTTTATTTGTTCGCTCTTCAATATTGTCTTGTGACACCCCCAGCCCTACGTACGGTCCCTGGCGCTGGTGCTGCCAGCGGAGGAGGGAGGGAGAGGAGAGCTTTCAGGAGACCTTCCCCATCCTCCTGATGGATGGACTCACTGCGTTTGGAGTATATTCCAATATTACGTGTCTGGAGTGGGCGGTTAGCAGCCCGTGTACTCTCTTCCCTCCCTACCTCCATTTAGTGTTGTAAATGATGTATTGCAGTCCTGAACTGTCTTCGGTTCGGAGGAGGAGGAGGAGGAGGAGAAAGCAAGAAAAGTTGCCAAACATGACTTCATAAGGTTTGACTTTAAATTGAACAAAGTTTCTTGAGTGTCTTGGATTTTTTATTTTTTTTTTTTTCTTTACAAATAAAGGGAGTACAGAGAGCATGGATTGCTAATGACTGGTAGTTACGGGTCATTAAGCTCACTAACTGACTTCAGGATCAGAACTTTCTAATAACGGCAGTAAGCACTCTTTTAACATTTATTTCTCATTTTAGGGATGGGGAGATGTGATTACCATTCAAGAGTATGCAGTTATTTTTTCTGTTCATAATTACAGAGGGAGCTTGCTATTTTTAAGGCTGTTTCTAAAACATTTGAAAGTATTTGGTGAAATAATTTCTAGAGTTTTTTTTTTTCTTTTCTAACTGACTCCCTTAAAAAGCTCTGGAAAACAAATACACAGGAAAAAATGAAAATATTTTAAAATAAGGAATAAAGCAGTTACTGAAGTGTAATAATCCTGGTTTATAGCGCACTTTCCATTTAAATTGTTTTTATTAGAGATAAACCTGTTAAGCGTTGAGGAATTAAGTGCTGAATAGAGAAGGTTGTTTCGCTGCTGTATAAATGAAGGATCCCAGTATGCAGAAAAGAATACGGCTGGTTTTACAAGTGAATTATTTGCCAGTTTGAAGGGCTCTGGTTACTTTGGCGTCTGTTATAAAAAAATAATGATTTGTTTGTTGTTGAGAGGGATACTGGTTTTTTCAGAGGGGCGAGAGAGATTTTAGCACTGGGGTTTGTAGGCACTGTGGGCTTTCTCATCATCCTTATGCCTGGTTTGCTAGAAGGGGCTCAAGGAGAAAACGAGGCAGAGGGATTTTCGGGAATTTCTTGGCACTGCTGTTGATGCACAGACTTCTGGCTTGCCGTCACATGCGGCGCTTTGGGACAATATTGAGAGAGAGCAGCCTGCAACTCCAAGTATCAGAAATCAGTAATGGTGTGAAACTCTCCTTGTTTGGGAGGGCTGGGGGGAGAGAAAAATCCCATATATTGCTAAGTCTCAGCATCTCCTTTCAGACAGCTGGTCCTGGAAAATTTCATTCAAAGACTGCAAATTGGAAGTCCCCGCAATCGCTCTGTCGATTCTTGAGCAAAGGTGACTTTGGAAATTCGTGACAGCGGAGGAAGGTCTTGTTTTATTCACTCAACAGAAGTGAAATACAAGGGGAAGGGAGAAAGAACAGATCTGTGCGGAAAATGTCACTCGGGCTGTAACCTGAGCCTTAGCGAACTGTGCCTTTTGGAGGGTTTGGTGACCCTCCGAAAAGCCTTGCTCTCTGGCTGCTATTATTGTAGCCAATTTCCAACTAAAATAAGTCTTTTGTCATCACCAGCCATGCCGCCTCTCGCTGAGAAGAAACAAAACTTGTGCGTGGCAGCGAGGGCGGCCAAGCTGAAGGTCAGAGTGCAGAGGCGGATTGCTGCATCCCCGGGGCCGGGGCTGGATCTCACCCGTGGGACCGGCGATGCACCGACCGGGGAGGCTGCCGGTGACCTCCGGAGACAGACCTGAGCGGGAAGCCTAAGAGAAAACATCCTAGTAAAATGCAAATTGGAGAAAAGAGGGTTTCCTCCTCCTCTTTAGGGTTATGGAGGTGGAATAGCTAGGTTTTTTCTTGCTTTTTGGTACATGGTGAAAAGCGCAATCTCGTGTATCCAAAAGGGCAAGGAAAAGTTAACTTGAAAAAAATAAAAATAATAAATGCTTTAAACTTCTGTGTTTGCCCAACTGTTCAAACGTTTCCTCCGTGCCAGATCCTTCCTCTTGCAAAAAAAAAAAAAGAAAAAAAAGCAAAAAAAGCAACTCAAAGCATTGTTTTGCAGAGTTCTCTGCTCTCCTTGGGCAGGGAGATGTACAACTTGTGCACTAAGGGATCTCATGTTGGTGGTGCCGCTATTGATTCTGCTCTTTGCGGGAAAAAACTCAAACCAAAAACCCCTTCCGCATCGGGGCAAAGGTACTGGTGCGTAGAGCACTGGTATGGGGAAAAATACTTCATGCAAGTCTTTGAGCCTGCACGGGTCTTTACTCACACGAGTAAGGTTATGTGGCTGTCTTAATCATTAACTTCAGCTTTATGCTGAATCGTATTTTGACAATACTCCATTTGAGTAGCACTTAATATGCAAATATCTTTTTTAGGTCCTGATTCCTCTGAACTTTTAAAAATCAGAGTGATTTAGGGTTTCTTTCTCTTAAGATAGGTGAATGTGAACATACGGGAAAAGGAGCAGTGAGATTTTTCCCGTTAGGTTTTCTGTTCCATCATTTTTGCTGGTGTTACATCAGCCTGGTGCTTTGGACATTCAAAGAGTGATCAAGAGATCTTGGCCCTTCTATCAAAGAAAAAACCAGAGAGTATGAAGAAATGATCCCCATGCCTGTATATTTCTGCAGCTACAGCTAATTCACAATTTTGCTTGCAAAGAGTTCTCAAATGTGATTTATAAACATAACAGCGCTGCATTGTGCTCTCTCAAGGCAAGCCACATTAATAGTTTTAATCTGATGGGTTCTTAAGAATTCCAGGTTTGGGATGCAGGAAGAAACTTGAAAGTGAATACTTTCTTCTTTTTTTTTTAACGCATAGCGGTTTGGAGTCTACTATAATGCAAAGTAAAGCGTTCTGTTACAAAGGCAGGGAGGATGGGACAGAAGGTTAAAGGGCATCCTGGAAACAAACAGCTGGACCAGTTTATTTAAACAGATACAAGGATGGGGAGCTGACCTCCGTTTGACTTCGAGTGGGAGGAGCGAGAATGTCATTTTATTACTTTGCCCAGAAGGAAAATGTTCGTGCGTCTGAATTCCCCCCCGAAGACATCCAAACACTGGGCTGTTTGGCAGAATTGCTACTTATAGAAAATACTTCCACGAACGCGTAGGAAGACGATAACTGTTAAGTACCTGTGTGTAAAATGTTCTTAAAGCAGATATGCCGAGCGATAGTGTGGGGCAAGCAGGTGAGAGTATGTTTGACTGTAGGCATGTCTTGAGGATAATTATTGGTGAAGTCTAGTTATGTAGTTTATCATTATAGCTATATAGTTTATTATTACAGCTAGATAGTTTATTATTGAGCCCCCCTTCTTCTTAAAAGCCCTTGTAGTTTGGAGGAGAAGGAAGAGAAGGTTGTGGAGTTGGGGTGTGCGTCCTTAATGTTGCTCAGGGTTTCTTTGGGGTAAAAGCTTTTGGCAAATGGAGGTTTCGGTGACCAGCCAATCTCGTGGCTACCAAAAACCCTCCCCTCCTGCCGCAGTAACGGGTCCTGGCAGTCGGACAGGAGAAGGGTGGAGTAAACACAGCAAGAGCCTGCCAGGCTTGCAGAAAGAAATGGCTGGGGCACTGGGGGTTTATGTTGTTGTTTTACTTAGGAGAGTTACTGTGAAAATTGCTTTCTGCAAATGCAGATTACAGATATTAAACAATTTTCTAATTGGTCATGGAGCTAAGGCAGCTAATGGGGGAAAAAAAGCAGATTTTTTTTAATTGCTTATTTCACATGGTGTTTGTGCTACACCTGTGCTTATAATGAGAAAGGAGAATTAGTCTAACCTTCTGCTCACATGATTCTAATTTTCATGGTTTGTACAAGATAATGATAAACCGATTTGCAACACCGTTTGCTGGAGTTGAAGGGGGTTTTTTATTGGAAATGTGTAGAAAAATTGATCCAATACTGTTGCTGACAAAACATGACCTAGTTCAGGTGTAAGGTTTCCAGATCGGCACCCGGAATGGGTGCCTTTGAGCCCATTTTGTTGAGACAGGTTTGATTAAGACTCAACATCTTGATTAATTTTTGCAGGAGTTTGGGTAATGGGAGTCAGTCGGGAACGGGAGATAGGAGGAGACCGAAATGGCCGTGCCGGTCTTTGATGGGGGCAAAACAAACAGCGCAGGGTGGTGGTTTGCGATGCTTCTCCCCACCGGTGTCGGGGACTGGGTGGGCAGAGCTGATTCCCGCGGGAAGGTCCTGGTGGCTTTATCTCTGTGGTAGGAGAGCTCCTGCTAAGCCACCCCAAGCAAAGGCAACAAAGACAAGCACCAGGGAGCCCTTTGCGGACTTTCACATTGCGTTTTGCAAGTGTAGTGTGGTTTTACCCACGCTCACGCTTCTTCCTTTACTAGGAAATATTGTGGCATACGTGTTTTTATTATTCTTTTACTCTCTGGTAGAGAATGTAAAGTCTGGTTATGGGGCTTTGCCATGATTAAATCTCGATGGAGATGTTCTCCAAATGGTTTTTAACTAAGCTTTCTGATGAGCGAAACGGCAAGAGAAGCTCTTCTAATGCTCTTCAGACAGGTTCCCAGCCATGGTTTCGAGCCTCCTGATTTCAGCGCCACGAGGACTGCCCGCAGAGGAGACTGGGGCACTTGTGATCCCTCTCCTTCTTCTGTTTTGCTCCAAATTATTTCGAATATTCCTTTCCCAAATAAGCCTTGCAAGACCAACTGAGGCGAAGAGCTACAAAACCACAAGGAGTGCGGTTGCAGATGGCTATTTTTAAAAACGACTGTACCTTTTTTTTATTTCCAAAGATCTGCTTTTCATTGTTCAGGGGGAATTTTCAGTAGTCCAGTAATTACAGTTTAACAAGATGTTTGCTGTAAATGGTCAGGCCTAGCTGGAGAAAACAGGATTATAAATTCAATTACTGTAAAGCTATGACCTCGCCTTGACCCCTCAGACTTTGCATAAAGAGAGGAGGGGGGGGGACCCACCAAGAAATGGCTAGGAGGAATGCACGGCTCTGAAGTCCCCAGCAGTGTGACTTAGCGGTGATAAAACTCCAGACGTTCCCTCATTTGATGGGGTTCTGCCATCACAGTTCATTATCTTAATAGTGGGCATTAAAAGGGAATTAGGTTTGCAAGAGGTAGGGGCAGGTTTTGCTAAAAAAATTGGAAAAAAAGAAGTCGGAGGACGTAAGGCAGAAACGGCACTAATGAGGGGGAGGTAGCAGATGCCCTCGCGAGCATCTCGCCGGCTTCGCCCGTTTTTTTTTTTGTGCCCCGTTCTGAATTGAGAAGAGCGTTGCTGGTATTGTTTCCTGAAAACTCGGCTAATTCCCCCATGAAAAGATGAAATGGAAGTGTCCGACTGTGGTAAAAAGCAGGCAAACATAAATCAGCTCGGAAACCCCAAGCTCGTGCTCTCAAAGGTCATCAGGGTTAGAGGTTTTGCAGTATTTGCATCCGCACGCAGCCCGACAGAGAGCACGGCGGCGGGGCGAGAGGGCTTGGGGCTGGGTGGAAGTCGTCCCTTCCCTAACCGTTTGCTTTCCTCTTTTTTGTTGCAGGTTTATTAATGCTAGAAGAAGAATAGTTCAGCCCATGATAGACCAGTCCAATCGAGCAGGCAAGTCCCCAATAGTAACTGTATTCAAGTCACGCAGGCGAAAACCGTCCTCAAGCCATTCACCGGGAGGTCCATTACCTGGTAAATAAATGAGAAATGAATGCTGGGAGTGATTGACAATTAAAATACAACCAGCTTTGTTTCATTACAACGCCCTAATCATTTTAACATGATCAAAATATTTTGGGGAAAAGACGACATTGAAAATTCAAAAAAAGAAACTAAAATGATCCGCTCCGTGACTGGACCTTCCGTACACGTTCGGAATTAAAGTTATTTTTATTTTTTTTAGTAGTTGTTTTGAGTTTCCCTTCCCAGCTCCTTCTGCTCCTGTGACCACTCCCTGGTGCATGGCTTGGTGTGGAATTGCTGTAAACTTTATTACCTGTCAAAAGGGCAAGGGGGTCAGAATCGCTTGTGGGACTCAGTAAAGTTCAAAGACATTCAATGAGGTAGAGCTTTATGTGCTTTAATAACCCAAGGCAGCTTACTTCTGAAGCCAGCTTTTAATGTACAGTTAAAACCTCGAGTTCAGGTAGTGGTACTTGTATAGGGTCCTTTTGTCCCTCGTCTCTTCTTTTTAGTAGCTGTCTTTTGGGATCGCTGCGTGTTTGGGTTTTACTTGGGGGGCATTTATTTTTTTTTATTTTAAAAGCTTAAGTTTTCTCGTGCCGGTTCTGTCTGGGGTCTTGGCTCGCAGCGCTGTGTGGGTATTTACCATCGAGGAATAGCCTGTTACTCCCAGTTGGTTTTGTTTTCCGAGTCTCGCTGCCAAACTATCCAAATCCGTCGTTGTCCAAGATGCCTTTGGGCCATGCTTCCTCTTCGAGTACATTCGATTATTTTGTCATTAGAGGTAAATACGGCACGGACGTGTTCAGGTCCTGCTCTTAGAAAGGCACACGGACGTAATTTAACACACTGCGATTTCAGTGTGACTATTCCAGCCATAAAATCCGGCTCCTACACAGGTCTTTGCATTGACGTCAGCAGCGGCAGCAGCTGGAGCCGGGGCTCCTCGTGTCTCGAGATTTCGGATCGCTAACTTCGTTTCCAAACTCGCAGTAGGAAATTAAGCCAAAACTAAGCAAGCTTGTCAGCCCGGCCACTAAATTTGAACAGTAGATGTTTTTCCCTCTTTTTAGAGCCGGCATCGATAGCCGTCTCGTGCAGTCCGTGGGTCGGGGGGTTGTGTCTTGATGCCGTGCGAAGAGGTGACCCTTTTGGCTGTGGCTAAAGAGCAATGTTCTGCGCTTTTCCAGTAAGTCAAGGAACACCCTATAACCCCGACGGGCAGCCGATGGGAGGCTTCGTGATGGACGGCCAGCAGCACATGGGCATCCGAGCACCAGGTAAGCCCCCGGGGGAGCGTCGCCCACCGGTGGGTGACCTCGGTCGTGCCACCGCAGGTAACCGCCCCTCCGCCCTCGCCGTCGCCTCAGCTGCCTGCCTTTGCCTCGCCTGTCTTCTGCCTGCCTTCAACGCCGCCGAGGGAAACCAGGCATCTTCTCGCTTGCGTGGTCCTGGACCCTCTGCCGTGCTGTGTTTTGGAAAGGGGCTTTTGGCACTATCTGTTGACTTTGCTCATTCTCTGGCATCTTCTTGGATTTTTATCTCCCTCTAGGACCTATGAGTGGAATGGGCATGAATATGGGCATGGAGGGGCAGTGGCACTACATGTAACCTTCACCTAGGTAACCAATGGCAAAGCCAGGGGGAAGTAAGTACCGACGGGGTCTTTGTTCTCACTTTGTCCCAGGGATATTTGTCTCCTTGCATTTCCCTATGTTCTCCCTGCCCATAGCCTCATGCTTGTTCCTTCCTTTCCATCCATCCATCCTATGCCTGGGCTCCTTCGGGTTTCTCTCCCGCCGGTTCAGCTCCAGCTTTCCAAGCTCCCAAACCCCCCGTGCGCGCGCGCGCCGTACGTTGACGCCGCCGTACATCGACGCCGCCATACATTGATGCTATTATCCATCCCCGAGCACATGACAAAACAAGAAGCAGCCGGGGAGGTGGGGGAGCCCGTCGTCTTGGCAACAGACTGATTTGCAAAATGTAAGCGGTCTGCAGCAGCGCAGGGAGAGGAAAGAGCATGTCCCCAAAGTGTCATAAATCTGTCTAACCGCAGTTGATGCATGAGTTACATTTCTCCCGCTAACCTGCAAGACACCAAAAAAGCCAAACAGAGACTTCTCATAGGTAAAAAAAAAAAAATAAAAAAAATAAACGGTGGCTTCACTTAGTTGTGTTTTGGAAGGCGATGGGCGAAACTTTGATTTTTTTTTTTTTTTTAAATTTTTTTTCAAGTTTATTTCTCTTTGTCTGTCCGTCATAATGGGATTACGTGTGGCAAAGGAAAAAGAGAGAATACAAAATAGAGGTGTGCGCAGCAGGCTATGGAGCTTAGCCCAGGCTAATTGACTATATCCAAATTAAGTATGCCATCACTTGCAGTGTGACAAATGGATTTGACTTATTCAGTATACAAAAATAGAGATCATTAATGCAATCTTCAGTGGCAGGCCTCGCAAAGAAAGCCTAGAAAAACTGTCCCAGTTTCCCCCCCCCCCCCTTGTCTTTTTATAGGGGAAAATACGTTATACAAATTTTGTTGGGTTTGTTGTTTTTTGTTTTTTTTTTTAAAGAGTAAAGCGGTTTGAAACACCGAGGCACCGGTTACCATGTTTAAATGGTGCCCGATTCTGTTCCTTTCGCTTCCTTTCTGGAGTTAAAAGCAGTTATTTCGGCATCTTTGTTGTGCCCCCAGCCTATATTAACGTAGGGCTTGAAGTTACCCAGGCCAAGTGTATTTCATAGTGGTCTTCTCTGGGCGCAAGTCAAAACTAAGTTTTAACAATTAGCTGTGAAAACATTCCTCTGAGCTTGGGAATGCAACAGCCTTATTACCTCATCATGGAAATTTCTAGCTTAGTTAATTTAAATATTGTTTCTTAGTTTCTGGGTCAATTAAATTTAAATGATGTATTTTATGCTTCGTGACCAATTAAATTAATAGGTTATTACAAAAAATATTATCATCTTTTTTGATTAAAGAGCTGTGAGTACAGTATATTTTATAAGCAATTTTCATTAGTTCAAAACTGTTCCTTTAGGCTAGATTAAGCAGCTATTCATTGCTAGAGCCTTGAGACCTGATTCCAAGGTGTTCGGCGCATTCACAGCGCGCTCTTACTTAGAACTAAAGCCAATTGAACCTACTTAGCAATAGCGTATGCCTTTCACCCTTGATGATTATGGAGCTTATAGCTCTCCGAAACAATACACCTGTCAGTTCCCATCAGCTACAGCAATCCAAGCAGAAGGCAGAGGCCCACGGAAAGCAGGAGGTTTTATTGTTTTAGGTCCAATTTTTTTCTTATTGTTCTCCCAAACCCACTGAAAGGTTGGCTGAGTTGCGCGTCTGATTTTTTCGGACAGAAGTGAGCAGGGGGAAAAAATTAATTGATAATTGTCATTGATTATATATATATATTTTTAATGTGTTTGAAAATACAGGTTTGATTTAACAATCATCCTTAGTAATCCTATCAATTTCGGCTTCATATGAGGCCTTTGTTCAGCGATGTATGTGCTTGCTGTATAGCGTCTGTTTGAATGGCACAGATACTTGGGACAGATTCCAAGTGACCGGGCTTGAGAGCTAGAAAAATAACTGTTGATAAACCTCAACACCAACTTAACCCATCTCTCCTTCCAAGCCCCTCATTACCTACTACGGATTCCCTGCCTCGTATTCCCAGAACGCTTTTACGAGCAGGGAGACGAAGGCGGGTAGCTGGAGCCAGGCCACGGGGGACGGAGCCCACCCGAGAGCCCTCGCGGGGCTTCCCCGGCTTGGTGCCACCACCCTGTGTGATGTTAGTTGTCATCGGGCTGGCTCTGCCTCCGGCACGCTTCCAGAGCGGAAGCATCTCCATCGCATACGTTCCTAACCGTAAAAGCAGAAAGCGGTTTTATCTCCCCAAACTCTGCATTTGGAGGGGGGAGGCTGTTCTTGGGGGGGAGGGTTTGACCTGGGAATCGTTCCCGTTGCCATCGTTGTGAGTCCATACGTAGGCTTGGACCCCACAAAGGCAACTGCACTCGCGCGCCCGTGACTCCACATCCCACCTTTGGCTCGAGCCCAGCCTTCCCGTGCCCGAGCGGAGGACCTTCACGGCCCGATGTCGGTAGCCGGTCCCCACCGCTCACCGCTGCCTCTTTCTCTCCGCAGGGCTGCAAAGTATGCCAGGGGATTATGTGTCTCGGGGTAGTCCAATGGGTATGAATATGGGACAGCCAAGCTATACCCCACCCCAGATGCCCCCCCATCCCGCTCAGCTGCGTCATGGCCCCCCCATGCATACCTACATTCCTGGACACCCTCACCACCCAGCGATGATGATGCATGGAGGACCACCCCACCCTGGAATGCCCATGTCAGCATCAAGCCCCACAATGCTTCATACCGGCGAGCCGGCAGTGAGCGGACAAGTGATGGACATTCATGCTCAGTAGCTTAAGGGAAATACGCGTTGTCTGCAGCGACGGTAGATTTCAAACATTGTCTTTCTGCAATGACTATGGAGTTCTTGGCGTCAACTTTGGACCAAGGGACGTTCCGATTCTTCACAGGGACCCTGAAAAGCAGGAAAACACCAACCGAAGTCAACTTCTGGGGACATGCTAAATACCTATATAAGACATTAAGAGAACAAAGAGTGAAATATTGTAAAATGCTATTATACTGTTATCCATATTACGTTGTTTCTTATAGATTTTTTAAAAAAAATGTGAAATTTTTCCACACTATGTGTGTTGTTTCCATAGCTCTTCACTTCCTCCAGAAGCCTCCTTACATTAAAAAAAGAAGCCTTACACTTTTCCTGCAAATGACAGAAAGGGCTTATTTGCAGGATTTTTAGAGCATTAAAATAACTATGTCAGGCAGAAGAATCTTTCTTCTATCCTAGGATTTCAGCCATGCACACTCTCTCTCTCCCCCCCTCCTCTCTCCTCCTCTCCCTCTGTCTGTCTTTCTTCCCTTTCTCTCCTTTCTCCCCGTCTCTCTCCCTCTCTCTCTTTCTAGCCTGGGGCGTGAATTTGCATGTCTAATTCATTTACTCACCATATTTGAATTGGCCTGAACAGATGTAAATCGGGAAGGATGGGAAAAACTGCAGTCATCAACAATGATTAATCAGCTGTTGCAGGCAGTGTCTTAAGGAGACTGGTAGGAGGAAGCATGGAAACGGAAAGGCAGTGTATTTGAAGCCTAATTGTCACATCAGAGCATCCTTGTCCCCATGCAGCAACCACCACCTTGTACATCACTTCCTGTTTTATGCAGCTCGAAACGTGGACTGAAGATTTATTTTTAATATGTTGACTTTCTTTCTGGGCAAGACATCGGTCATGTGTGCATTTTTTTTTTTTTCCATAGTCCCATCATGGAGCATTTATGTATACATTGTAAATAAATTTTGTGCAAAAAGGACTGGAAAAATGATCTGTATTATTGCAATTTTTTGTAAAAGTAGCAGTTTGGTATGAGTTGGCATGCATACAGATTTACTAAGTGGGATAAGCTAATTATACTTTTGTTGTGGTTAAACAAATGCTTGTTGATAGCCTTTTTCTATCAAGAAACCAAGGAGCTAATTATTATTAATAATAATCATTGCACACTGAGTCTTAGAGTTTCTGATTGAAACAGTTTGGATTGTATAATAACTCAAAGCCCAGTTGTAGTAGTTTGAGTGCAGTAATGAAAT
This sequence comes from Mycteria americana, assembly GCF_035582795.1. Lineage (NCBI taxonomy): Eukaryota > Metazoa > Chordata > Aves > Ciconiiformes > Ciconiidae > Mycteria > Mycteria americana. Next base: position 122,678,697 of record NC_134367.1, read on the forward strand.
CTGAATCTAAAATAAAAACAAATTATTTTTTGTCATGGTGACTCCACTGCTTGCAAAATTTGTTTCCTGCCCCCCTTCAGTATTTGTAGCCATTCTATCCCAAACTGGGAGCCGAGCAGCTACAAAACTCAGCTCGCTCCAGAGATGCACCCACCGTCTGCTATTTAAATAGCGGCTTCGTATTTGAAGAATGTAAAAGTAATGCTACTACGCTGCGTAAAGAAACTTTCTCAGAACTCGCACTGTAAATTGCCAGGATGGGAACTGTTGCCTGTTAATAAATGTAATATCGTAGGGCATTATCGGACAGAAATTTGTAAATAGTATCCCCCCCCCCCCGCCAAATTACAGCCCTGATACGCAGTTTAAATGATTTGAGCCACTGACGTACTACATTTCTTTCCGGAATTGAACGTACTAAGGAAGGAGGGCAATAAAACTTGGGGAGCATTGCGCGGGCAGTGCATATCTGTAAGTAAGCGAGGTGCTGGTGCGAGGGGCTGCTGGACCGCTGCGGGCGGAGGCTGGTGCAGGCCGCCCTCTCCTCCTGAGCCCATTTCCGCGCCCAGCTGTACGCCCTGCACCGCGGCCGGGGCGCGGAACAGCACCAGAGGGCCGGCCGGGCTGCCGTACCTTCTCAGTGTCTTTACATAAAATCGCAGCCATAGGGGAAAAAGAGAGTCTCCGGGGGGGGGGGGGGGGGGGGAAGACACAACCATTTTAAGGAAGGCAAATCCATGCGGCAGCCCCCTCCCCACCGCCCGGCGGGGGCAGGCAGGGCTGGGCAGGAGTGCAGGCAGCAGGGCTGGGGGCAGGCAGGGTGCAGGCAGGGCTGGGGGCAGGCAGCGCAGACCTTTGTGAATTAAGCAAGCCACCAAAGTGGGGTCCTCTCCCCCCGCAGCTTGGATCTCCTCCCCCTCCGTTTGTTTGGCGGTTTTTTTGTAACTCTCTTTTTCCCCCCCTTTTTCCCCCCTTTTCCCCCCTTTCTTTCCCTTTTTTTCGCCCCCTTTTTTCCCCTTCCCCCCCCCCCCCCTTTTTTCCCCTTTTTTTTTTAAAGGGCCGCTGTACCGCCGGAGGGGCTGCGCATCCCGGCTCCCGCTTTGTGAGCCCGGAATCATGGACACTTTTCTGCCAAAACGTGAAGGAACGGGGCTGGCTTTTTGCTTTTCGGGGGGAGGGGGGGTGATTGTTTGTTTTGTGGTGGGTTTTGTTTTGGGTTTTGTTGCGGGTTTGGTTTTTTTTTTTTTTTAATGTTTCTTGAAAGACACAAACAAACCGCCCTCTCGCATGCGAGGGCACACGCGTGCCTTCCTCCTCGCAGCCGCAGAGAAGTGGGCACAGACCTGCCTCCCTCGGACCTTTTTTTTTTTTTTTTTTTTTGGGGGGGGGCAGATTTCAAATTAAACCCGCTATTATATCCCAAGACATTTAATCAGCTGTAATTATAACACATTCAAAATGAAAGAATATGCCTTGACAGTATTTTTATTGTTATTGTTCATCGCATGATGTTAGACAGCTTCAGAGGCACAGGAAAGAGAAGTAAACGGGTTACAAATAGGGAATTATCCCTCGTTTAGCATTAAAATTCATTTAGATAAAATTGCCACAAACATTTAAATGGGGAGATTAGTTCCCCCTCACGCCTTATTGCACTCTCTCAATGGCTCCGTTAAGAACATTTTACACGTTGGAAATTCCGCCTTTTCGGGCCGCTCGCTGTTTCCTAGCTACCCTCCTTTCACCGCGCCGGGGGGGACCGGGGGGGACAGGGGGGGACCGGGGGGGGCCGCCCGGCTGCGCCTCAGCCCCTCGCCCCGGCCCCGGGGGCTGCGCGCCCTCCGCAGTGCGCGTAGCGCTGCGCGGCGCTGCGCGGGGGGCGGCTCGCCGCCCCGCTGTCCTGCCGCTGCCCGCCGCGGAGGAGCAGGAGGAGGAGGAGGAGGAGGAGGAGGAGGAGGAGGAGGAGGAAAGCCGGCTTCGACTGCCATCTCTTGGGGGCTCGGGAGAGTGCCGCGGGGGGGGAGGGGGGGGTCCGCGGCCGCCCGCGCAGCGCCGCGGCCATTGCGCGCCGCCGGCCCAAAGTTTGTGCAACCCTCGGCGAGGCTTTATTCTCTCCCTCCCCTCCTTTTTTTTTTAGCAGCCCCGATTTTCCGCTTCCCCCTTTTCTTTTTGTGCCCCCCGGGCGCAGCGTCCCGCGGAGCAGGCTGCGCGCAGTGCCGCGCAAGGCGGGCGCAACGCTTTACTCCCTTCAGGGGCGGAGGGGGACAGAGACCCTCAGCGCGGTATTTGCGCGTATCGCTGCGCGGGGCCTGCCCTGCGCCTGGGGTGGGCACCCGCACCCCACGAGGGTTTTTTGGAGGGGAAGGCAACAAATCCCAGCCAAGCTCAGCGGGGAGGACTGAGCCCCCGCCTGGCAGAGGGGCTCGCGTGGGGGGTGCCTGCCCCACCGGCCCGGCCGTGCCTCCCGCAGCCACAGGTACTTTTGGGCTCAGAAGCGGCACTTCCCGGTGAATATTTCCACCCCCGGCGCTGTTGAGCGAAAAATCCCCGCCGCCGGGGCCTCGCTCCGCGTGTCCTAAACCCGCGTGGAAAGCTGCCGTGTGTTTACCCCCTCCCCTGACCTTGCTATGCCGCCCGGGATGATAATATATATATAAAATATATATCTCCAAGCAAAGCAACGTTTTCCGAGCGCCGGGAGGAGGCGGCTGCCCCCGGCCGCGGGCGGTGCGCGGCGCGGCGCGGCGCGGAGGCGATCACGCGTGGGGCGGGGCGCGCCCGGTGCCGCCGGGAGGTGGCTGCTCAACTCCGGGCCGGGCTGCTGCTTTGTGTGTGACAGCCAGCAAACCTTCCCCGTCCCTTTAATGCGTGTGGAAATAACTGCATGCCTGTGTGGCAGCTGCTTCTAAAGCCCCAACTAACTCTTTTGGAGGAGCAGGGGGAAAAGAGTGAAAGGCGAAAGAAAGACTGTTCATTTTTTTTCCTTTGGTGCCATTTTGGATGTCATCTGTTACCTTGGTGACTGTGCTCAGCCCCCAAAGCCCCTGGATTGTTAGGAAAAAAAAAAAAAGCATGCTATTTCTGCACCGTCATTTATCACTGTCACCGCATAATGATTCCCCTCGCAGCTCCTTATTGATGTTTGTAATTGCATTATCTCATAAAGGGAGGGGGTGGCGGGCCGGGATGATCAATGGAGCCGCGCCGTGCATGCCGGGGTCAGGGGCTGCGGGGGGCGGCGGGCCCCCCCGTACCCCCCCGGTCCCCTCCTGGCAGACAACAAGTCCCGGGCACCGCCCGGAGCGCGGCCCCGGCAGCCGGCGTGCAGGGCAAGGGCATCTCCCGGGCGGGGCCGTCCTTCTGGGACACCCCAAGGTGGGGGGGGCGGAAGAAAAAAAAATAAGGCCCTGCCGAGGGAAAAATTAAAGTGGGTTTAATATCATTTGGGTGGGAAAAAACCACTCGCTAAATTCTGCCCCCCCCCCCCCGCCATCCCGAAGCGTTTGGCCGGCTACCTGCCTGGAGGGCGGCGGTGTGTGGGGGGGGCTGCGCTGGGGCTCCGCGGCCCCTCCGCGGGGTCCCTTCCCCGGCAGCATCCGCGGAGCTGGGCCGCGGGGGATGCGCGGGGCCCCGCGGCGCGGAGGGGCGGCCGCCGCGGGAAAGGCCCGGCGGCGGGGAGCGCTGCCGGGGGAGACGGTGGGAGCTCGGGGGGGCAGGCGGGGGCCGGGGCCGCGGCCGGGGCCGGGCCCCCTCGGCCGGGAGGAGGAGGGCGCAGAAACGCCGCTCGGTTCCCGCATTTAGTTGGGTCTTTTTCCCGCTTTCTTCTCACGGCGGCGAAGCGGCGCCGAGCGCTCTATAGAGAGGGCAGCGCTGCTAAAAACCCCCAAACCTGAGCAGCCAACGGGGTTTCCCCCCCTCTCCCCTCTCTCTCCCCCTGCTCTATAAAGATTACCAACGAAGTAAAGGTTCGCTCCTTCCCCCCTCTCCCCCCCTCGCCGCCCCAAATAAACTCCATGTGCAGCGCCCCAAAGTTAAAAGAATGATTTCCCGTCCACTTTCCCAGAGGATGAACTAGTGCACCCCCAAACTCGGGACTTGGGGCACCCAAAGCCGAGCCTGCGTGAGCCAGGGCAGAAAGATGCTGAGTTTGGCACAGCCATCCCGGGCAGCCCCCAGCCTCCCTGTAACGCGCAGCGCTAAAGCGAGGGGAGAGAGCAGATTCTCTGCAGCTCCCTCCCCGCACTGATCAGCTCCCCCAGGTCCCCCGCTCCGCACCCTTCCCCTTGGAAATTTAGCAACGCTTTAGTTTGCAAGTAATACACTTACAGCCTAAGTAATACTGGTCTTTCCCCTATATATATATATTTTTTTTTTTTTTAATCTTTCTATATTTCCTCCAGGAATGAGGGTTGGCGCTACCGTTAGCCTTGTAAAGAAACGCCGGTTGTCTGCTTTTACATAAACATTCACGTTTCCAAATAAACTTTATAAGGATTTCAATTGGGAAGTAAAGCAGTCGGCACGGCGAAGCAGTGGGGCGAAGGCATTGCGCTTGGAATTTCCAACGTGAACTAATCCAACTTAGCTATTTTTCCCCCCTTTTCTGGTCTGATAGTTTGCAATCTGGAGTTCCATACTTAAAAAAAAAAAAAAATATTTAGTGCCATAGCCCACGGTTAAAATAGTGAAAAATTAGTCTCGTTTCAGAAATTATTTATTTATAGAACGAACATGATTAAAACATAAAAAACACACAAACTGCAGCTGCAACAAAAAAACCCCACCGTGATTTACGATTATTAAATCTTTGATTGCCATGTTAATGTTTCTTTTTCTACCTTTCATTTGCATTTTAATCTATCGAATCTTTACAATTTTGCTGCCTCCTACTCGAATGATTGATTACACATCTGAAAGAGGAAAAAAAAATACTAAGCTTTCTAGGCGAGCTTCTATTTTTCCTCCCCCCCTTCCCTTTGCTGGTTAGCTTTCTGAAACCTTCCTCAACAATGTTAATGCAAGCAGGACAAATTAATTATGCTCTTTTAAATGTCAAAGGTATAAATAAAAATGCCCCCCCCCTCCTTTTCCTCTCCTTTACCCCTCGCCCCAAATGGGAATATTTTTCCAAGCCGCTTGTTTTAAAAGCGAGAAGGAATCACCCTGGTAAAATACAATTAAAAGAAACATACGCGCAGCATCTTGACTGTAAATAAATATTATTGCATGGACATTTACCTATGGAATAAGGGGAAAAAAGAAAAACCAGAGGCAGGGAGAGGCAGTTCCCTGGTGCAGCGGCAGCGCTTCCCCTCGCTGCTGAGCCTCAGACTTTGGGGCAGTTCCCCCCCCCCTCCCCCCAAAAAAAAGGGGTGGTCAGGGAGCAGCCCCCGAGCAGAGGAGCACCCTCGTGGGTTCCCCCTTCCCCCGCACCCCGCGGGCCAGGGGCTGTAGAAAGCCGGGGGGCGGTGTGTTAGCGGGGTGGGGGGGTGATCCCCAAAAGGGGTTGGGTCCCACCTGCCGGGGATGCGCCCCATGGGGCCGTGGGTGCTCCGGCGGGGATACCCACGGGGGCTGCCCACGGGGCAGACCCACCCGGGGGATATCCACGGGGAGACACTGACCTGGCGGATGCCCCCAAAGGAACAACCATCCCGGGGATATCCCCCCGAGGGGATGCCCACGGAGGGACACCCACTCAGAGGATGCCCACGCGGGGCGGCCCCCCGAGGCTGCCCGCCCGGAGCACGGGGCTGGAGGCAGCCCGTGGGCAGGGCTGGCCCCTGCGGGGGCCGAGGGGCAGTTTTGGGGGGGGATCAGCGGGAAAAGGGGAAAGGAGAGGGCAGGGCGGGAGGGGCGGAGGCAGCGGCGCGGAGGCTCCGCACCTGCGGACCGGGAGCGACCCGGGCGGGCCGGCGGGCAGACAGGGAAGATTTAGAGGTGAAGAGATGGCAGATTGTTAAGAAAGTAATAGTAAGGTGTCCCATATAGTACAGTTTTATTGTGGGGTAGTAACTACTAGATTTATTTATTGCCGAGGCTATATAATAAAGATAATGACCGCAAACTCAAGATAAATGCTTACGCCCATAGCTGGTCAATTCTTTTTTATTTAAGAGAGTGATCCGGAGAGGTGAAAGTCATCTTCTCCCGACCACAAATATCAGTCTTGGTTTCCACCAGGTTTAAACATGACATGCAAATAAAGGAGCCGCTGCCGGGCGCGGAGGGTTTGGGGTCGGGGGGGGGGGGTGCCCCCTCCCTTTGCTTTCTCCCTCGCCGGAGCACCCGCAGAGGAGAGCACCGAGATGAAACAACGGGGGAGAAGAGCCGCCCCACGGAGGGGGGGGGAAATAAATAACAAAGAATCCCCCCAAGCCCTCGGGGAAATGCCCCTTGCGGGGGGAAACGCGCGGGGGAGCGGCCCCGGGGTGCCCCCGCCCCCGCTGCCGCCCCCGGCCCCTGCCCGGGCCGGCCGTGTGTCAGCCCCACGCTGCGCGCTGCGCTCCGGGCGCGTCCGTCCCTGCGCGGCCGGAGAAAAAACACCTGACAGTGAGCTGCGACCGGGGAGAGAGGGGAAAACAGCGAGAAAGAAGGGGGGAAAAAAAACCCCAAGAAAAAAAGAGGGAGAAGGGAGTCATACAATTTCGTGGTTTGCGCGCAGGGTAAAATTATACGGTTGAAAAGTGCGAACAATCCTCCTCAATCCGTGACAGCATCAGCGCTGCTCCCAGCCTTAACCAGAGTCTCTCTTTCCAGCCGAACGGGAGTTACGCTTTCCCCAGCCTCCAGCCGCTCTCCCCCGCAGGCCGGGCATCTCCCGCGCAGCCCCCGGGCATCTCCCGCGCAGCCCCCGCGCCCGGCCCCTGCGCGCCGCGCAGGCAGCGGGCACCGCCGCGCCTTCTCCTCCCAGCACGGCAACTCGCCTGTCGCACTTCAAAGGGTGATAACCTAATTGCTTCCAGAGTTTAAAAGTAATTAAGCTATATTAAAGGGACTTAAACAAAACCGGTTTGCCGCGCACTGGCTCCCCTTCTCCTTCCGAGGGTGAAGAGGAGCCCTGTTTCTCGAAGGACTGCGTTGAAAATCGTGCGTTTGTCTAACGTATGCGGAAAATGTAAACAGATTTCGTTTTTGAAAGGGTACGGGTAAAGTGGTGGTAATTATGTATAATTAATGCTGAAGGGAAAATGAACACATAATAGGTTCCAAAGATTAAACCATCTGTAACTATCAGGGGAACTTTTAAAGTTTTTATTTCTTTTTTTTTTTTTTCTTTCTGAATACATCTCTTTTCTTTTGCGAAGGATTTTTAGATGTAAAAATTCAAGCTAATGTTTGCTGCTCTGAAGTATTCTGATTTGAGAAACAAATCCCTAAAAGGTTCCAGCAATTCTCAATCTATAACTTTGAAGATCATCCAATATAAAAATAAATTGAATGGTAATTTTAACCATTATTAATGTTTGCGGCACTTAATTTAGTTAGGTGCTGGCTTTCCATTTTTGATTACACCATAAGGAAGTTATTTTACTAAGAAATGTTAAGATAAAGTATAGGCATTCCCACACATTCTTTATATTTTTTCTGGCATGTATTTATTATAGTCTACTCAATCTATTTCAATTTCTAGGTAATGCATAATCACTGGAGCCAATTTTTTTTCCAGCAACATGTCTGCAAGGGTAGAGGCAGACTGTGAAGATGTAGGTCCTGCTTATCTGTACGTGACATTCAACGCAAGCGACTATAAATTTAAATATATTTTTTCTACTGTCTCGGATCGAGTTCACAGAAGTAAACCCAGCGCATTTAACATTTGCAAAGTTAGGAATGGATCTAGCTTTAGCAATGCTAATAGATGTTGAGATGTTGTGCGAGTTGTAACTTCTGTCAGAGACTGTGCCTTTTCGATAACGGTAATTCTTAAGGTGTGAAGGTAGAGTTGTTAAACCTCATGTGTCAACAGACCAGTTGCCTGAACGGTGGTTTGCAGGACTGATGCCTAGAGAAAATAAATGTGTTTGTGTAGAAAGAACAATTTGAGTTAGCTGGAACGGAGGCTTAAACTGCTCTGTTAACTCTTGCATCCACTTGAGAGGTAGAAATGAATCTGCTCCTCTCCGTCCTAACTTCAGGTCTGGTTCTGCTGCGGTTCTGGCTGTTTGGGTTTGTGGGGGATGTTTTCTTTTCCAGGAGGGAACGATAGATACCGCCTATGGGGAATTTGCCAGCTGGCAGTTCAAGACGAGGTGTAGGTTGTCACTCCCACTCCCCAATTATTGTGTCTAGCTTGGAGAAGCAAATTTTTAAGCAACAGGACTGCTTTTTGAAATCCACTGTACTGCAGCAGTTTATATACAGTTTAACCCTTCAAATTAATTCCCAGACTCTTTCTTTCATGCAGAGGCCAAGCAGCTGAGTTTCAGCTTGGCATTTCTGACAAACCCAGGTGAAGATGCTGAAGACCCTGGAGCAATACAGGGGTTTGCTCTTCAGGGACTAATCTAGTTTAACCCCTGGATTAGCTTTTGTGCCGCTTGCTCCTCAGCCTACCTGGAGGAGGACGAGCTGACGGCGGATCCCAGCCCAATGACTCACCCAATAACTTTTCCTGAACGACATCCATGTTGTGCAGAGATCAAAGTGAGTGCTTGGGCAAACGTACGTATGGGAAGGGGGTGGAGGAGAACAAGGCTCAGATGGGAATAGCAATCTCAGAAGCTTACTGTGGGGGGAATGCAAGCGGTTGTAAGGCCCAAGGCGAGTCAGGTACTCATAGAAGCTGTAGTGTCTTTTAGAGCTATAAAAATCAGTTTGCTACTGAAATGCTCAGCTATTTGCTGGTATCGAACGAGGGCAGCGTGTGCAGGCAGGTGCGGTGATCCCTGGTGTTGGCCAGCGTCTAGCTAGGCTGGATTTAGCTGGGTCCTACTCAGTTCCTGATAACTCACACAACACCAGAAACACAAACTTCAGCTAGAGGCTTTTTCCCAAGCCTGGGAAATCCCCTGCAAAGCCTCCTGCGTTCAAAAAAACCCTTTTGCCCCGTGGTGTCCTGGAGGGAGATAAAGGACAAACCCCCCCAGTTTGTCACTGTCTTTTACCAGAGTAAATTAACAGCATACTTCCCTTTCCAATGCCTTTTGATGTGCTAATCCTCACTCCACCCGACCAGCCACCTTATTCTTGCAGGGTACCTAATGTGTCCAAGCACAAGTTGAACGGGAAGTCAATGGGATTTCAGCTTCCAAGGGCGCTTTTGGGTGACGCAGAGCCAGGGGTGGGCGATGCTGCCTGACGGGAGGGCAAACCGCCTTGGGGTGCCTCAGTTTCCCCTTTGATGGGGGACGCTTGGTGGCTTTCTCTCTTATCCTCTGACTTGTTGAGGTGGGTTGCTGCCCAGGGTTTGAGTTGCCACCACCATGCTGGGACCATGAAGCCGGTGATGAAAAAGCAGGCCTGGTTTGTCCTAAAATGCTGTTCTCACAGTCCCTGTGAGTCGGATTTCCACACACACACCCCCACAGCCGCTTCCCGCGGGGGTTTTTTTGGGTGATATGTGGCAATGAAGCTGGCCTGGCGGAGCTCCCACACACCCTTGGGTCCCAGCATGGGAGCGAGACTCAGCATTTATTTGCTGTGAGCCCTACTCAGACTACGGCAGAAATGGAAACCACCACCTAAATTATCTTTTCTGGCTGGATTGCTCTTTTTTTTTTGCCTTATCTTAAAATCTCTTTGCCCAGAGCAGAATTAACAACACGCCTTGTTAATGAAGGGATCAGCACCATCTTCCCTGATGGCATTAAAACCTCCTACCTGGCAAATTAGTCCTCCCGCTAACCTCCTTCTCCTCTTACAAAATGTTTCCTTTATTGGAACTTGTTAGTGGTTTGTTACTTGCACTGATGCTCTTTGGCAGTAATTGGAGAGATGCTGAGGAGGCAGAGCCCAGCTTTGGACCCAGATTTAGCTTTCTGCTGAGTTGGAGGAGTTGCCTGGCCACTGAATTGGAGCCAGGACTTGCATTTCAATAGGACGATGCTGAAAGGCAGTGAGTGCTTGTTGTGGGATTTTTTTGCCAAAATGTGACCAGCTCTTCTCCCACATCAGAGTCCCCACCCAGTACCAGAGTCCCCCTACCAGAAGGGGGTATGAGCCAAAATTGAAAGGTAAGGGGTCTGCTCCATTTAGCACCTGCTCCATTTAGCATCCAGCATCTCTGTTGAACCTGGCAGCCGAGGCTTGAGAGGTGATTGACCTCTCCTTTGCTACCACCATGCTCATCTAGCGGGGGGCACCGTCCCACGGCAGCTGGAGGACATAAGGGATCTCCTCTCCTCAGCTGGCCAGTACCAAGCCACCAGCTCAGGCAGCTGCTGGTGGTGGCCTTTAGCTCAGCTTTGGGACCGTGGACAGGGAATGACCAAAATGTGCAGTTCAGGCTTATGACAGGAGAACACCCTTTTTCTATCATTGCCATATAGCTCCTACTCGATGCCTGCCCAGGGACAGAGCTATGGTGCTTTACCAAATCTCTCTGCCGAGCAGAGCCGCGCGGCTTGCGTAGGCATCCATCGGTACAGGAGCCACCAGGCGCCGAGCCTGCTGCGATGGAGGGTGTTCAGCAAGAAGCATGTTGTTTACACCAGGAAACAGCAGATAGCGATGGCTCATTTTGGAGCAGAAGAAGGTCCCTCCAGACCCATGGAGGCGGCAGCTTGTGGCTCTGCAACACACAGTTTGCAGAGAGCCATTGTCCAAACAAGTTGCTGGACGTGGTGGGAACAGCCGAGGTGGAGATCTTTGTCCTGGGGAGGAGGAAGGAGCCCTTTTAACCTCCCTGTTCCCAAGCCCGGCAGGGACTGCCGTGCTGTGGCTCCCCTCCCAGCTTCCTTCCCCCTGCCCCGGCCACAAGCCCTGGGGGCTGGGCTGGAAGGACATCTTATCTTGTTTATATAATGCGAGTGCTGGAGGGTCCGCTCTTTTCCTTGGCAAAACGTTCTCACGCCCGGGGCACACCTCCTCTGCGAGAGGCAGAGCAGTTACAGCTCAGGCTGGTCTCTTTTTTGGGGGGTGGAAGAGCAAATTGGCATAGAATAAAACAGGGAGCTGCAACTCTTGGACACTTGGCTATAACCGGGAAGCATGGCTGCGTGTGCCGGAACAGCTTGGCAGCACCCTGCAGCCGCGGGCTCTTGCCTTCCCTTGGGAGAGGCACGCCGGGTTTTTCCCAGAATGAGGGCAGGGAAACTCTTGCAATGAAGAGGCTGAGAACAGAGAGAGTGAGAAATGCCTGGGTTTTTTAATTTTTAGCAGGCTTTTCTTGGCATCCAAGTGAGGAGACATGTAGTCAGCCAAAGGACCTTCTGTATTAGAGCAGGACAAGGTCCTTGGCCCTCGTCACCGGCTGAGCGATGCATCCGTTCACCTCTGACCAAAGAGGACGAGACACAACCCCACCAGCACTAACGAACGCCTCCCTCAGAAAAGCCCTGGCCAGGCAGGCGAGACGGAGGAACGTGCCATAAAACCACCTCCTCGGCGGCCTGGGCTGCAGCCTTGCGATGGACGTGACCCCAGTCTGCTTCAAATGGACTTTTTACGGCCTTACGTCACTACAGCCTGTCCCACCTGCATCCATTCTCTCAGCCACGCTAGCCCCTAGGTAGGCAAATTGTGAGGCCGATAATCAATGATTTTTAGTGCATTTCTTGATTAAAAACACTGTGGCTTCTGCTTTATAAAGTCTCAACCACTCGGCTGATGCAAGGTGTATATATATATATATATATATGTTTTAGCCCATCTAACCATGGGAATTCTCATTATCCATCTAAATGTCTGCTCCATTTTGGAGGCCTCCAAAACTCTTCAAGTCCATGTCACTAAACCCTGTTACCGTCCAAGCAAGGGAAGCGAGAGCTTTCAGCACACAGGCACTTAGGAGTTATTACTTGCACAGTTTGTCATTCTTTGCCAGCTTTTAGCATTAAATACCATTTAGTTGTTATAATTAGAAAAGCCCTTCAACAATAACAAAAATAATAATAACATTAAAACATTATTCATAATAATAGTACTACTACGACAATTCCTTGCTTTTTACTTCTTGAAACTATCTTTATGGACTAAGTTTTATGCAGGCAGTAAGAAAATGTTATTCCGTGTCAACAAGCAGTATTTTCTTCCCTGAAAAACTGGGAATGCTGAAATACAGAGCAGCTGAGCTGAGCTTTCCAGGGAAGAGCTCTGACCTTGCTCTTCATATTCTCCAGGTGGAGAAGCCCTTGAATTCGCTCAAGTCCCAGTTTCAGAAGCAATGAAAATGTAGCCCAAGTTTTTTCACTGCGTGTATCCAGGTTGAAATACCACTCTTCAAATTTAGGCTCAGGGAATTGCTCTTAGACCAGAGCATGGAGGAACTTGGTGAAAGATTTGCTTTCTGAAACAGGTTGGCCCTATGAGTGTATAGGAGAATGAACTGTGCAATTCAGAGTACAGAAATCTCTGATTTATTAAAACTCTCCAAGGCCTACAATCCTTAATAAAAGGGGACTCAATCAAGACTGTACTTTCTGCAGCTAAAAATCAAGGAATTTGTATGTTGATTGCTATCCAGGGCCTATGGATGGCTGTTTATTGCTGGTCGGAAACAAATTCAGTAGGAAATTTAAAGTTACCTCTGAAACAAAGGGGTAACCCCAAATTACCCTCAATGTAGAGGAGAGCTGAACTTGGTGACAGATATGTGCAAGTAGGAACGGCACATAGTTGCGATAAGACAGTAAGCATCCTTTACAAAAATTGATCTCTTATTACTTATCTTCCCTCTCTTTCTCACCCTTGCCTGTTCTGTTGGGCTCAGGTATGGAAGTCTCTCTACTGGGGGTGTAAAAACCCACACAAAACCAGGAGATGTGTAAGAAAAAACTTGTAACTGAAACTCCTCACTCTCTTACAGTACACATAATCAAAGAAGGCTGGTATTAACTTTATGGTTAGATGAAAAAAGGCCTTTGAAGGAGTTGAATGGAGCTGTTTGTTTTCCCCTTTGGAGCCCTGTTCCTCCAAGGCATGCTGTCATGCTTACCGAACCTGAGTTTTATAGGTTGGACTGGAGCCTTTGACAAAACTGAATTTGCTTTAAATGACTGAAATTAGATACTTATAATCCAAAGTAACAGCCTAGGGGCTCTCTTGTGTATTATCCTTCACTCTCAGTCCTTTGCTTTGTAGTGTCAATGGAATAATTTGTTAAGAAAGTAGAAATATAAAGCAATAATTCTGAAACTGAGAAGGAGCACGGACTAACCCTGTATTTTGCCGATATTTGTTATCTTCTTACCTAATATGACAGTGCCTCTCCCAGAGGTAGCCACTTCAGAGCATGGTTTTGTCAAATTTCTGCTTTTGAAATTATGATTCAAATATTAGTTTGTTCTTCGAAGTATTTAAGTGACACCACCGCTTTCCTTTTCTCCCAGTGAGGCGAGACATCCATGGCATGGATGGGCATTCAGGTTGGAGAGCAAAAGAAAGATTTCTTCCTACTCATGGTGAGTGCTTGGATGCCCACTTTCCAACCAATTTTTCAATGAAATTGAGGTATCGAGATCTCCCATCAGTGCTTGACAAGCTTTCCCAGCAACCTCATCATGTGCCGCATTCTTCCAAATCCCTGGGTCACATCTTTCAGCTGGTCTAAATTGTGGCACTTTTATTGGCTTCCCAGCCAGTTTATATTAGCTGAGGGTCTGGTCCTTTGTATTTCTAGCTTGGCAAGGTGAATAGCCCCCAAATCATCCAACTTTTCCTTCTCTTTCTTTCTTGTAGTATTAATTTGTGCATGTGTATGTCTGTAGATGAGGAAGAGTTCATGTTTTTTTTCCCTATATACCTGCATGCAGGCACACACGCACACGCACAGACTAAAGTGAACGTGAAATATGTTGGGTTGAACGGATGCTGTAAAAATGGCAAAAAAAATCTTTAAACAGATGAAAATATTGGGACTGGCTGCACTGCACTGTTCTCCTACTATTAATGGAGCATTTACTTGGGCAGCAGCGTACACCCTGTGCCTGTTTCCTGTTGATTGAAAGTAGAAAGTTCCACTAAGGTGCTCACTAAAACCACCAATGCTGTTCACATGGTTCAAAAGAAACCCATGTCATTTATACCGTGATTGGGTTTTGATGGATTTAGACTACTTAACAGCAATTCTCCGTTATCCTACACTTGAGCGATCCGGCCCTATTTTTCACGTTTCCTGATGTTCAGGAGGCCCTACCTGCATTTCTCCCTGTAGCTCTACACAAGCATTTAAGGCATTTCATGAGGATTATTCTTAACATATTACCCAAGAGTAACTTTCACACGAGGGCAAAGAAATACCCTTACGTTGGTTTACACACGGGCTATGCTTCAGCCTGTAATCTGGGCTATGCACTTCACGCTGGTAAACAAATGGGTTTGCTACAGGATGCAGAAACAAGGAACTGCACAGTTTGAAAGGGAAGTGCTGCCTTGAAACCTCTTCTTTAGGGTGTTGTTTGGCCTGCTGGTGTCTTGGCATGTGATAGCGTTGCAGCTTTCCTATCAGTTTTATGAGCGATGACTTTTGGCTTATGAGACTGTGCTTTAGGCATGTAAAGAAGTTGTGAATGTTTTTTTGAAGTGATAGAACTGAGCTGATCAGAGGTCTCCTTAGTACCTATACCCTCTGCAGTAGGACCTGTAACCTATTTTTACGAAGGGAAAACCAATGTATTAATTTACTGCCATTGCTGCATTGTGGGATTTATGTATGCCTTACTGTTAATTGGAGATTATCACATCAGGGCTCTCGTATCACTAATAGAACAAACCCCTAAATCATGAAACTTGTAAACGTTGCCAGTTGAAAGGCTTCCTTCTCTTCGTGCTTGCATTGTGGAGCTCTGTAAAATATAAAAACCCGGGGCTGTCCCTGAGAACAGGCTCAGGCACCGACACTGAGCTGGGATGGAGATGGGCGATGTGGCTGGAGATGGACGTTATCAACACGTTGGAGGGAGAAAGGTGGAAAAAAGTAATTCCTGGTGGAATCCACCCTTTACCTTTTTTCACATAATTCCCCTTGTGAGAAAGCGTGCGCTGGCTCTGCATCGCACCAGCGCTGGGCCAGCGGCTGCCTTTCCTCCGGAGCAGCAGCTTGGCACTTCCCGTCTCCCGGGGAGCGGAGGGAAGTGTTGCACATGGCTCTGCTCTCCCCCTCCTCATCCCATGCCTCACCCCACTCACAGCCTCCCCAAAGGCGAGGAGGTAGAGACGCATCCCAGCCCCAGCTGCAGAAATGAGGGGAGCATCTCTCGCCCCGATGGTGCGTGGCTGGGTTTCATGGTCGTGGCTGGACATCGAGGGGCTGCGCTCTTTCACTCCTTGTTTGCCCCAAAAAGGGACTCCGTAGGCTGCGACGGGAATGCAGGTTTATTTACCTGCCCTTCCTGAGCCAGCTCCAATATTTAGTGACTAAGAAACTTCCTCCAAGTCCAGTTTTTAAAACTTATCTTTTTGTTAAAACACAGCTCCGTAGGCCAAATTTAGCACTGAGGAGGCATCATATGGATCATATGGAAGGCTGGGACTAAAATTAATGAATGCGTGGATTACAATGACCTATAAATGTCATTGTTTCATCTCAGAGATATATTGGTACTGTAATTTTTACTTAACTCTTTCAAAGGACCACATGTGAGCACCACTGAATGGATACGGAAATTATTTATACAGCATGTTAAGGGGACATTAAAGCATTTCATAGCATGTGGTAGGCCTCTCAGCGAGGCGAAAGACAGAGATCAGCTATCCAGCTGTGGTGTGCTGCCTTGGCTGTGCCAAAGCCACCAGATGATGTAGCTTTCCTGCCTGCCCGCCTCTGAAATAAATGTGAGCTACATTCCCCAGGAAGGGGTTGGATGCATAGTCCTGGGCGGGGGATCCCCATCTTTAAATCCACAGAGGGGGCAAGGGCAGAGGTTTCATTTTTCAGCTTTTTTACTGCCTGTTTTGTGCCCTGGCTGTATTTTCTACCCCAGGGTTTGCCCCGTGTCAGGTAGGCACCAGCCTTTGCACGACCACTTTGTACAGGAAATCCAGCATCCCCCAGGGATCAATGACTTGTGGCTGCTGCCAGCTTCAGTGATTGTAGTGGTTAGGAAACCCTTTGTAGCTGTGCCTCCTCTGCAAAATAATAATAATAATTAAAAAAAAAAAAAAAAGCGCAAGCATCCATCCTGTATGGGCTCCAGCTCCCCAGGGAGGTGGCCAGATCCTGTGTCCTCCTGCTGTGCTTCTTCCAGCCTGGGGTATCGGCCCCGCTTCGCCGGCTTGTGCCTCTGCAGTGAGCACCGGATGTGAATAGGTTATATATATACTATATATATACGCGCGCACAAATTATATGTATATATGAAATATAGATGCAAATTTTATTTTTATATATATGGGCAAAATACATACGCTACATATATGCAATACATATATGCCAAAAAAAAAATAATCTATATACACATGAAAAGAAGGCTAGTGTGGATCGGAGCCCTGCTGGGACGTAGGTGTATATGCACCTCCTGTTACAGAAAATAATGACCATGAACTATGGCAGCAACCCAGAGAAGCCTTCTGGTGACATCATAAACTAGCTGAGCTTTGCCCTCTGGGTTTATGATGATGTCATCAGAACGCCTTGATAGAGTGTTTCTTTAACCTCGCAATTCACACTTGACCATCATTTATTTGATAATCTATATGCCGGGTGACACAGCTAACCGGTTCGTAGGCTGCATCCAGAGCGGTGTGTGCGGTCCAGCGCCGCCTTCCCCTCCATGACGCCTCGGCAGGGGCTGGGGAGCAGAGCCTCTATTTTTGGTAGAAACCTGAGCGCAAGTTTGATTAACGGTTTGGGCTGACAGCTAACTTCACATGTGTCTAAATGGCTCAGGAGATGTTTTTCGGAGGGGAAGTAGAGTGATTTTTGATGATACTGAGATATCGATGGCCTGAGTGGTGCACGCAGGAGGCACTTGCAGTCCGGTTTTGGTCCTGGCCCTAAAACCCAGCGAGGTCTTAAAACCTAAGTGCAATTTCAGATGCCTAAACAATACCCCCAAAAATACAGCAGTAAGGCTATGGAGCCCGTAGTGGCTTTTGCAAACTTGGCTGTGGCTCCCTTGGACCCTGGGACCCCTATCACATCAGCCTTTTGGAAAATCATATGCAATGCATATTCCAGCCAGCCTGCGCCAACGTTAAACTGCGTGCTCAGCATATAGATGATCGTGATCACGGTTAGAGGAAAAAAACTTGCATAACATTTACCAGAACGGCCACAAAGTGAGGTTGGGTGACATGTTCAGTAGGATAAAAAAAAAACCCAAAAAACCAGTAGGACAGTTTATATTAAATTTTAACTGTATTTGACATTGTGATTTTCTTCTTTTGGATTTACTCGCTGGAGAAGATTGTAATGCAACAACATTGCTGCCGTGAGTACCCTTTGGCTGGCACCTTTGCTTTAAAAACAATGTGGTCAGATTGATTTTTGTTGAAGATTGCAAAAATTATAAACAAGGCAGGGACACGTGCAAAGTGATCTGACTCTCCCGATGGCAGCAGTAAACCAAAACTTGGAGTCGGCGCAGGGATTTCAAAACAAAGCAAGTTTTGGGTCGTCTACGTATTTGCATAGCAAAAAAAAAAAAAAGAAAAAAAATAATAAAAAGATAATAATAAAAAAGAAAATACTGTATAGGTACCTGGGAACCATAGGTTCCTCTCTTAAGCTCCTACATATTAGTGGGGTATAAAAAGGTATCGGTTTCCAAAGTAACCATAACAACATGTTTTCACGAGTTCCTGTTGAGAAGCCAAAAACCTTTGTGAGCAATAAATCAACCAGTTTATATCTCTGAACTTAAATCTTTTATTGGTTACTGATTAACGTAACTGTGCTGCCTGACAAACCTTCATAATAAATAAACTAACCAGCAAGCCCTTAAAAAACTCCAGCTAACTTTGTTTAAAGGACTATCACTGAAACATGCTCTACATTACAGTGAATTTGGCAGACAGCATGTGGTCATGTGCCCGTTTCAACATGGATCTAAACCCCAGAAATCCCAAGACACGGAGTTATAAAAACATCCCTCTGCAACTACTTTAAGTAAATATATGTGTTGATATTTATCAGCGGTGTTGCTACGGGCACAATAATTAGTAACTACTAATTAGCGTAGTCCTTCTGAAGGAATATAGTGGGAAAATGTCTATTGACTGGTGGTGCTGGGGTTGTCTGTGCTAAAGATGATGGGATAACAGCAGAACGTTATACAGGTATGTTGTGGGATTTTAGATATTTGCTCCGTGTGCATCCCATAAATGTATAGCCTTCCTGAGGTCAGGGTGTTGCTGGCTAAATTTTGGGAGGCTTTTCTTCTTTTTCCTGTTTTTTGTGGAAGGCTTATGTGAGTTGTTGGCTTCCAAAGTAAGTCTACATTTCAATTAATTAAACTGTTGACAGTTAAATTGTAGTAAGTAGCTTTGATATAAAAGATGATTCCCAGATTTTTTTTTCCACGAAACTTACTTGAAAAAAAAAGAAAAAAAAAGAAGAAAGAATCTGAGGAACTTCATTCTAAACATCAGTCTGGGCAGATGTCAAAATGCAGAATGTTACTGCATTATACCGTGTGAGTATATGACACCATGTTATTACTCTTGGCTTAAATATTCACAGTGGATTTTATGATCTATTTAAAGGAAACCTTTGATGAGAGTGTAAACTCTTATCTTTTGTCATACAATAAGTACCTTTGTGGAACTAATTCTAGAGTAAATATTGAAAAATAACACAATGTTTTCTACATCTTATTCACAGCGCATGAATATTTATACAGAGGGAATTATGGATATGTGGCAGTGGAAAAGATTTGGCAGATTTTCTTTGAAAATGAATTTTGGTGAATAAACGCCTTTTGAAGTAAGATCGCCTTGTCCAAATTGCTCTGGATAAAATCATAAGCTTCGAGCTGTACATTAGCCAGCTGATTATAATCTGGTACAATAATCTGCATTTCTTCAAGAAATGAGAGAGAGAGACAGTGTCAAGGACATTACAAATCCAATAGTAATTTAGGGAATTGAGCTAGGACGAGGCAATGCTTATAACGCTGATATTCCAGAAACATGTTGTTTAATTTTTGTTTCCAGATTGCGTATATTAACCCATTTTATTAACCTGTCTATAGCCTTGATTCAATAAACCATTCCTATTCAGCAGAGCTCTAAAGCATATGTTTGCCTTTAAACACATGCTTAAATCCCATTGACTTTTTAATGCTTAAAGTTAAGCATGTGCTTAGATGTTTTTCCTTGGCTCTGCAAAATAAATTTAAAAAAAAAAAAAGTATCCTGGGAAAAAAAGGCAATAAAGGGTGAAATTTTAAAAAGCTTAAAATAAGAAAACAAACCTCCAAACTGTCAATTTTTCCTCCATACGCTCAAGAACCCACAAACTATTTTTAACTAAATACCTGAAACAAACAGAAACGATTTTCCTGCCTTATTTTGAAGCGTACTTGGTCCTGAAATGGCTGAGACTCTCTGCTAAAGAGACGAACAATAGTGGGAATATCTCGCTGTTTGCTTAATGAGCAATGAATGGAAGTGTGAAAGTGAAAAGACAGATTCTGGGTTCGAGAGTGACAAGGTGAGACTGCTTCTTTATCACACCTTTCTTTTTTTAAACCCAAGCATCACTTTCAAAGCAGTAAAAAAAATAATAATAAAATAGAATCTGTGGCTGGGAATTGCTCCATAGCTCCCAGCCAACTGATTTGTGTTTACTCCCATTGCTTGCTTCATGGGAAATGTCAAGTTGCTACAGAAAGTTTTAATTGGTTTATGAGTGATATATTCAAGCTGCTTATTTCCTAAAACATCTGTTTTTGTTTTAGTTCCCCAATGTCAAATGGTTGGTGATATCCCAAGGTAGCACGCTGTTTCCAAGTCATATTTCCTGGGGTATCTATCAATAAAAAGCCCCTTAAATTGAGCATAATGAAATTAGTACAAGGTAGTCAAGAAGCCTCCAGAATCAAGATATCAAAACGTCCCTATTCCCATTTTTTTTTTCCATATTGCTTGTGATTGACTGCTTTTGGGGCTTGGAGGAAGAAAGCCATGAGAGTTACGGCTTATTTCATCTTTTTTCCCCCTACCTCTCCGATGGCCTTGAGCAAGTCTAATTTGTATTGTTACAGAAATTGGAATTAAGCCAGGGGAAGCACAAGCCTTGTGCTGCACCCAGTGGCAAAATCCAGTCATTTTTCTACTCGGTGGACAGGGAGACTACAATTTGTTTGCAGATCTGTCCCCTCCATGTGACAACAGGAGTCCTAATGTAAACAGGCAATTGCGAGAGCTAAAAATGAGAAAAACATTCATAAGAGGTTTTCATCTGCGTGCACACACACACACACAATCCTCAGTTTCCCATCATCCTGTGGCCTGGGCTAGAAAGGGAAAAAAGATTTTTGAAAGTAGTTATCGCTCCCAATACCTGCATATATGCAGGGGTCTTCTATTCGGATCACAAAACAGAGTAGATTTGCAATATTTTTCTACTAGGTGGCCCAAAACCCAATCGGCTCTATTTTCATCCATCATTTATTGTGAATTTTGTTTTTAAGCTTTTGGGGAAAGGAACACTTGAGAAGTTTTTTCCTGAGTTAAAGAAAGCCAGTTTGAAGCAGAGGTGATCCAACTGAAATCGGTCAAAACAAAGCCCACCTCAAGAGTAAACCAAGTATGTGTTACTTATCAAAATAAGCCTAAAAGCAGAAGACAGAGCAGGAAAAAAAAAAAAAGTTTGCAGATTAACTTTCTTACCAAACTCATTTGTGCCCGAACAAAATGAAGTTATAAGGATAAAATTCTCAGCAGATTTGCACAGCACAGTAATAGCCTTTATGCTTGGAAATTTATGGGCCATGGACAGTTTATAAGAAACGATGTAGTTCATCAGAGAAGCAGACTGATGGAGCACATGGGAGCATTCTGTGCAGGAAGTTGGGTTTTGGAATAATACTTACTTTGATAGAGTTGTTTTGTTAGCTAAGTAAAACAGTAGGGAAGCCAATGGCCACTTAGGCTTCAAACATAAATATATATTTATAAGTCACCCAGCTGCTTAATTGAGATCTCTAGTGTTTTCCCTAAGTATATCTTATCCAAAAAAACAGTAACGCAGAAAATAACAACAGCAGCAAAGACCTGCTGTATGCTGAGGTTCATTTAATCAGTCAGTAGTAGTTAGGAAAATGGAGCATTATTTTAGGGGCAGATTCGTTGAGGTTCCTGGAGGCTCTTCAGCGCGACGAGCAGCACAGATTGGGCTCAGATTGCTCTCTAGCAATTGCCTCCCCAAGAAGCATCAGGATCGATGCCCTTGCCATACTTCCGACCTCTCTTGGTGGCTTTTCCTCTAGAAGAAGAGTCCAGTGTAACGTGTCTCTGAGTAGCGTTACCAAGTACTTGCAACCCAGTTTGGAAAGATAAACGCTGGGGTTCTTGCCAGATGCTGGCTGTGTTGGCCGTGGAGGGGGAGGGAAGTACATGGGGCTTCAAAATGTTCTCCAAGGGAGGTTACACAGGGGATGGTTCATTAAATTTGAGCAAAGAACTGGAAAATAAGATTTCACACTCCTAGGCTCAAACAGCCTGGTTGGATGTGGGATCCCTGGAAAATCTTGAGGAAATTTGGCAAGTTCTGGGGAGCTTCAGGAAATACTCTGGAGGTTTTTGCGAGGGTATTTTATTCTTGGAGCACAACTCTTAAGTTGGGATAGGGGGTAGGGCCTCCCAACCCCAGCATCCTGGGGTGCTGGCCAGCTCTCAAAAGCCATGTCTGGCTCTACTTGTGGAGTCCAACGCGGGTGGATGTTGGGGTCTTGGGCTCGGGTTCAGCAGCCCCATGGTCAGAGCTCTTCTCAGACCTCTGTTTGTGGGAGAGCAATGGTTTTAATCCATGTCTCCTGCTTTCCAGGTGAATACCCTAACTTGGAGGCTGCCAAATATTTAGAGATGTGGCTCTGGTCTTTTCTGATGCAATTGTTTCCCCCTGTACAGGCAGTTTATTATCAGTTGCAACAGAGACTCAAAACCAAGTCTTTGACATCTCCTAGATTTGAGCTTGAGGCTTGAGCTGAGCGAGACTGGAGGGTTGAGTTTTCTCTCCCTCTCTCCCTTTCTCTCATCAGGAGATAGGGCTGAACTGGCTTTGGTGTGAATCCTAGCTCTTATGCATCTATCCCTTCCCCTAACAGGGGTACCCACATTCTCTGATAAAGTCTAATTTTAGAAAGAAGTCTCTGTTCAACCAGGGCTCTAAGCACAGGCTAAGATTTAAGTACTCCCTAAAATAATTTACTTAATTGGGACCCTAGAAGCATTAGAGAGCCTCAGCAGTAAAAATGGACAGATTTGTGAAGAAACGCGATGGCTGAGTACTGCTAAGTACTTGCTAAGCACCAAAATATCACAGACATGTCCAACCTGGCCAGCTTCTGGGGGATCAGAGTCTGCTCCTGCAGCTGGGGTCCTGGGACCGTCCCACATGCTCACCGCAATGCCCGATGGCTGGAAAGACGCTCTCAGGTGATCATTCTCATTTCCCCTTCCCCCCCCCCCCAGCTCTCAAGTATATTTGTGTTCAAACCAGGGTTTGCTCCTTCTCATGCTTGCAGCCCATTTCCTCCTCCTGTTTTATAGGCAGTGAAGTCTAAATGGTAAATTAGTGACATCTTCATTATTATGGCAGTAGAGTGCAGTGCCATCCTAATGCTATTCCCCGTAGGAGCGAGCAGAAGGAGAAGCTAGGATGGAAGCGATAATGATCGTATTCCAGTATAAATATCTGAAACGATAGCCAAAGACTGCTGTGCCGCTCTCTGGCTTTTCCTGTAGCTTTGTTTCGCCAGCTGAAAACATCTTGGAGAACATTCGTTTGCTTCAAAACTGTCCTTTCTCGAGGTGCAGCTGAGTTTATCCATAGCTGCCGAGGAATGTGGCTGGAAATAGAAACGGGTATTTTGGAGAGCTCAGCTCACTGAGGGGGTGACTTGGGGGGATCGGCTCTCCAGATTTATAAAGAGGTCTTCCAACACTGTTCAAACCTTCCTTGGGAAAGATGCTGTCAGTAAAACTGCCCCAGAGCTTATCAGAGAGTAGGAGCCAGACGCTGTGGGGATTTGCTGCTCTTCCTTTCTTGTGTGAAGTGGGGGAAACCTTTCAATGTTGGGTTGTTTATTTTGTTTGGTGGTACCTGCCCATAAAGGAGAGGGGGGAATCTTAAATAATATCGTGGTTCGGGCAGCTCAAAGGTGCTGAAGAGAGCTGCGTGAAATCAGTTCGTAGCATTTTAAAATGTGGTTTTGGCAAAGCCAAACTGGCAGGTTCATTTCCCATCCCACGGAGGTTGCCTTTGAGCTCCGTGTTTGCCCGAAACCTGAACCTCTCCGTGGACATCAGACAAACCTTGTCATTTCTGGAGTGAAACTGGGGGACTCGACATTTGTCCTCTTGCTTCGCCCCCATTCCTGACTCCCACAGGCGCACCGATGTAGCTCCTGAAATGTGTGCTGAAGCCTGCCTCTGCAGGCAGATGTCCACGCCATACTTAACCCTATTGGCAACATGGTCCTTCCAGGGAGGAACTGGGGGTTTAGCTCTGTTGCTTCTTGAGGCATCATCAGCTGCAAAAATTCCTGTGCCCGAATTCAGGGAAGTTTGCCCTTTGCAAAATTTGGGTCTCAGCCTGCTCTGGGACAGATGACATGCATCCTACAAGTTGTCCATCTGAAGGAATGAGCAAATAAATGAAGCACTTCTGGTCCCAAATGGCTTGGTAAGTTGGAGGAGTACTGGGAGCTGGGAATAGGGTGGCATTGCTGAAGTGCATCCCAGGGACCAGCACTGCTGTCTCCGCACTCGTAGCATATACATCCATGCAGAGCTGATCCTTGGACATGGTGTACGCAGACACCCACATCTGTGTCCCTGTGTCTCGGCACCATGTCACTGAGCAAAGCTGCCTCCTGCCCAATTTTATAAAATTGCCATTTTGCAGTCTCTTGTTCACTTATGGTTTGAAGTCTATGGTTTTGACTAGATGCAAGTTTACTTTTTGAAGTCAGGGATGGAAGAATTTGCTTTACTCACTTTTTGCTCACTTAGAATTTTAATGGGTATTTCTTTCTTTTCTTTCTTTGAATTAGAGGTCTTATTTTAATTAAGACTTTAATGTTGTGCAACTTGAACAAAGCTTTAGTTTGTATCCAGAAGAACCACAGACTTATAAAACCAACAAATAAGGTAGAAAGAAAACAACTGGTCATTTAAAAGGAGGAAGACCTTTGTGCCTAAAATGCATCACAGCGCTGGAGTTTGCATGGCTCTGTCTGAGCACAGTGCTGACATGCCAATCACTCAAAACCAAGGAGCAAAACTACCTATATTTAAGCGAACCAGATGATATCACTCCTGGTCGGCAGCGATATCATTTACCCTTTTGCTTTCCTGACCTGGGATCTCATTTTTGGGGGTGCTGCTCATTGCTAAGTGGAAGTTGCAAAGATGCTTGGGGTGCTCTGTCCCTCTGCAGCCCAGCTCCTGCAGTCAGCCCTCACCCTGAATTTCCCAAGTCTTGCTCCTATTCCCCAGGAATCAGTGACATGACAGAGGGCCTGGCGGTGGGACAGCTGGCACAGCTCAAAGGTGCTGGAGCTGTTGTGGCAACCATCTGACCCAAGGACGTGTCGCCTGGCTCGCTCTGCCGCTCTCGTGGCCTCCTGCTCTCCTTTCTCTTCATGTGGCATGTCCTCTTCAGCGTATTCATCCTGCCTTTGGTGTGTCATGGCAACTGTGTCAGATGTTTTATTAGTACTTTTTTTCTTTTACCCTGCAACTGAACCCGGTCTCCTGGGAAATATGGGCTGAGCCCAAAAGACAGTAACGTGCATGCCAAAATGTCATTTTTTTTAACCTATGGAGGAAAGGAAAAAAAGAAAGGCAAAAAGAAGGATCATCCCATCCTAGGTACGGCCACGTTTTATGACTTTCATCACGTTTATTAAATGGACATGTCTCAAGTGATAGGAGCTACTGCAGAAACAGCATTGCAGAAATCAGGTAAGTGCTGGAGGAGACCTTGGGAGGTCACCAGGTCCAGTTCTTTACCTACACAGAAGTAGCCATTCCTGGACTAGACCAAAAAAACAGAGAGGACTGAAGGCTGTTTTGCATAGCCCTGTTTGGACTCCATCCCTCTAAATTCAGTCAGACCCAAACACTGAAAAAAAAAAGCAGAATTTTTAATGAATGGTGTGCTCTTCCCACAGTGTATTGATCTGTTGTGTTATCATCACCAAGCCCAGTGAAGGAAAAAATATCTAATTCTCCTTTGTCATGGTCTTTCTCAGTTTCTCAGCTTGACAGTGCTGCCATGATAGCACCCAAGGTCCACCACTGCTTCAGTATTCAAGAAGACCATGTTTGTTCTCTGGATAGTTTTAAGCCATCGTGGCTGATTTTTCTATGGACTTGCTGGTTTCTGTAGAAGCTAGTACATGCCAGTGACCTCCCATCACTGAGCACCCATTCATTCGAGGTGGCCAGAGCTTTGCAGGGGATGGAAGGACATTTTTTTTATTTTTTTGGTCTTTCGGATGTGGGAACCTTAGGGGAAGCCCAGAGCTTGCTCACACCTCAGATCCCACAGTGGCCTTCCAGGCATCCCCACCGGAGGTGCGGAATACGGCAATCAGAGTAGAGAAATGTCAGATGAGTTAATAAATACATAGCAGGCAACATAGCTTCCCGATGAATTTGCCGGTAGGTGCTCCTGGCCCATTAGGCACGGGAAATTGTAGCCCTCGGGGTGATATCAGGCAAGTTTTGCTCCTCTGCCAGGGGAGCTTGTTAAATGCCAGGTCGGCACTGACTTGGGTTTTCGGCAAGTGGGAGAACAGCAGGAACTGAAGCTCCTGGAGGTGGTTGTGGTTGACTGCTCCAGCAACAGCGTCACACGTTGAAGAGGGTGGGGGAGAAAAAAAAAGCGTTTTCCAGGGAATCTAATTGCACTGAGTGGTGGCTGGAGGGGTCCTGCAGCGCATTTCGCGAGAGTTTACATAGTTCTGGATCCTCTACCACTTAGAATGGAAAAAAGAAAGCCAATCTGTTTGATCAGGCCTCTCCCACTCGATATGTGTATTGGATTCTACATTAAAGCTTTTAACAGTTACGTACACATCTGAGCCGGAGCTATTGTTAGCCCATGTGATGGATTAAGATCAAGAATGTTAATGTTATCCAAAGGAACGCTTTTTAATGTATATTGCGATTGTATAAACAGGGTCACCAGAGCTAAATGGGATGTCAATGACCTATGAAGATCATAAAGTAAACAAAAGATCTTAAAATAAGCATGTAACCTGAACACGTCGGGGATTGTTGTATATCAAAGGCATTTGCTTATATAAAGTAAGGGAAAATTACTTACGGGTAATGTTGTTTGCCACAAGTCTACCTCTTGCCTGCTCTACAAAGGAAACCTACCCGGAGGGACTGGGGTATGTCTCCATCTACCAGGAAGCACCAAGCCCGCAGGCCCCGACCGAGCAGAGCCTAGCTTTTGTACACGCATAATAAACATAACGCTTAAATCCCAGGGAGCGTCGTTCCTGGTGAAGAGCAAGGCTCCTCCTGCCCTCATTGAAGAGGGAAGGAGGACAATCCCACCAAACACTGCTGCCAGGCGGCTTTCGGAGCCCCAGTGACACAGGGAGGCCGCGGCAAGTCCATGGGGCCAGGCAGCTGAGTGGGAATTAGCGTACACCAGATGGTCGAAAACACTGAGAAGAGAGTAGGAGGGGTTTTTATAAGAAGTACATTAACATTTCCCTCCTTGCTGCTGCACCACTGGGATTGAAGAGTCGGGGCTTTTTTGGCTTGGTTTTGCTTATTTGGTAGCCCCTAAATTATTGCTGTGGGAGGGTGACCCCCTTGTTCAAGTTGCTCTAACTCAGAGGCACTTAAGGGATTTCTTGTGAGATAGGCAGCAGGGTTAAAATCAGGGATTCGCCCTGGAAGAAGGGGATCCTGGGGTCTTCCTATCCTGTCCTCAGTGCAGGTGGTCACCCTGCTGAAGTGCAAAGCCTTTCATTTGTCCTCGCTGAATTTCATCATATTTTCTTCAAGCCATTTCTCCAGTTTTAAGTTCTAATCCTGTCCTAACAGTCCCTCCCAGCCTGGTCCCCTCTCCAAGTTTAGTAAACATACTCTATCCCATCAGCTGGAGCGCTCACGGAAATAGTGGCCAGGACCAGGGCTGTCGCTGGAGAACACTTTTGCCATTGCGACCGGGAATCATAGAGAACTTCTCTCTGGGAGTGGCTTTAAGCAATCATTTTACACTTAGCCCAAAATAGTTCTATCAAGACCATGTTTTCCTGATTTGCTTGTGAGAATGTCATAAGAAACAGTTTACTGAAGTCGTGGTATGTGATACTTATTGCTCTTTCTGTACAGGCTGTTACGCTATCATAGGAGGAAATTCTGTTGGTCTGGTAATATTTGTTCTCGGAAAAAGTCTGTATTGGCTAGTCCACATTTCCTTGTTATCTTCTAGGTTGTTTTCAGATTATTTACTTGTTCCAGATTTGTTTTTCTAGCAGGTTAAATTACTGGTCTAGAATAGCCCAGCTCTTTAAAACCAAACCAAACCAAACCAAACCAAACCAAACCAAACCAAACCAAACCAAACCAAACCAAACCAAATCAAAACAAACCCCCAAAAGACCTTCACCTGTCCTCCATACCGTCTCAGGTCAACCTTTGAGAGACAGCCACAGCTAGCTCCCTAATTACCATCAGGCAATGTTCATCCAGCCCAGCTATGCTGGAAGCATCTAGTTTATTTAAGCTCTCTGTGAGCTTGTTCTACTGTGACTTCAGGCTGGGAGTTTATCTCTTTGTTTCTGGAATTATTTGTATGGGGTCCTGAGTTATGGTTGATCTCAAGAAGGACTGGTGCAAAGCAAACTGGAGAAAATAGAGGATTAACCAGTGATTTTTCCTTCCCATGTGGTACTATTTTGCTGGCTCTGCAGAAACCTTGCTCGACAGGAGAGCTCCAGGTAAGAAGGTAAGGATATGACTTTATTTTGTCCTTTAACCTCTGTCACTCTCTGCCTGAGACTATGATCTTAGATGTCTAAATATCACGCTGGCTAGCAGTGTAGGTGAAATGAAACCTGGTGCCTGTGGTAGGGCAGGTCTAAGTACTCCTCCCTGAATAGCTGGGCACTGGGACCGAGGGAGATGACTGCTTCCAGTTGCTAGCAATAAATGATCCCTTTGCCTGCAGCCCTGACCCTGATCCTTACCATATGTATCCTGTCTTGCAGTCCTGCCGGGGCTAAGCTTGCAAATACAACCCTGGGACTGTGCAATGCTGCCACTGAGGAGTAAGGGACTGTGGAGCTTCTGTTCCCTGTGGCTTGTTGCTTCTTTTCCCATCTAGTAGACCATTTCTATGGCCCTTCTCTTCGCTTTCATTAGGAGTAGGAATTTAGGGTCTTGGTGCCCTAAGCAGCTCAGAGAGGCCAATATCCAAGAGCTGGGGTTTTGCTGCTATCTCAGCTGCCCCAAACCAACCCCTATGTGGCCTATGCCTCACATGTCCCATGACTGCTCTCCCAATTGCTTTCCCTTTCCCAGGGTTAGGAAAGCATGTCCAAGGTAGAGGAGGCCTGAGAACCAGGTTCTCCCCTATGTTGTGAGCATAAACCTTCTTCCACCTCTTGGGGAGAGAGTTATTGATGTTTAAAGTGGTTGCTTTGGTTGCCAGCTGCCCAGCAGCATCCCTCATCTTTCCCATGTTACCTCTGGGGGTTTCTTTGTTTTGGTGTAATTTGGGGGTTTTTGTTGTTTTGTTTTGGAGAAAGTTAGTTTCCATTTACCTTCTTTGGGAATTTTCTATTAGGTTAATGTGAACTGGAGTATTGGCATTTCAGAAAGATGACATAGAGAAATACGGGCTTATCCCTTGGCTACTGGAAAAAAAGAAAAAGTTCACAACATTGATTAGACCTTTGCTTTTATGTTTCCCATTAGGTGTGAGCGCATAGTTTTGATTTCTTCCTGAGATATATGTACCAATGGACCACAAAGGAATGTAAATCACCCATACACAAAATGGTCCTTGCTACTTCAGCAAGCTCTTCATAGCATGCAGAAACTCAGCTGTTCTCCATTACAGATATTACGATGGTAATCAGCAATTTAAAACTCTTTCAATAATTGTTAGCCCAAAAGGTTTTGTTTATTTGTTTACTGGCATTGAATGATGGTTATTATCAGCTTTGAATGACATTCAGCATTCATTTTGCAGCTCTGCCTGTTTTCAAATATTTGGGGATATCCTTGTTAGGATGTTTTCAATGCAATTTCATTCACAGTAATTCCAAAGCACGCGCGCTGTATGTGATCAATTAATTACTGCTTGTAATCAAAATTTTTCTTAACATGCGGAAACACAGACAGCAAATATGCCTTAAAATGTCTTTGTTTTGTCAGGAAATGAGCTCCCAATGTGCTTTAAAATATGTAAATAGGTTTATGCTCTACAATGAAGCATTGCTGTGTGGTTTATCCAAAGAAAGACTTGTCTGTGGAAGGGCTGTAGTGAATAGCACTTTGCATAACTTAATAGTGGGGCTGGTGGCTGTGTGCTGTGGCTTTGCTCCCCCTGACTTCAGGGACTCTGATAGTGGATGTGATGGCTACTGGTCTTGAGTTGTCTGGTGGGTACTTAGAGCTGGAAACACAGCGAGTGCTCAGGAGGAATTACAGGGTTCCTAAAGGAGGAGACCAAAAAAAGCTCTCAGCTGATTGAATTCCCTTGCTGGTAGAAATTAAACACATTTTTTAAACTGGCCCAAGTGATTTGGGAACAACGTTCACATGTCAGTGGGAGTTAAGCATCAAACCTCTTCAGGTGTTTCTGTCCATCCTAGGTGGTTTCTAGGTGCTACTTGTGCTATGTCTTGCATGTCTACGCATTTTTCTTGAGAAAGTAACCACTGAACTGGAATAAACCAGCTTAAAGCAGGAGGTGAGTTTTGGAGTTAAGGTGAAGAGCTATTTGGGAGAGATTAGATTATCCCCTATCTGCCCATCATAGGGCTTTTCTTGTTTGTTTGCCGGCATCATCTTCCAAAACATGTGGTGCTGCCCTTTGTCGAGATAGCACAATCTGCAGGTTAGATCCTGTGTGGTCTTGTCTGTTGGGAAGAAAGGGCATTCGGATAAGTTAAGTAGCTGGGAGTTGCAGAAAGGGCTGGTCTTGAAGGGAGTTTTCAGCTGAAGATGGATGAGCTCCCCTGCTTCGTGGACCCGTTCCCCCGTTACCTGATTTCTTTATGGCATGCTGGCAGTCGCCTTCGCTGGGCTCTTGCTGCGAGACAGTCAGCACCGCACTCACAGCACTGCAGGAAAAATAAACCCATTCAGACCAAGCAAAACACTTGGAAAAACACGCAGATGTCTTTTTTTGGTAGTGGATTTTTTTTTTTGGTGGGTCCTGAGTTGTGCTTCCTCTTAGAGCTTTGCATACAAAGACCTTTTTGTGAAGGTTGTCAGCCTTGGCACTAGATTTGGCAATTTTCTTCTGACACCGCTATCATAGAGGAGGAGAGAGGAAGGGGCTGATGACAGGAGCCCATTAATTAAAATTAGGTACTGTTTTAATTCTAGTCACTGTCTTGAAACTGTAGCAATAGCAAAATGCCTTGGTCTTTTTTTTTTTTTTTTTCCTTCTTCTCCATCTGATTAGAATGAGAGGTTAGGTTCTTCCTGGTCTGCACCACCACCCAAAGCATTGAAATAGGGGTCTTAAGAGATCTGGTTAGGCTTTCTGGGTTGTCCAGGCAGATTGATACCATCTGCTGGAAGTCTGGCTGGGGAGAGGATTTGAAATCTGGACCCTGATACTGGCTTTTTAGTCTTCCATTTTTCTAAAGTAGCTTTTCAGTGGGAGTAAATGACTCTAATTGTATTGAAGGAGCTTGACTAATTCACACCAGCTGAGTGACTGGCCCCTGAGGTCTGGGCTGGCCTGTTCTTTCTGTGTCATTTTTTTTTTTTAAATCCAACGTTTTGGATAATAGTGTAGAAATGAAAGTCCTTGGCTGCTTCGCATTCAGTTTGAGATGTGGCAGCACCTTCTGGGAAGAGTGTGTATTTCCATGGTGGCTCTAGTCAAAAAGATGTTTCCACTTATGGAAAGGGGCATCATTTGCCCTCTTCCACCTCCATCCAGGAAAGGGATGATGAGATGGTGGGTTGAGGCTCTGGCAGCACATGCCTGATGGTCCTTGCTGAGATGGTGTAAGATGTTCTGGCCCTTTGTAGCAACAGGATGAGCAAGAGGCAAAATGCAGCTCTCTCTCCTCCACTTTTGTGGTGGTTTTAAGATGCCAGGTTGTGAGCTGGGTTGGTGGGGGGCTCTGCACAGATTTGATTGCACAGGCTCTGCTTGGTGGGCATAAAACCCCAAGATGGGGGTGCTGAGGTTGGGAAGGACCCCTGCCTCTCTGGTGTCCCAGCATGGTATGGGGGCAGCCTGCATATTTTGTTTCCATTGAAACCCAACTGAAATGGGCTTCTCTGCTCCAGGGTGAAGTGAAGTCCTGGGCTTCTGAGCCTGTGTAGAGTAGCCTTAAGCTTTCTGTGATTCAGTTGAACAAAGCATAGAAATCCTTGCATATTTTTTTTTGTGTAGCTGAATGTACAGCATGTCCTTTTTTAAGGCAACCAAAGGAAAGAATACTGCAGTTCAGTTGTTAATACTGAACTGCATCTTTACTTTGGTCCTTTTTTCTTTATTCTGCTTTAGCTGTAGAGTCCTTTAAAGGAGGGGGAAAAAAAATCTGCTTGTCACTCTCTCAGATGGTATTAAATGACCTTGCCGTGAAAGAAGGAGCTAGTTCTAGGTAGCAGCTCTGAAGCTTTATTGTTAAAGTCCCATCCTGTTTGTTCTTAAGGCTAAAGGAATAAAAAATACAAATGTACACAAACAGGGAAGAAAGAGGGGAGAAAATAAAAAGGGCAAAAGATAAGAAAATGCAGCTTCTGATGCTTACAGCTCACTTGCTGGAAAATCAGTTTGCAATATTTTTGCTTGCTGTGGGCTTTAAAGGAACCAGACCAGATGCTCAGCACGTGTAAATCTTGCTCCATTGTACCACTCTGTACCTGGCCTGTTGTCTTAGCTTGCCTCCAATCAAGGACTTGAAAGAGAGGATTTTTCCATGGCTGAGCAAGCCTGACCTTTCTTAGGCAGGAGGTTAAAAGGAGAGAAAATGGAAGATAGAGGCAGACCTAGAGTGACTATTAACAGGAATTGAGGTTTACATCTCAGGTGTTGCTGGGGGATTCAGCTGAACCTGATAATCCCTATATCCTTATCTGGAGCAGAGCTGCACTAACAGGCGCACTTCTTGTTTACCCCCCCTCAGGTGGCTGGGTTGGCACATCTTTTAATATCCGCAGGCAATGTAATGAGGAATGGCTGAGTACCAGCAGCAGAGGTGGCCAGGATTCTCTGCAAAATTACTTGCTATCCACTAAAGCCTTTGAGTTGTAAAGGGCTTCTTGGCAAAGCAATCTCCCAAAAGCGTGGAAACCTTGTTCCAGCAGGGCTAGTCACCAAAAGCAAGTATCTGTTCATCCTAGATGTGGGCTTGTTTGTGATTATCTTTTTGTGCCATCTTGGGCTTGGAGACCACACACTTGTCTGATGGTGAAGGTGAGACTCTCCTCTGTGCTTCTTATCACTGCCATTTGTATTTGCATCTGGTCCTTGCTCATATATAGGCAACCTCCTCCTTGTGAACACCACCTTGATGTGGCTAAGACGGTCCTCTGACCTCACTGCACATTTCTCAACAACCATGTCGTTTCCTCCAGTTGAAGCCCATCAAGTTGTCATTACTTACTTGGGTTTATTTTTGCAAACCATTTTTACATGGGATGTATATATGCTGAGGTGTCTGCCTGCTGCCTTTCACCTGTTCAGGACAAGGAAAGACGTCATTGTGAACTTCAGTACAGTGGTTCCTCTACATAAATATTTTATAAAGCTTGCAAGAGTCCTTTGGGGTTGGGAATGGTTTGTCCTGTCAATTCAAAACGTTACCTAATACCAATAAATGCTAATAAAGAGCTTGTAGCTGGCGTCGTGTACCAGAGCACTACACATTCATTAGGAATCACCTATGCAAGTCCAAGGCCAGCCAAAATAATCTCCTAATCAGTTATAAAAAGTCTACAGTACTTGTCAGGAGCTCGGTGTGGGGCAATAGCATTGAGAGTTGTGGTTTCTGGCTGAGGCACTAAATCTGTTGCACATGGAGACAAGCCAGAGTAAGAAGGTCCTCACTGGGACCCAATCTTTCCCATGTTTGGGGTAAGGGAGGGGGGGATTTGAATTAAGAACAGTAAGTCTTCAGATAGTTGTGTTTTTGGGTTATCACCTTTATAAAGGGAAGAGTGTATGTCAGAGGTCTACGGTTTTGTGAGGACACATCTGTGAGTTTTCCAGAATACCTGTCTCCTCCAGTATGCCAGAAGTCTCCCCGCATGTCACTTCTTATGTGTGTTCAATGGCATGTGTGACTTGGCATGCATGAGGCTGCATAAGGGATATCTCAGGGTGGTATGTGTTTTTTTTCAAAGGCGGTCTTCATACCGTGCGTGAGGCCTTCCCATGTAAGGAAAATCCTGACCTTGCCTGTTGAAGCTGCTTTATGGCTCCTGGCTGGTAGTGCAAAGCTTTTACAGAGAGGAACAAGCCACTTCATCTTCCGTGTTCCACCTAAGTTAGTATTAAAACTTTATTTGGTATGTCCGGTGATTTAGGACTTTAAAGACCCCTTTGGCCTACCATCACTCATGAGTAAGTATGTCATCTTTCTGTGTGCTTAAATGGAAAAAGAGTTGAAGTCTTTCCAAAGAATATATTTTTGACTGGAGTTGGAAAGCTTAAATGGTCACTTTTCAGGCCGCTTTTAATAGGAGCTGAAATCAGGAAATGTCAGAATAAGGCTCCTGAAGTGCATTCTGTAATCAAAGAGGAACCTACTTTTTTCTAAAAGCCCAGTTACTGAGCTTGCTATGATGATTAATTAGTTGAGATCTCTCTTTCCTGAGGTTGTTCCATCTTAGTGATAGGTGGTTAGAGGGGTCAAATCTGTACTGCATGGCTATGTTTGCTCCCGTCCCGAGGTAGCACAGAAGTCCACGTGATGCGGTAGGACTGCTAGTGCCTTGTTGCAGAGAGCGTGTCAGGCAGCAGAGGACAGTTGCTTCTGCTTCAGTGCCTGCAAAATAATGGTCCTTAGGGGCAGCAGCCGCCTTGCCCTTTTGAACGTGGGGTGCCTGTGTTCTGGTTCACACGCAGAAGAAGGTCTATGTTTTGCAGCCCTTTTCTGCTACTTTTTTCCCCTAGGGCTCCTCAGATCTGTGCTTGGGAGCTCATGGGCTGGTAGGATTTGTCTAGCTCTCTCCAGCCTTCTGCCCAGTGCCCTGCTTGCAAAGGTGCCAGCAGATGTGTGTCAGGGGCCCTATTTTAGTGATGCTTCAGGTGCAAGCCAGTCATGTTAAGGGTAGTTTGGTTGAATGGTTGCACCCATCTGCTACTAGCTTTCATGCTGGCTTTGGCCAACAGCACAGCTCTGCTATGTCTTAGAGACACAGCAGCTTGACTCACATGCTAAACTGTGTGGTCCTGAAACTAAGCGTCTGGGCAGGCAAATTCTGTTGGTTTGGCATTTTTGAGCTGTACACATGCCCACCCGGCAGCTGAGGCTGCCTGAATGTTTGACTTGTAGCTGCTTTGGCTTTGCCCTTCTATAAATATTCAATCATTGTGCTTTTTTCCTTGGACCAACAAGCAGAAAACTAAAAAATAGTATTTTAAAAATTATCGTCTTCAGGAGGACAGTGCAATAGTTATGCTATAGGCATTCCCACAAACTAGGATGGGTTGAAGTATGCTTAGCCCCTGGTTTATGAGACCGAGGTCAAACGTGACATGTTTCCAGATGACGGATTGTCAGGATTGCTTTGCCAAACCACGTTACCAAAATTCTAGTTCTTTGTGCATCAGCACTGTATTTATTTGGGTTGCTGTTTGAAAGTGCCAGGATGAAACCTGCTGCATCTGCCGTTTTGCATGGTGAGTGTAACAAAGCATGTGGTTGGTATGACTAGACACTGGCTTTTGTGCAACTGCTCATGTTTTGTCTTCATTTTCTTGAGTTTTTTTACATTTTCTCAAAGAGGCTTGGGATATTTGTGTGGGTGTCCCTGAGCGCCTGGTGGGAAAGGCATCTTGATCCTGGTTCTGTATGTGATGGTGCATGGGTGGGATCACTGCTCCAAAAGCCAACAGTTAAGTTGCAGATGCTGTGAATCCTTAAGATCCCCAGGCTAGAACACATGTGTAAAGTTGGGAGCATAGCTGTATCGAGCAAACTCTTTCGCAGTTAAAATACAGACAGAAGTACTTCCTACTTATTCAGCAGCTTCTGCAATGTGCTGGGGGAGCGGCGGTAGTTCCCCAACAGGACCGTGCACATGGAGGTCCTGGGCTGGATCTAGCATGTGCACCAATGTTGCTTGGACTTCCCCAAGTCACCAGGCAGAGGATGTCTTCTACCCTCTTAACACTGACTCCACACTTACCTTCCTCCTATGCTGGACTGGGCAGACTGAAGCCAACCCATTGCCACTTTCTTTGGCAAAATTGGCCAAGCTGTCTGATGGAAAGATAAGAATGACCAGAATGGTGCTGTGTTATCAGATCAACACATGAGAAAGCCATCAGTGTGAAATGAGGGCATGTAACAGCGGAGTGGAACAGATTTTTCTTGTAACTTGCCATGGGCCTGGTCATGACACGCACATGGTGAGGTCTCACTCCCACCGCACTAGCGATGCACATGTTTTTTGACTAATTCTGCAATAACAACATATGAGTTGATGGTCACTGAGGTATGGTTTCCCATGCTCTGCTAACGCTTCACTTCCAATGAGTGTAAAGCTTCAACTCCAACTAGGTATCTTAGTACCACAGGCCTTGTCAATTTAATTGAAATCACTTTGCAAGACCATCCAGAGTAAATACCCTAGACAACAGAACATGGTTGGTAATATGGAACATGTGATTTATTTTTTTTACAAACTGATCCGGGAAAAGTTTCCACACTGACAAAAACAGAACAAATGTAGGTCAGTGTCTGAAGGAGATGAAAGAAGCCAAGTGTAATGAGAGCCTATTGTTTCATGCTGACATATGCAGGAAGCTTGTGGAGAATGAACATCAGACTAAAATGTGAGGAAAAAAGAATAGAAGGCATGAAAATCATCATACTCAAGAAAACAAAGAGAACAGAAAGTTGAGAGGCATGCTAAGAAATCTGCACGAGGAGGCTAAATAAATGAGTTTCACATTTCCCCTTCTCCCTTCTCTTCAATTCCGGGTTTCTCTCTCCCATTTGTCTACTAGGTAGCAGCCTCTTCTTCCTTCCAGGAATACTTTGATTTTTTTTTTCCTTCCTATCCTGCAGATGCCAGGCCCTAGAGAGATCCAGATGGCAAGCAGACCAGCAGAAAATGCCTCTTCACTCTTTCACTTCTCATCTTCCTCTCAAGTTAAAAACACATGAAAGATCTATTGAAAAGAACAGA
Source organism: Mycteria americana (assembly GCF_035582795.1). NCBI lineage: Eukaryota > Metazoa > Chordata > Aves > Ciconiiformes > Ciconiidae > Mycteria > Mycteria americana. The sequence continues at coordinate 122,715,552 of NC_134367.1, forward strand.
CAAGTCTTATTTACTTTTTAATAAGTAAATTTAGCTTACTTATTTAATAGAAGTTAATCCACTGTTCAAACAGCTGGAATAAATACGAAGAAGCAATTTAGAGTCTAATTCTTTACTTGCATTCACCAGTCTTACACTGATGTATTTTCTTGGACTTCAGAGGCGTTTTCCTGACTTGGGCAATGGACATGCAGAATTGGCCCTTCGTGTGAATTATTTCTGCCACCCATTGTCATCTGGAGACATCTGCCACGGCTCTGGCCAGCCAGTGCCTTCCCTAAAATTTCAGAGTGGATCTAGGAGACTTAAATCTGTTCTCAGCTCAGAGCAGAGAAGAAGTGATGCCTTAACCAATGGGGCTGCACTGGAATAAACTGCTGCAAGAGAAGAGAGTTGTCCTGGATTTTTATAGATGAGGCACTAGTGCATTTTTTTCCTACCAACTATTTCCTTTTCATATAGCTTTTTCCACCTCTCATAATAGAAAAATATCTTGGTGGGAAAACTGTCTGCCCAAATCCTGTGATACCCCATTGACTTGAGTCATGTCGTCCTGGGGCTGACCCAAGGGGGACCGCCCTGGTGACTGCACAAGTGTTCCCAGGATTGTCCCTTCCCATACCCTTCCTTAAACAGGCAGGATACCAAATTTCCACCCTGACAGTATAACGAAGGACTCCTATGACAGCCTGATGGATGCTCTGGGTCTGTTCCTTGTGAGCTCCGAATTCACGGCACCATGAAATACATCGTCTGATGAGAGGTGTTACCGAGCCACTGCTATTTCTTAAAAGTTCAATAGTTTCTGACAGTAAAATTGTGAGCCCTAGCAAAGAACAAAAAATCCCTTATCTGTCATCCTTACAACATATAAAAATGAAGCCCAGATTTTTGGGTTATTTTAGGGCACAGGGTGATGATGACTGTTTCAATGCACTTAGTGATACGTTTAAATCGGTGATTTATGCAGCCTGACATTGACTTTAATTTAGCTCATGTTACAAGTAAAGTAATTCAGTCCCTAATGAAGTGTACTCCATATGACATATTGAACATGGGATCTGACAATCAGTGGTTGAAAACCAGCCTAGGTTACATTTTCTTTTGTCATTGAAAATGGGTTGTCAGTTCATAAACTTAAACCGAGGTGTGCTGACCTATCACTCTCTCTGAAGTATGGTGCTGAAGAATGAGAGACCTGCATTAAAATAAACTTTTCTCATCCTTTGAAAGGGAAAGGAGGGGAAAAAACTTACACGTGAGCTGTGAGAACATTGTAACATGCATGTGTATACACATTTATTTAGTTTTCAGCTGTGAGTGTATAGAAAAAGGATTGTTAACTCAAAGATTTGCTCCCTGACCTATGCAAACCTTTGGGTTGTGTAGTATGAGAGTGAAAGAATTTAATATACATGATCCTGAACAAACGCATCCAGCTCTGAAGTGGTATAAATTATGCTTACATCAGGTCTCACAGGGGTTCAGAATAAGGCTCTTGGGTAAGCAATGGGAAGCACAGCCCAACTGGCTTTGGGAGCAGTTCAGGGGGCTTGGTGCGCCTGCATTTCAAAGGAATTAACAGAGCAGCTCTGAACTGTAAATATGCAAATCTCTTTAACATTTGTCTTAAGAGATTCGTCCTTGTTTGCATACGGAGAAGGAAGCAAAAGTTTTGAGTGATTCCAGGAGGCAACGTTTAAAAATGGGAAAGTCTGCTGCAGCCTGGGTTAAGTCACAGACGCGTTGCTTCTCAGTGCAAAAAGGTGACTTAAAGTAGCATGGCAAGGGCTTTTTTGTGTGCACGGCTGGGTCAGACATCTACATCATCCGCTCTTTCCTCCTTCGTTTTACAAAGCTGTAGAAGGATGCTTTTAGTATTTGTGTGGGATTTGGGGGAAAGAACGGAGGCAAATGAGGGGCATTGGCTTCTGGGCCAGTCGAAAACGATATCTTTTCCCTCTTTTAAAAAAAAAAAAATAAATAAAAGGGGGGAAAGGACAGACACTATATCCCAGAGTGTTTTCTGGGAAGAAGAGGGCAAATGAAAGGACAGGAATAAAAAGTTGTAGCGAGGGAGAGCTTGTCAGTCGAAAGCATGCCTGTGCTACAAGGGAGGAGTGTGGGAAAGATGTTAGCTCGGGTTAAAATAGCACTGCGACCGGACAGCCTGGGTTTTAACTCTGCCTAACATGAAATTATCCCAAACTCCCCCACCAGCTTGAACTCGAGATGCTAATCTAAGTAAACCGCTCCCCTTGACAAAGCTACCTTGATTTTATTGGTATTTTACCCCCAGGCAAGGTACCCAAGATAGCCTGCCTGGCTTACAAATTAAATAGTTTGCAGCTTAGAATATTTTGTGCTAGAGAAAGATGGGATCGCAGGCAAGCCAGCAGGAAGCAGCTTGCTTTAAACAGAGGGGGAGCAGAGGAATAAAGCCGGCTTTTCACCAGCGAGGAGCCACTGCCAGTAGCCCAAGCAGTAAACTGCAGGTCCGAGCTCGCCTGGTGCCATGGGAGGGCGGGTTCAGGTTTAGGGACAGGGTTGCTGGGCAGAAGAAACAAAGGTACTTTAATTTAAAATAGGAAACATGCTGCTCATTTTTGTGCTTAGCCCAAGTATCTCTTGATTTTATATATTTATTTTTTGGGGATGCTGAGCAGCCTCAGTGCTTCTTGGCTAGGAAGGGAATAGGATTGACATGAGGGAAAGTGGGCAAAAATTATCAGTTTGAAAATGTTCAAGGAAAATGGAATTCTTTCATTAAAAAAAAAAAATCAGAAAGATATAGTGAAGGATCCTCAGCTTCCAGGGTTATATAAATGTTTGTTGAATATCCATTTTATCTTTTGCCTTAGGTTGTACTTAATGCAGTATATCTGATATCTTGCTGTTTTCATAACTCTGCCTAAGAAATCACAAAGAATAGCAGGGGGCAGGGAGGGGGGACCCAGCCCCAAGAGTATGACATTTTATTTTAACATTGGGCATGACATGGATTTAGTTTTCCTTTCCGAGAAGCAAAATGCAGTATCGTACATCGGTACTAAACTGGAGAACGGTCTAATTGCTAATACTTGAAGTATTTGTGCACTTCTAACCAAATAGCTGATTGATCAAGGGAGGGATGTTTGACTTTTTGGTGGAGGACATGGTAATTAAGTAGAAACAAAATACTTCACAAAAAATAAAACAATCCCAGGAATAGACCGTGTAATCATAGGTTCCAGCTCAGCCCAACACTATAAAATTTCATATTTGATTTATTATGTTTTAGCCTGGGAGCTTCAAAAGTGTCTAACAGTTTGATAGGCAAACCCCAATGAGATTCTCCTGGCTCCTTTGAAAACGGCAGGAATTTTCTATTTACAGCATCACTAGTGATCAATGGAATTTTTGGGACAGTTCAAGAAATATTAAACAGGCTGAGTTTGCTCTTTATGAATTAGTCCAGTGTTTATTCAGCAGCTCATTTTTCATCGAAGCACAGTATTAAAATTTCACTTGTTTGTTATAGGGTTGTCAGAATGAAATCTATTTCCAAAAATACACATTTCCATCTTCTCGTACCCTTTTTTTTCCTGCTGTAGCTAAGGTTATGTCAACACTCCCAATGTAAACCCCCTCATTTCAAAGATTAGTAATGCTGGCATCATTGGTCCAGGCTTGAGCATAGCAAAACTATAAAATAACCTCTCTAGGAGCACATTTCGAAATGATTGTTTTCAACGCCTTTGCCTTTTGTGTTAAGCATCCTTCTGTACAGAAAGCAGTTGCGTTCAGCCTCTGTTGCAAAGTTACCGTTAAAAGAAGGAAAGTGTGTAGGCCTTTGTATTGTCATTACACCACTAAAACAGCTGTGTCTCAGAAGTTTAAACTGGCTGCCCTGCTAAGATTTAAAAATCAGCCCCTGCTCAAGCTCAGTAACTTTTTCCGTAGCGTTGTTTACCATGCATAACCATAGCAACATCACAAGGGTCCATGCCAGGGCTCTGGGATGGCGTACTCTTCCCACTTGTTGCCATCTTTTGGGTCCTCCTAGAATATATACATTTAAAACAAGTATACAGCTGTGTATTTGCTTAATCTGGAAATGTTTTGGCATCTCCCATGGAAAAATAAGAGCCAAACCCTGCATGAGGCTTAGGAATGCCAGTGCGGTGCTGCAGAGTTCATCATTCACTCCTTCCCTATCTGTCTGGTTTCCCATCGTCAAATTGGGCTGAGCTGGGACAAGATGGAGATTGGCGTTAGCTGTGTCCCTTTTTCAGTACCAGCTAAGTGCCTGAGAAAGAAGCTCTCAAAGCATTGCGGAGCTGCTGAAAGGATCATCTTCACAATGCACTGGTTGCACATTCAAATGCTTTTTGTGAGCTGGAGAGCTCAAGGCTGGGCTATCCAGCATGCCCTGGGGTTGCCTCCCGTTAGAGGTGACAAAATCAGTTTATAACGCAGCTCGGTTTGGTTTATATGCAAGATTCCATCTTAGCTTCCACGCTCAACAATAATGCACCATCCTTTCCTGCCTGCCAGCAGTAACTTGTCCTCGCCCTACAGGCTGAAGGAGGTCTTCTACAGGCAGAGAGCCTGGTGCTCCCATGCTCTGCATGCAGACAACTCCTCAGCTGGATTTTGTGCAAAAAAGGATTAAAAGAGGCTGGGAGGGTGGAAGTAAATGTGGCATGGTGACCAATAGGTCAATGATTTCTAATGCTTCTGTTGCCCTAATTGCCAACAAACTGGGGTCATGCCATTAGGGCAACAAGAGCTAGGGTAAGGAACACCAGATGCTGGTACAGACCTGCCTTGACAAGACAGAGCCAACACAACAAACTTTCATGGACCTCATAACCAGGTCCAGTTATGGCACTAATGACTGGGCCACCAGGTCTTCCCCCAGCATAAAACAAGTTAATAGGCTGGTTAAAGACTGTTTCACAAGTTGGTTTTGAAGGAAGAAAGCCATCAGCAAGGCTTGAAAAGGAGAGCGGTACAGAGAAAATGACACTTCACGTCAGAGGATTGCTAAGCCCACCAGATAATCCTGATCTTGAATATGTCTAATTAGCAATACTCAGAAAAACGATGGAAACTGCAGGTGAGGCCTCTGAAATGCAAAACTTTCCTGGGAGTGAGGGAACAGGAACAGATATTTCAAGGTGAAATGGGAATGTATAATCATGTAACTCTGAAAGCTAGTGCTGCAGGAAAATAAAACCTTGCTGAATACCTGGAGGCTCAGAGAAAAATAATTATAGGAGTTGGCAATTCTGAACCTGATTAACTTGTACGGGGCCTTTGGTTTACATGAAATTCCCTTTGAGATGGCTTGGCTCTCTAATCTGAGGAAAGACAGGGAGTACAGAACCAGCCACCTCGGAGATTTGCCACCAAGGAGCCAAGCAGGGTCAGCCTCTGTGGTGATGGGGCCCTGTCTCTATATGCACCGGGCTGAGCCCGTCGGCTCGGACAAACGTGCTTCTGAATGCCAGTTTGAAAACCAATCTGGTTTTCAAACATTCCTGTTTGCTCTCCTTTCTTTCATTATTATTGTTTTAAGTCAAGGATGCCATTTCTAGATGTTCTTGACTGATGCATACCCAGTGTTTTGAACGCCGTGCCTGGAGTCTCTGTGATTTTTGCATGACAACAGGATTACATTTATACAATTAATTAACGTTTGCTTGACCACTTTTATCCAATTTCTTTCTCCAGCACATAAAAGAGAACCTGACATAAATTTCTCTTTCAAAACAATTGACTTAGCAACTGCTGACCTTCTGTTCTGTCATTCCGAGGATTGATTGGATATTGTTGAATTGTTTCATTCTGCAGTAATTAAACATAAAATTAATTATGCTAGTAACCTATTATTTCTTTGAACCAAGGACTAAGTCATTTGTTTTTGCTTGGTTACTCTGCGGGTTCTGACATCAGACAGCAAAACCTTGCTGTTACAAACAAACTAAACAGTATAAAGGGAGCAATTTAATAACCAAAATATAATATAAAGACTTCTAATTTCCGTATGGCTGGCCTATTGCATTAGGTTAATATAATTTGATCTATAAATCTTTTAAACCTTATGATTTTGTAATTTAAACATTTCCTGGATGGCTAATCATGCAGGGAAAGAATAATAATAATAATAAAAAAGCCCCCCAACCTAAAACAAAACATGAGCCAAAAATATACCTTAAAAGTAGATTAAAAAGATTAGATAGGAGGAGCATTTGTAGAAGACTTGGTGAGCCCTAGTATGGCTGAATATTTCTGGAGCTTACTGCTTATACAAGTCTGTCTGCATTCAGTCTGGTGCTGATGCAGAATTTCCTTTGTTATGATGAAAGTGTTGTTAGATATGTTTACATTGCTAGTATTTGGTGTAGAAAGGAACATCAGAATGACAAGTTGATATTATCAAAATGTATGTGCTCATGGACACCAAAATAGTATTTTGTGGTTTGCATTAGCACAGGCCATATTAATTTAATTAACATGATGGAAAGTTATATCATACCATGAGGCAGATACTGAGCTCTGCCTTATTACTCACCCATGGTCTATAAAATGCTACGGCTGACAAAAGGGGTGCATGTTTGTACGTGCGTGTGTTCCTAGTTACAAGTTCACCTGCGCGCTTTACCCTGAAGCTGGTGAGGATGGTGTGATGGTAATCATGTAAAAGTCAGAATGGGGGGAAAAATAGAAATGGGCAACCAGCTGGCTCCAGCAGAAGGTGGGCTTTTCGCAGGGCCAGGTACCAAGGTCCCTGTGGGGGGTGGTTGTCCTCTTCCAGGCTCACCAGCCTCTTCCTGGGACTCTGCCTCCAGCACCAGCATCACCCGGGAGTTTTTACACTCCAGGCTGGAGCACTGCAAACAGAAAACCTTTGGTGTTTGTGGCTGCCAACGAGTCCTGGAGGTGGCTTTGAAGGTTGGTGCTTTACATCCGTGACTCCAGTTGCCACCAATGGGGCCATCAGCCAGGCTTTGCTGCCATGCAGGGGGAAGGACACCTGGAGAAATGCTCCTGTGCCTTTGTTTCCCCGTGTTGTGGTTTAACCCCAGTCAGCAACAAGCACCTCACCATTCCCCCCTCCCCTGGTGGGGTGGGGGAGAGAATCAGAAAAAAAAAAAAGTAAAACCCATGGGTTGAGATAAAGACAGTTTAATAGGACAGCAAAGTAAGAGAAAATAATAATGATAAAGGAAGGTACAAAACAAGTGATGCACAATGCAGTTGCACACCACCCCCTGACTGATGCCCAGCCCATCCCTGAGCAGCGATCGCTGCCCCCCAGCCAGCTCCCCCAGTTTCTATACTGACCATGATGCCATATGGTATGGAATAGCCCTTTGGCCAGTTTGGATCAACTGCCCTGGCTGTGCCCCCTCCCAGCTCCTTGTGCCCCGGCACAGCAGGGGAAGCTGAAAAGCCCTTGACTTAGTGTCAGCACTGCTCAGCAACAACTGAAACATCAGTGTGTTATCAACATTATTCTCATGCTAAATCCAAAACACAGCACTATACCAGCTACTAGGAAGAAAATTACCTCTATCCCAGCTGAAACCAGCACACCCTGTCCTTTTAGGCAGCTACCTGCTTTGCTTGTACGCAGAGCCAGCTCTAACGGAGCTCTTGTAACATCTCTTGGTTGCTCTGTGTATGTCTCTCTCCTCTCTTTTTTTCACCTTGGAGTGATTTTTGCTGGTAGCCATCTTTTCACAACGCTCGAGTCTCTCTGGTGTAGAGCTAAACTCTTCTGCTGTGACAAGGCATACGTCAGAGACGTGGGAATCTTGAACGTAAATGACTTTTTAATTGTATGACTCCACATAGCCCGTTGCTGAAAGATGTGGTGGGCAAGAGAGAGCAATACTTTACAGACCAAACACAGATACCAATATATGAGCCCTTTGTTCTCATTCCCCTGCCCTAAGGCAAGTAATACACTCAGGTCTGTGGACATCGAGCCTAATTTGATCTCACTTACCCCAGTGCAACTATATTGACTTCAGTGGAGACACTGCTTTCCACTGATATAAATGAGAGCTAACTAGTTCTTCAGGCCGGTAGCTATTACCACTCGGGTTAAGAGTGGCGTACAGCAGCAACGGCTGCCTGTTCGTCATCGGCTGAGAAATGCCTGCTTTGTGGGTATGTGTTTCAAGGCTCATTTTCTGCCTTGGTGTGGAGGAATTTTGGCTAGTGAGTTGTGTTTTGAGTGTCTTAGCATTTCTGCAGGAGTGGTTTGATGAAGTCCTGCCATTAGCTCGTGGTTCAAGTGTGAGGTCTCATTGCCTGCAGGAGCAATGTGGAAATCTTTCTGGAGAATTCTGTTCCCTGATAATACGGCTTTTTTCAAGACTTTGACCTGTGCTGACTCTGTGTGAGATCAGTCATCCCCATCCATACTAAAGGGTCTTTGGTCCTCCCCGAGCTCTGTCGGTTCCCATCTATTCCGGTCCCTGAGCTCTGTGTGTGTGTATGCACCTTGCTCTCTGCTTTTTAACCTTACAGCTTTATTTGCAACCACCTCTTCTGGGTAGCCTCAGAGATTGTTACTCTGTAACTCCCCACTTGTGATTTTTCTGTGGAAAAGGCTGTCCTGGACTCTTTCCATCTGCCTGCCTGCAAAGTCACTGTTATAATTTAATTCAAGAAATTAGATTCTCAAACTTTATCCTTACCAAGAGAGAATTGCAGGGACCTTTTCTAGCATCTTTGGTGGGCAGAGGTACCCACATTTTTTTCTCAGAGGCTTTAAGTATTTTTTTAACTTGCTGTTTCCTGCAAGAAGGAAAGCTAGAAGCCTCTTGAGACCGTTTAAGCAGTGTTTTTTGGTGATGTGATGGGTGAGGAAAATATTCTGCAGCTTTTGCATCTCCAGTCTCAAGAGCCGTCTCTTATGCCTAGAATACCTCTTGCATGGCCAAGCTTTGCAGCATGGGGCTGTGATGGTCTACATGTTCTTTTCCCAAACAGAGTAGCCTGGATAGTGGTTTTCTTGCTGTATTTGCAGTCTCTGGCCTTGGCACCTTGAAGGGTATGACCCTCATGATCTCTTCTGTTCTACTGCAAGCAGTCAACCAGAAGGGCATATAGAAATGAATATTGTGTATCCTTGTGCCAACCTGCCCTGCACGCTCTGTTCCACGCCAGTCTGCTCCAACTGCACGTAAACAGCTTAGCAACGAGTTATGCTTTCCAGCTGACTACTGCTGCTTATAAACCTTGAGTTGTTTTCCATGGCCAGACCTTCTGAAGCTGCTCTTGGTGTCTTACTTGATGATGGGAGGAAGAAAACGTGTTAGAGGTTTCCTCACAGGGAGTCAGTTGCTGCTCCTTATGGAGCCCTTATGGCTTTTAGGATAAAAGTCCTGACTCTGCTGCTGACCTGGCCCTGATTAGAGGGGCTACTCTGGATCCTCTGGAGCTCTTCCAGGAAGCAAAGTTTGAATGAAGGCATGCACATTGGCAAGGTCAGAAATGGAGGAGAACACAGACCACAAACTAATTTTTGGCAAACATAGATCAAAGTAGGACTAGGTAATAGTGCATACAATTCAATTCATGGGCCTCTACAGCTAAACCTCAAAGGAATTGATTGAAATCAGCAAGAAGGAAAGCAGTAGTGTCTACTAAAGTGAAAACTACCTCTTGTTTTCCCATCTTCCTGAGTTCTGTACGGTGAACTTCTGCGTCTTTGATCGGCCAATGCCTTAAGGAGAACTCTGCCCCTATCTCATCTCCCACAGAGAGGGTGGACTGGGACGGTGCATGGGGAAGGTGCTGCTGCTGTCCCACACTTCTGCTGTCACCTGGCCAAGCGTTTCTGATTACTGCTGGCCAGGCAGATGTTTGATCTCACCCCCCTGGGGCTGTGTTTTTACCATTGACTGAAACTGGGACAGGGCAATTAAAACTGACACTGGCGATACAGTAGGGAAAGAAAGTGGTAGAAGAGCAGGAGTAATAGTAGGAGGAATGGTTGAAGAACAAGTAAGTAGTAATTTCTCTAACTTTTCTAGCAGAAATTGGGACTTGATTTTTGTTGTTGTTGTTTAAATGATAGCAGAAAAATACTGGCTATGATGAGAGCTGAGTTTTTTGTAAGAATGATGTCTACGGATATGCATTGTGGTCCAGCCACCTGGTGTTTAGACTTCTTTATTGCACCAGGTTATAACAGCGCAATCCTTTTCCAATCAGGTGTTTTGCTTTCTTACTTTTCAGCCGCAGTTTTCTTGCTCGTACTGGTGGGAGTGCATGTTGCAGTAAGCTTGAAGCTGCTGTCCCTTCTCGCCTGACCTCTGGAGCACGCAGTCAACAACGCGGGCAGACAGCTGCTGCATCCCTCCTCGTGGTTCTTATAATGGACAAGCTCACCTTATGTTTTTCCACCCATGTTTATGGAGGTGACAAACGATGCCAGTTTGTTCCCTTCTTGCTTTGTATTTAGTTTCTCATTTGGAATGAAAACGTAAGGAAGAAAAATTACTTGGACAGACCTGCTCTGAGAACGAAGTACCTGGGGTTTCCCTCTGATAATAGGCTGCTGCAGAAAAAGTTAGCTCCAAATCAAACATCGATGTCAAGGGCGCTTTATGGCGGACAAAAAGAGACCTCAGCGTTACCATGTGGCATTGGTGTTTTCAGATTAAGATGGAGGGGATTAAGGAATTTTACTCAGCAATTTGAGATGCTTTGTTAAGAATGGAGGAGATTTGAGCTGCTTTGTTCTCAAACCACATGTTAGTGAAAAAGCAAACAGGCACTTAATCCTGACAGACAGCAGAACTTGACATTGGTTTGTCCCTGGAGAGGTGACCAGGAGTTCCCCATGCCCGGCTAAAATGGTCCTGCCTTCTTTTTAGGAGCCCCATACCGATCCTCCAGCGCAGGGCTGCACACCTCCATGCACCATGCCTAACTGCTGCGGGGGCCTTATGCTCCCCAAGAAGGGTTAGCGTTTAAAAACATGCACAGGGTGCCAAAATGGTTACTGAATAGGGCTAAAATATGTTCTAACTTAAGGTCATGCCTTTAGTCTTAAACAGGGCTATGCCAAAAAAAAAAAAAAGAAACAAGGGAGCTGATAATTTTCCTGTTTGGGACTTTGGCTGGTTTCCTGTAACAATAAAAAATATAGCAGTCGACATATAGACAGCTGAGTATATACATGCTTGTATACTGCCCTCTGACACAAACATTAATGTCTTATATAGATCTTTGAGGTTCTTTTAAACATCTAGTTACATTTTAAGGTCGTGTCCTCAGAGGTCATTGATGTAAGTGTATTTGTAGAAAGAAACAAACAGCTCATTGAATTTGGTTTCCCATTTTAACATACATCAGTTAAATTAAATACGCAATGTTATAATGTCTGGCAACAAACCCATTTTCTGATGTATAAAATTTGACTTTTCCCCTCTGTTTATGTCATAGCTAATACACAAAGATAAAGTGCATATACTACGCTCTGCATATTTACTGAACTTTGGCAAGTCACTAAGAGCCAGTACTCAAATCAAATTAGAACCACCCGATTTATAAAACACCCTTCTAAACTAATCTTATTATATTAAAAAGGAACTCTAGGCTGATACAAAGCCAATCAATAACTCATGCTTCCCACTGTGGAGCAAATATCAACTATCCCTTTCTAATTTTTGTGTTTTGCCACCGTTGCAAACCTGTGGTGAAAAGCTGCCCTGGTGTATTACTTAAATAAACAGTGTAAATGCACCCAAACAAGGATAATCTTGGGGCATGCTTATTTTCTCTGCAGGCGCTGAGTATCAGGGGCGTCTTAGTTTTGTAAAGGGAGCTATTCCAGGTAATACGTTTGATCTTCCAATTTGTTTATATTCCATTTGTAGCAGGCATTCAATTTTTTGGCATGATTCTGCAGTCACCTACTAACCCACATCCCCCAATTTCAGTGAAAGGATTACTTATACTGGGAAAGCAGTGTTGGCCTTTGTTTAAATGTTTATATTCTGAAAAGATTGCCCATCTTCCTTCCAAAACTGCATTTATTTGGGAGTAGTCCATAACCTGTGCAGGGCAGATTAAATGCTTTTCACTCTTCAAAGTTGCCAGAGAGCAATAGAAGAAATTAGTTAAGTTTTGGGGGCTAGGAGGCTCAAAGATAAACTTGACCCCCCCCCTTTTAAATCATCATATGGAAAATTAAATTTGTAATATATAACTTCAAGACTCTTACTGGTATCACCATTTATTCCTTGTAAACAGCATGGGAACCTGGCAGTGGTGTCGTAGGCTCCAAATAAGAGAATAGCAATTTACTAATTCCCTTTTAAAGACTAACAGAGTTCTCGAACACAGCTTTGGCACACTGCTTAATTCAGTTGCTCCATGCTTCTATGAAGGTTTATTGACTATATAAGGATCAAATAAGGGGTGAGCTGAAATCAGAAACACAGTATTCATTCATTTAACTCTGCTATAGTAGAGCAAATTCAGGGTGACTCAAGGGACACAATGTCTTGTAAAACATATGTACTTAATATAAGGGTCATAAAACTTATTAAATTAAAAGCTAGGTTAAAAATAGGAAGAAAATTTATGCTGCTGTCTAAAATAGCAATAATTTCCCTTTGGCCTTTCCCTTTCCTACTAATATGGGTTCTAGTTTTTTAAAAAAATAGTCAACTGGTAAAATCTTCTTTCTTCACAAGTGAATGCAAGTCACTCTACCAGGTGAATTGTATGACTAATAATATAGCACAATAAATAGAGAAGGGGAGCTGCTGCCAGCTGGGAGGATATATTGCATCATTGTTGACCACACATGAAAACCAGTAGGCATCCATGTACTATTTGGGAAGGAGCAGTGGGTCGCTTTTGGCCAACAGAGCACAATGGAAAGCCTTTTTGGCCATGAACTAAGGCTGAGAAAAGCAAAAATTCCCTTTCATCACTCCACACAGTTGCCCCATTGCTGGTGGGATGCCAGCCAAGACCCTCTTTCCCTGGCAAGTCAATCGTGGGAGGCATAAGAAGACCCTCTTGTGTGAATATTGAAGGCTTACTTGAGCAAGTGCTCCAGGGGCTGCAAGGCACCAAGAATCCTCTCCTGTCCTTGACAGATGTATCAGCAAAACCAAAGTGCTCGGACGACATCAATGTAATTATCCTGCAGTCCTGCAGAATGACAGCAGAGTTTAGCTCCTTCGATCAAGGCAACCATTTTCTATTAGAGATGTTGGGGGGGTGGGAGTGGAAATAAAGTGTTGTGACCTAAATCCTCCTCTCTAACCTAAGAAATCAAAGTGATGCTGGGCCATCCTTGACTCATGACACTATCCAGACCATTCCTAGCTGAGAGCCCCTGTAATGTTTGCTCAACGGCATAAGTTGTTAAGGAAGGATGTGAAAAGCTCGTGCGTGCTGGAATCTAATGCTTTTTTCAGTCCCTTCTGGTCTCTGAAACCATCATGGTTTTTCTCTTGTTTTCAGAATTAAAAAGAAATAAATTCCAGAATGCTGAAATTGTTTACTTTTTAGCTACCACTTTTTCTGTCTTGGCCAAGGTGAGCTTGTTCCTCCCCCATACCTATCTGTTCCATCTGTTTTGTTGTAATTCCCCCTCCCCTCTTGCCTTGCCTTCTGAGTGGGCACTCGTCAGGACAAAGGCTACCCTTTTTGGGGTGTTTTTGCACCACGGGATAACACAACCAGCCTTGATTCCTATCCCCTGTGTGCTAGGAACATTTTTTTTGCATGCTGTTTAAACAGTCTGCGCCCAAATCTGTCACCCATGACCTCATTTAGTTGCATTTAATCACACGGGGATGCCCATCAGGCCTAACCCCATCATTTCCTGAGGAATTTTCTCCTGATTTACTTAATAGCCCTCAAGTGCGAAGCGGGAGACCTCCGGGTGCTGTTCCCTGTGCATGTTGGGTTACTGGCATTTATACTGTGTTTTAAATAAACAGTGTTTTGCAGGCACGCTTGTTTTGAAAAATAAACTTCTCGGCAGAAGGAGCTAGTTCACATCGGAGCCAGATTGGTAGCGATTCGGCTTTCCCCAGCAGATGGGAAGAGGTCAGGCTTTTTTGGGAGAAGGAAAAAAGTCACCCTTTGCCAAATAATAGCTAGGATTTCATGCTCCCCAGGGAGAAGAAAAGCCGGAAACCAAAGTGCTGGCTCTTCACAGGGGTGCTTTGGGAAGGAGGGCATGGTAGCACGCCTGCAACTTGGTCCTGGGACACCTCAAAGGGTGTCCCCTACTTACCATGGTCTCCAGTGCCAGGGAGTGTGGCTTCGTCTCTTCTTCACCCATCTTCTGCCGGGGATGTGTTGGCCCACCACCTTCATTCACATGTCGAAAGGCTTTCAGAGTGGTAAAGGCACTGCCCTTTTCCTGCCCATCCTGCCAGCTCGGTTACCTACTCCACTGGCCACGAAAGTGTTTAACTTCTGGGATGGGAACCATGAAAAGGCGAGGGAGGTTTCTGTCCTCTTGGGCAAGGGTCTTCTGTGTGATTCAATGTTTTTTTTTTCTCCCTAAATTGAGGTTGTTTTTAGAGAGGCAAAGTTAGGAAGGCTAGTCTTGGGTGTCCTCTGTTTCTTTCTAGGACTGTCTATGTGGTTATCGTAAATCGTTAGATGCTAGCAGTAACGAGGCCCCTTTGACTGCAAGCCCCGTGATGGGCTAACCAAGGACGGACATGGGCAGTGGTGACAATTTGCTGGGGCAGCAGTGGGACAGCTAACCTCAAGGTTGCTGCGGTTTTCTTACTAATACGGGGCTGGACTGGGGTTACCTGAGGTGGAGCTGCCCTGCCGGAAGAAAAACCTGAGCAAAGCCGTGAAGCGGCGTTTACAAAATGGTTGTCTGAGGAGCATGAGATGAAGATCCTTCACGCTCGACGTGACCAGGTATGACTTTGTGCATACATATCAAAATATATACACGTGTGGTTGTTGCCCAGTGGTTTGCTGCCATTTAGGGGGAGTGAAAGGGTGGCGGCGGAAGGTACTTCTACTTTTAGGGCCACCGTTGTGTCCTAGTGCTGTATCCTCAGTTTTCCATTTGATCTTCCATGAAAGACACTAAGCTTGGTAGCACGGTGTGCAGCCAGTGAAATTAATGCAGGTATTTTACAGAAGCAAACATTTCCCCCATGCACTGTCTTGCACATTGTGCTACACCCAGTCGTTTCATTCTCTTTGGTTGTTCTCAACAGCTGGCATTGTCCAAAATTACTCCTGAAGCCACGCCTGCCCCACGGTGCCTCGGGAAGAGGTTTGTAATGGTCATCTTGGCGAAGCCAGGTGGGTGCTGTGGGTGCTTTCATGTTTATTGGATCAGAGGCGGCACGTCAAAACAAGGTGTTCAAACTTCTGCAAAGACAGTCCTTTGAGAGCCCTGGGGCTGGGCTACAATATGAATTGTTTGTCCGTGGGAAGGGTCACCAATTAATTAGCGGTTTTATTAAAAAAAAAAAAAAATTAAACTGGCAGCCCTTCTGAAATTTAAGCACATTGTTCATGGTGTAATTATAGATGAAATATTAGAGAAGTGGACTAATTACACACAATGCACTTGAGCCCAATTAAAATAGCATCTGCAGTGAATGTAGGGGTATTCTCTTTCGCTAATAAGAAATACTTTCTTAACAACAGAAAATAAAATAGCTAAATTGGATATGCAGTAGAGATTATAAATATCCTATTAGCATATAAAATGAGGATTAACCTTATTTAATCACTGCTTGCTTGATCATCAAAAGTCATGTTTCACCTCTATAATGTAGCTGTATCCTCTCTGAAAAAAAAAGCAGCATATTAATAAATTTAGCTAATTAGGTGCTTTTTCTCATCTGCTCAATGGAGCTGGTGGAGCAAACTGGCTGCCCCTAACCACTTGGCTCTTCCTCATCTTATGTGAAGTTTAAGCTTATTTCCAGGCAAGATTGGTGAGGATGTAGGGCTTATTGTATAGATTTGTATATGGGGTTCTGGCCTGTATGGCTTGGTGGGAGCAATCGTATCAAAGGGGACTTCGAGTTGTGAAGCTGATGGGGAAGAGAAAAGAGATGGGGAAGAAGAAAAGGATTTAAAATATGGATTTTATCCCCTGCAAAGTAAAGCTCTGCCTAAATATCACCATGCAAGGGCCCATTTTAATTTCAGCTCAGTGACTCTGGGGGTCAGACCGACTTGGTTTACCGTGGGTCTCTCACCGCTGGTGTCCCCGAAAGCCAGCTGGTGCTTGGAGGATGCTGCGCTCCCGGCACGGCGGGGAGAGGTGCTACCTGCCAGCTGGTGACCTGGCCGTGCAAAAGCCGGCCAAGGGGGCCGGAGCGGCGAATGAAACGGTCTGACCTCCAACCTTTTCTATAAATATTCAGTTGATCTGCTATGCACAAAAGGAGAGCGGCTCTAAGTAAGAAGAGGGCTTCGAATCGATTATTTTGGAATGGTTTTGGCCAAGCCCTGTAGGAAATGAGCCCTGTGGTATACTGCCTGCCGTATTTGAGGATCGCTTGGCAGGTTTCAGAGCTGGTCTTATTTACAGAGCTGTTTCGGCTCTGGCTGCATCACGCTGCCCCTCCGCCGGGTCTCTGCGTGGCAGAAAACAGAGGCAAAGCAATGCTGGGGCAGGAGCAATCCTATGAAATAAGTACACGGTTTGATCTAATCCCACACAGTTCTGCTCCCTGGTTGTGTCCTGTTTCCATTAGTGTCCGCATGAGTTTTCCTGGCACGAGGGCCGGTGGCTGATAGCTTGCAGAAGCTGAGTTTTAAATGTGCCCGTTGAAGTATTCCCAGAGGAAAGGCTTGAGCAATACCATCCTTGCTGGGCTGAAGCAGGGCCCTGCAGCACTGAGGGCACATGTTGAAGGGCTGGTAGTTCAATACGGGCTCTTGGTTCCTTGGCTTAAGGTGAATGTTACCCCCCGTGACCTGCCTCAGCATCACCCCAGCCCAGAGACCACTTCAGCTTTGCTTTGACTGCGTGCGTTCGGCTTTGGTCCAAGTGTGGACATTGCTATCGGAAAGAAACCCCCAAAACCCAACCCAAAATGAGCCCTAGCCCAGTCTCTCAAATACTTGATACTGCAATGCTTAAAATGAATAAAGTGGTTGTCTCAGTCATAGCAATTGTGCAAATGGGGATGGAGGCATAGAAAGTCGCATATTTATTTGCAGCTCCTCTTCCTGAGTCGTCCCCACTGAGCTACATCGAAGCATCAGCTGGCCTCTGTCCTGACCCTGGGCAGAAGTGTGAATTTTCCCCTCGCTTCCACAAATGCTAGTCAAGTGCACCGAGGGACGGTGGTTTTATTTATCGTATTCAAGGAGCCACAATTGGATGTTTCGCAACAAACTGGGCTCAGCCTGTGATTTACAGTAATGGGGAAGAGCGCTCTGCTGGCACGGCCCTGGTGTTGCCAAGTCTTGTGATGGTTGCAATGATTTTTCCTTACTGCCACAGCGCCTGGAGCAAAGTGTTCATAAGCGTTTCAGCTTTTTTTTTTGCTAGTAGTGGCAGTGGAGGGCTTTGTTTTCTTGTATTAAGAGCAGCTTTCCATCCTTTAGGGCAGAACAAAAGAGCTTGGAAGCATGTTCTCAGTGTCCCCACAAAGACTCCAAAGGCAGTAGGATCTTTTGGGTTTTAAATTTTTTTTTAAAGGAACCCCCAATTTGTTTTCCCACAGTGGGTTTAAGTCACTCTGGCATAAGTTCATTTCCTTTCTTGCCTGATTCACGGATGCTGGAGATGGGCAGGAGTACCAGAAGCTCCACACAGCTCCTGCTGAGCTCTGTAGCACAGGAGGCGAGGGGACGCTACCCCATTAGGTCTGCAGAGGGGTTTGGGCTCATGCGGTAGACATACACCTTTTGTTGCCGTTGTTACCATCTTTAAATCTCACTTCCTACTTACGGTTTTAGGATTTAATATCAATTTTTCTCTTAGCTGGTACAACAGGGTTAAGGGAACTGAAGTGTGAACATAGCTTGAAATATGAAAATCAAGCTCACGGTCCTATTTCAGTTCTCTTCAAAAGTCCCACTTCCAGCAACTCCTGGCAGTGGCACAGGCCACCTTCTCATTTGTGGCCTGCCACTTTCCCCCTCCTTTGCTTTTGGTCCTAGAAATCACATTCAACTAAACCCTTCAGAGAAACACCGGAGGCAAATTGAAAGTGACTGGGAATAAAATAGACTTTGCCACGTGGAGGGATTTGAGGTGTTGTACTGTCAGGGAGGGCTGTGGGTGAAGTGACTGAATCCAGAAACATATGGAGAATGGAAAGGTCTGCGGGTGCTCATAACATCAAAACCATGAAATAAAGTCAGCTGCCCACAGTAGAAATGTAAGTTCAGGGACTCTACTGCAAAAAAACGAAGGGAAATACAAAACGGAATGCGAAACATTTTTCTGGCTTTCATGGCTATTCATACCGCGAGAAATCTCTCTTCGGGCTCCAGTTTTAAATCTTTTATGCTTTATTTCACTGCTGCTATACCCTTAAATCACAGTAAGATTCCTGAGCATAGAAGAGATAACTTGGGGGACTCTAGTTTCAGTGACAGAAGAGTTAAATGCTGCTTTTAGCGGAGCTGCAGCCAAAATCCGTCCTTTTTTTCCCCCATTCTGAGCATTGATGCATCAGGCAAACTCAATGGTAATTACAGCTTCTTGCCTTGTCAAGTGGGCCAAAGAGTTAAACCAAAACGAAGCTGGCAGTTGACTTTTATCCACTTACATCCAATTAAGAGGAACTCTCGGCTCCTCACAAGTTGTTATTCCCTGCAAAGAGAGAAAGTTTGGAAAATAAAAACCCCAGAGTGCCACAAAAATGTTAGCTTTGGGTCCGACCTCCCAACAAATGGCAGCCTTCCCTTCAAAGATATTATTCATCTTGCTTCCCACTTAGCCATCAAAAATGAAGCGGCCAGATTTCCAGAAGTGCTCGGCAGCCACCAGCTGCCTTCGAGATCCTTTCCCCTGAGTGCTCAGACTGCGGAGCAAGAGGACCTGCTGCCCTTTCTGCGCTTTGGGGGTGGGGGGGAAATTTGATGATTAAGATGCCTAAATCGGGCACTTCATTAAGATGCCTAAATCGGGCTTGGACTCGTTTCCAAGCCTGGCCCTGGCCACAGTGATTGGTGGTCACTTCTGATCATCCCCTCCAATTCTTCCAGGGAGGTTTACACGGCAATTCAGCTTCGCCTTGCAGTTGCTACGTGATGGGTGAAGGGTCCTGTTGCGACATGGGGTCTTTTTTATGGGGGGAAAGCAGGAGCCGAGATGCTTCGGTGGTGGAGGGGGGAGGAATAGGTCTTTCTGAGAAGATCAAAGGACTGGAGAGGAGGGGACTGACTTTTGGCGAGAGAACAGGGCTCATCTTGCTGCCTCCGTGCTGTAATTCAGGGCTTGTTTTCGAGACCCGTCATACGATTTCTTCCATAAGGGGGGGGAGGACTTGGTTAAATTGTAAATGAGTATTACTTCAAGCACTTCGAGGAAATATGTTCTTTCCCCGTAGAGCCCATACATTATTTCCACGTAGTTACGGGGCCTCGCATTTCCTGGAACTATCATCCAGACCTTAATTCTCCTCACACGACATGCCTTTAAAATTGTGAAGCTCTCTTAATGAACCTTTGTATCAGCGGCAAATTTGCAGTATGACCTAATTTGAAAGATGTCTCAAAGTGCTGACTCAAAGGGTTGGTGAATAAAGGCCAGTCATTGCTGCTGTGACACTAATGCGATGCAAAACAAAATCAAGTTGCATCAGCTGAACTTTAGTTTGCAAAAAATATTAGTGATTGAAGCCATTCGCTGGTCATCTTTTATTTATACTTATGAGATTTATATTTTTGGGGTCTGAAACGGCTCTAAAACCAACTTCTGGAGGAGAGGCACGATGAGACTCTTTAATGGTGAAAAATCCCAGTCGGATCTATACATCTAAGCTGCATCATTTGCACTTCATAATCTCCTCTCTTTTATAGAGCAGGAGGCAGACACATTATTTTAGAACTTTTATTAAAATATTTATACAGCAACAGATGAAAATTCTCATCCTAACATGTCACTTTGCATTTTTCGGTTACGTTCCAAGTCTTTATCTTTTTTCCTTCTCTAATTGAAATGCAGCCGATAGTCCTTCATTCTCTGGGTAAGTAACTGTCTTAAAAAGACTAGCAATTACTTCAGGACTCAAAGAAATAAAAAGGAAAGAAGGAATTTGGGCCAGAAAGTTTATGGGGAAAAAAAGTCCCTCAAAAAGCAACCCAACCCCCCCCCCCCCCCCCCCCCCCCCAGTTTTATTTAACTTCACAGAAAAGAAAAAGTGAGTATAAATTATTGAGCTTTTTGCTAGGATTTTATGGGGGCATCATTTCAATTCTTTTTTTCTTTAGCTTCTCTTTTCCATGCTTTCTTAAGGAAAGTTATTTGAGCTAGAACAACGTAGCTCGGGAGGAGCAGAGTGCATTTCTTAGTCGGTTTGTCAAATATTGGCTGCTAATTAACACTCAGAAGAGTTACTTAAGAATCAGGGGTCTAGGGCTGAACCAACTCAGCAGGAACTATTTTTCCCTGTGCTTTTTTTAATTTTATTTTTAAATTGAAATGTCAATAATGCAAATTGTCTAATATGTGCTGATAAAACGTCTATGACTTCACACCGAAGTGGCTGAAAACCAGACACACGCACACGCACACAGAGAACAAGGGAGACAGGCCATTAATTTAAAATTTAGAGGACCAATAAGTTTTTGATAGCAATGGGTTACTGTGCTAATGATTATTTAACTTGCTTCACGTTGGGTTAAGTATGTATGGCTATGTAAAGTGTAATGCCTTATTGAAGTGCGACAATGAGACTTTTGCCTCCGAAACGTTATATTCGAAGCGGGGGGGGAAGCAGCAAGATTATAAAACACAGTTACTGTATGATAGCACATTTCAAGGAGTTGTGACGCAGGAGCTGCTACAGTTAAAGAAGTAAATTTTGCTACTGCAGGAAAAAACCCCTATCCACAAAACCAAAATACTTGTACGTTTCCCTTCCTTTCCTTCTTAGCCTTTTATTTTAGCATGGCTGTATTTATGATGGTTGCAAGCACAGAGAAGGGAGCATGGCCGGATGTTTTACTTGCTGGTTAGTCTCCTAATTATTCTCATCCTTTTTCTTGATTTTATTTTATTTTATTTATTCTTGAGGTGTGTATTTCCACGATAAGATACTGCAGGGTTTGGGGGTTTTTTGTGTCTTTCGAGCTTGAAGGGACATCTGTACATATTATTCAGTAAAATACTGATCATCGTCTTTCAAGTAAAAGGCAACGCCACTTTTAAGTAAGGAGAGCAAGCAAAAAAAGAAAGTAAGAATAGCAATAAATGTTTGATTCCCTGTAAATGATTTGAAGATCTTTTTTTACTCCATCATTCTTCAAGTACAGTACTGGGGTTTTTTTATTTATTTCATCTTTCTGAAGGGATTGCACTTGCTAAACTCTCCGTTTCAGGTTGTTAGTGCTTTATGTGGCAGACTCCTTAGCAGTAGTATGTAAGTGCTGCCATTTGTGAATATTTTGTGTCCTTCAGCTCTCCTAGGAAGGTGTAGGTAGGAACGCTCTAAACCTTGTAATAGTAGCCTATGGGGAGAGGATGGCAAAGTAATGGCTAATGATCTGGAAGCGATCTGGAATTCGGAGACAAATACTAAACATAATATATATATATATATATATATATATATATATATAAAAAAACAGATTTTTTTTTTCCTAAAAAAAGAAGAAGAAAAAAAAAAAAAGGCAATGAAAATTTATGACCTTAACATTCCTTCAGGGTCAAGCAATTTATCAAATTCTCTCACTTTCTGGTTTCAATTACACAGCTATTGTGGAAGGAACTTATTTTAGCAGGTTCATTTGCCTCAGTAGGGAATACAGGACTTTGGCCTAATGCTTCACCTTTAGTGCAGGCCATTTGAGCCTTAGAACAAATACCAATCATCACTCTTTGGGAAAAAAAAAAAAGAATCTGCATCGGCGTGGCCTATTGGAATGGGGTTTCTGTCAAGGTAAACGGTTGTCGGCAATGACTGTGGTAGAGTGGCGATAAATCCCATTTTATTGCTGAAAAATTCCAGCTTCTCTCCATGCCTGACAGCTCCCCACATTCTCGTACCCATTTGGGCAATTTCTGCACTATGTCCATCTGGTTCTTATTACCTCTCAACCTGCCAGTGTCTGATCCAGAAAAAGTGCAGGTCAAAAACAGGGGAAAGAAACCAAGGTGATGGACAAAACAGAAAGAGAGTGATTGAGAAACCGAGCCGTGCTCCCTGTTCTTCCCTCCCCAGCCAAAAAAAAAAAGGGGTTGGGGGGAATAAACAAATTGAAGGGAGGTTACTAGCTAATTATGAAGTTGCCAGCAGTGTCCTTAAAATAGAAAATTAAATAGGGAATCATCCACATGCTCCAAGCTTCGATAATGGCACGGAATATTTGATATTTGCCCAGGACACTAGTGACACCTGTCTAAATAAAACCTTTCAGAAGTGGGAAAAGTCAAGAAAGACTCCAAACCATCAGTTATAGGAGTCCTGGTATGCTCATTCCTTTGGCTTTCAGGAGGGCGAGATTTGCTTCCAAAGGATCACTTTGGATTGCAAATCATTGCAGGAGGTAAGCCAAAGTACAATTAAAATGTAATTTGGGGAAAAAAAAAAAAGTTAGGCTAGCTTCATGTGATAGAAAAGTGAACAGAAAGAAAAATCTTCATTTCTATGCAAGCTTTTTGCATGCTGCTGAGTCCAGACCTACTTTAGGAAGTTCAGTTTCTTCTCGAAATCCCCTATAATAAGTAAGTAGAGAGAATGTTTGGCCGTTTTTTTAATTTAAAAACCAAACAAATTATCCCAAGACAACTGAACTGTTATTAAGTCAAAACAAAAAAAACCACATGAGCACTTCTCTTTTCCTCTTCTCCCAGTAAAAACTGTGTTGCATGGTATTTGTCAAGGACCCTCTAGTGCTACTGGGAGACATGCCTTGATCCACCAACCCAACCTCGCCCTTCAAGGGAGCCCAGTGAGTTTAATTGTAATTCCTATCTTTATTCTACCCAAAACATCACACATTCCACCTGAAACATCGCTCTCTGTGTCTTTTTCCCCAGTAGAAGATCACTGCTCTGAACCTGTGGTCTCATCTTAGTTTTACACAGCCTCTTCCCCCATTTCCTGAAGATGCAAGGAAAATGAAAACCAACTTTTCAGAGCTGTCTCCCATCCCAAAGGTCTGACTAAATTCCCAACAGCAGGAAATTTGGAGCATGCCCTACAGTCTACTTTGGTGATCCTTGGTGAGCAGGGCTCTTGAGCGTCCCGTGATGGGCATTTCATCTATGGTAGGACGTGCTGGTAGGTGTAATGGTCTGATCTAGCACCGAAAGGCTGGAAATTGTGATTGTGGCGTTATGTTAGGAATTACGTCCCCATGGCTTGTTAGGAACCTGTTGGCTCCCGGAAACTCGAGCTGGGGCTCCAGCAGTGAAACAGCAAACAGGGGTACAGTCTCCAGTGGAGTTGCAGGAACTTGTTGGCATTGAACAAGGAGATAGGGCAGAAGATGGGTAGGAAGCAAAAGGTGGGGAGTTCAAGTTCTTACTCCAGAATGGGTCACCTAAAAACGCCACATGTAAAACGCAACATCCACCTGTCCTCGCAAGTTCTCCCTCCGCTGTTGGCGTGTTCGTTTAAAATAAGAATTGGGGGGGGTTTGCTTTGATGGGGAAAGTCTTCCTCCCTGTTACCTTTTGGTGTCAGTAATGGCACTGAGAAATCTGCCCGCCTATGGTCAGTATTTGTTTGCATTTGTCATGCATTATAGAATTAGGTTTTTTTAAAGTATTATTTTCCGCACACCTTTTTCTTTATTCAGCTGCGGGGGGGGGGCAAACTACGCGGATTTATATGCCAAGCTATAAAAGCGCGGTTTAAGACGCCTACGAAAGCCTTTGCTGGATGACTGGCTCTCAACCACCCCGTTCGATTTGCTTGTGAAGCCATTGAAAACAAAGGAGGCTGACGACAGGGGAAGCCCCAACTTCGACAATAAAAATATGTCAGCATGAAAATGGTTAATGGTGAGTATTATAGCTTCAAAAGAGCCCATTGGCTACCCCTAAAGGATGCCCTGCAATTGTTAAACTCATCAGATACAACTACCCCTCCTCAGCTAGCCCTTACATTTGTCTGGCTAACAGTAAAAAAATACTATAATAAATCGGTAACATATGTTGCCAGACAAGAATAAGTGATATAAATAAAGAGTGAAAAGACATAGCCCCTCAAGAACAATGTGTAAAGATTTAAACTTCCAATGTATTAGTTAAGCTAGGAACATCTTAGGAGTAACTTGAAAGCGGTGTACTGTTTGTTTATATCGTTCCTCCTCTTTTTTTTTTTTTCTTCTCTTCAGATTGCATTTTAAATCAAAATGTTCTCCATGACTGACTGCTTTGCAGCACTAGGGTAAGTCCCATTTTTCCACAGCTTAAACAAAAAATATGCCTGAGGAATCTACGCCAGAAAGGCGTTTTGTTGGGTTTTTGGTTTCGGAAATAAACACGATGCTGTTGGGAAGACAGCCTCTTTTTTTTTTTTTTTTTCCCCTTCCTTTTTTTTTAATCCAAATATATGAAATTGTGCATTTGCAAACAAAGCTACTATCAAGAAAACCAATTCTTCATGAAGGTGACAAGTCTCCAAACTTGTAATAAATTAGCAGCAGCAGCATTAAAAAAGAAAGTATAAACCAAAATATGCTTTGAGATTTGGCTGGATATTTTATTTATCTTTTTCTTTTATTGAGACATTCTTTGAAAAATGCCATAAAATAAATAGTTTTACAAAGCAACAATATAATCAATCTCTAAACGAGAAGATAAATCAAGGATTTCATTAACTGCTGGTAGCCAGTTTAAATTGTAGTCTTGTCCATAATGTCTATCTATCTATGTATGTCCAAGTTATATTAAAAACCTTTAAATGGCTTTGTAATATCAGCTACATCTAGCTATTATAATAATTAATGATACTGTTTTATAAATCAATATATGTATTCTTGATAAATTCATATCCAGTTAATGGTGTAATTTAAATAAAAAATTAATGTAATAAAGGACATACTGGAATAGGCAGGAAATCTTTAAAGGTTAAGAGGCAAATTTGTCTAAATTCTTTTCTTTGTACCTATTTTTGAGAAAGCCTCCATTGAAATTCAGCTGATAGCAGGCTGGCTCTTCAGATCACACTCTCACCATTAGTTTTGTATTAACAGCGCTTGGCGAGTTTTTGCAGCCAAAGGAAAGGGGAAAGCTCCTTCAGCGAAATGCATGCTTTCCTCCCTGGTTTCTCATCCTGCTGCAAACAAAAAACAAATCACTCCAGCATTTGGCCAGAAACAGAAATGCTAAAAATGCCCCTTTTTTTACCATTCCCCATTGATTCCATATTTGTATTATTACAAGCATATTTTGCTTATTCTATACAGTGCCATTAAAAAAGGTAAAATATGAATATTTTGTTCCAGGCATGAAGTGCATTCGGAGGAGCGTGGAAATCCTGCAGACTGTTCAACGTAATAAAAAGCTGTTCTTTATCTTTTGTTTTAAATACAGTTAATCCCGTTTATTCAGCAAACACATCTAAGAGCAACTTGGAGGGGAAAAAAAAAAAAAAAAGAAAAAGCTGGAAATTGCCTTTTTATATTTGCAGTGGTGAGAAACCGTGGCTCTGTTCCTTTGCTTTTATTTATAGTCAGTAACCACAAAATGTATCTCTAACAGTAACAGGGGATTTTAATAGGCAATATTAATTGTTCTTCCCCTAACTTTTGATCTTAAATGTTTCAAACAAAAGCCCGCTGCCTGTTTATACCCCAAATTTGTTTGAAGAATATCTTTTCAAAATGATGCAAAACATGATGCTTTGTCATCCATACTGACATGGTACAGAAATGTCATTTTAATCCATTGAGAGATTTTTTTTTTTTTGGAGGGTTTTTTGTGAACATTGCTCTGCCTTATTTAGAGCAGCAGCGATCTGCGCAGTTTCTTTTGACACTGATGGGTATTTCAAACCCCTTACGCCGAGGGGAGGGAGGGAGAAAAAGGAATTTGCTGCCAGTCACTGCGGCGATCCAGCTCCATAAGCCATCGCTTATTTGCTAAAAGTTTACATTTCAAATGAGCTTGAAATTTAAAGGTGGGTTATCTGGACGCTGGGGCTGAGTTTAGGAACGGAGGGAGAAAATAGAGGGAGGACGATGACGCTCGTGTGTTAAAGTCTGCCGGAGCATTGGTAATATAGCCATTTAAAATGTATTTTGTTTTTCAAGGCAGCTAGGAGCAGGAGATACACAGCCGTTCCTAGGAGGCTTAATTTAGGCTTTATAGGAAAAACATCAAACGGCAGCTTACAGTAACACGCCGGAATACATTACACTTTTTAAATATCTTCTTTTGGAAACGTGCGTTATTTCCCCCACCCCCTGCCCCGGGATCACTACCATGCCTCTCCCCAGACAAAGCAAGGACAAGCCCCATCCTTAAAAATTATCTGCCTTACAGATCACATTCCCAGGCACGTTCCCTGCTTTTTATTACCGCGGATAACCTCTTAATGCTATCACAATTTTATACTTGTTAAGTGGACATCTTCCGTATATTTAACGGCAAACAAAGTGACTTCATTCCGGGGGGTGGGAGGAAGGAGAAATGCTTTGGGATGATTAGAAACATAAGTTTCTATCTTCTGTCACACCAGCCTATCAATTATTCAAAACCCTACTAAATTTAGATGTCTGTTCCTAAAACGTTGTTTGCACTCGTTCCCTGGGAAGATGGAGGTGGCTGATAATTTGGCTAAATTATGCGTTTGAGCCCAATGGTTACAAATGAAAGGCTCGAATTCGGCAGATTTATTCGGTGCTGATGCAATTTCTCGGTGGCGACGATTCGGACCGGCTCCTTCAGGGAGCAAATCAAGGGGTGAGGCGGTGCCTGCAGGTATTTACGTGGACCAAACCGCATCGTTACAGCTAATAAAGCGATGCATCGGTGGCTCGGTGGGAGGTTTTGCTGATCGGATAGGGACCAGCTACGGGGGGGAGAGGGGCCTAAAGCAGCCCCCGAGGTGCTTTGTGCCCCAGGTAGTCATTACCTGAGCGTAAAGACCAATACAGGAGAAATTATTGCTGTTATAAGATGAGCCGTGAAGGATGCAGGGTGGATGGCTCTGGGTCGGGGAGGGTGTAACGTGCTCGCCCCAAACCTGCGCTTCAAGCATCTCTGAAATGCTAGGGTGAGCAAAGCCCGGCTGCTGCGATGGTGTAAAATATCCCCCTTTCTCTGCCGTGTCAGGGTGTGATTGGCAGCAAGTCTCCACCGACCGTGGGCGTCCTCCCATGCACACCAGTCGCAGGACGCAAAGGGGGAGTTTTTGTAATTCTTTTTTTTTCTTTTTTAAATAGATAGGGTCCGACAAATAACGCCGCCTCTTTGCAAAGCCTCGTTAGCGGTGGTCTTTTGCAGCAGCAAACAAACCTCCGCTTGGTTTATCAGTGGCAGAACCTCCTTTCCTAGAGGAAATAATATTTTTGGTGAAGATAATTCGGCTGATATTGCAATAGCTCGAGGGAGCAAAAAGCTGCAGACCTCGTGGCAGGCGTAGAGGCAGAGGCATGCCTCCAGCAGCCCTGTGCATGGGGCATCACCGACTGCTGCACTGGGAGGGTGCTGGGCACGAGGGCAAAGAAGAAGAGTTGAAAGAAATGCTGCCGACTATGAAAAAGATAAAAAAATAAAATAAAAGCCATCCAGCAGAAACACCACCCTTTCTCTTGCAATGACAGTTGGTAATTGCCAAAACACAGACTGCCGGGGCGGGGGGGGGGGGGAGGAAGGAATGTAAAATATTTAATTTATAGTTAGAAACCAAAAGGTTTCAGGCAAACAGAAAGCAAATTGCACAAGCCCTTGTGTCGTTGTTCCCTGCCCCTGTGCTGCCTCTGAAGTTGCACCGCTGAGAAACGCATTCCCATTTTTACAACTCCGGCATACAGGCAGGCAAGTGGGAATGGGGAGGGAAAAAAAAAAAATTAAAAAAAACACCACCAAAAAACCCAAAACAAAGGACGCACGAGCGCTTTCATTTATTTTGATAATCCTCCTCCTGCTCCAGAGCGTTTTGCTGTCTTTGTCAAAGTGAATGACAACAATTTGGCCAACTCTCTCTGAGCTGCACTCAACAGTGACAGGCAAATTATCAGAGGCCCTGCACTCCTTATTATCAGAGGAGAAGTCATCAGGAGGACGTGCGGAGGATCCCTCTCCCCTGTCACTATTTGTCAGTGGGACAAGGGCCACTGCTATGGGTAGCTGACAGGTAATTTCAACAATAACAATTACTCCTATTACTGGTGTCATAAACAATTCGCCCAAGGCATGACAATAGCAAAGCTTTATAATTCAATGCCATATAAATAAATGCCAGCAGGTAACAAGTAATTTAGCTCCAATCAGGCCTTGGCCCTGGCATTAATATTGTTATTGCAAGAAAATGGTAAATTGAAAAAATTCAATATGTTAATGAATTAAGAGGAGTTCAAAGGCTAAGGGAGGGGAGGAATGATCTGGGGAGGGGGGGGGGAGGAAAAAACCAAAAGCAAAAGAGACAAAATCATGCTTTCAGAACCAGCGCAATACTTGTGTTCGTACAACCTTATAACTAGTTTTTGATATAAAACGTGGTCTTGCTACGCTGCCTTTCAGGTCAGGGCGAAACGCATGCAGGAACCTGAATCCCATCCCTTGCCTCCACATACCACACTGCGAACAACGTGCATGAAAATAACCCACCTGAATTTAATGGCTTTATTATAAACAGAATTGTAGTTGAAATGTTATGCAAGACATAGATTTAACAAAGGTTAAAGGGTTATTTGCAACTCCGTTGCTTTATTGTCCACTTCTCGCATTCCTTTAATCTTTTTTAAACAAGCTCTGTTAAATCATTGATTCTTATTTATCAAGAAGAAGGACTTTATTGTACTTTTTTTCCTCCCCAAATGCCCCTCATAGGCCACAACCCCCCACCCTCCTATGAAAATGATGATCAGCAGCAAACGAGCCAGAGTCCAATATCTCCAAGTCCAACTTCTTGATCAACCCAATTTGCAATTTTACTATTTGTCCAGCAAGACAATGTGGCATCAGGCTGACAGCAGTAAAAGAATTTGAAAATCTCTAATTAGGAGAGCTGCGGAGCAATTAACGCATGTCAAATTTCACTTCATCAAGTGCCACTCTAATTTTCCCACTAAAAATTAATGGATTTTTTTTTTTTTTGGTATGTGTGTGTGTGTGTGTGTCCCCTCAAGGCAATGTTGATTCAAATCTGCTCAAGATGCAGCGTTGCACAGCTAAGCATCTTCTTGATTACAACCCGCCACACTTCTAACTGCTTTCATTCTCACTGCCACAGATACTTTGTCAACAGTCAAATTACGCCATGCTGATAACAATGCATAATGGTCTTCCTCAAAGGAGGCTCCTGTCATGGAGCAGCCTTTCATAAAAACCGACCGGTTTCTTCTCTGGGAAATAGATCTGGCTGAAAAAATTAAGTTTTTGTTGTTTCAGCATTGGTTGCAATGTAATTTTTTTGTTGTTGGGGTTTTTTTTCTTCTTTTTTTTTTTCCCCCCTCTTCTCCCTCCCCCCCCCCCTCTCCCTTGTGCTATAATTTATTTATTTTTAAGCTCATCTGAAATTATGGCAGGGCACTGTTTGAAGAGCTATACAGAATGGAAAATATTTATAGTCACTGTTTGTACGGGCTTTGCTTAACCACTTTGCTCCAAGACATTTTCAAGAGCAACATCCTCCTTCCAATACCACTCGTTTCTTTTTTTCTTTCTCTCTTTTTTCTTTTTTTTTTTTTTCTTTTAAGAAGGTGCAGGGCAGCATCCCGCACTCTTTGCATAAGCACAAGCCCCGCTGACGTCAATGGGAGTTTTGCCGGAGCAAGGGCCGCGCGCCTTGGCCCACTGCTATAAACACATTGGGACTTTCTCTTTTAATGGATGGTATTTAGATTCTGCACAGGGCTTGTTTAACATGCACGTTTGCCAGAGTCCTCAAACATCGCGGGGCACGCAAGACAAATTGCCTTTTTGTCAGAGCAGCGTGGAGGGCAGGAAAAAAGCACCGAGGTATCCCAGCTAGTTTTTACCTTCCACTCCCTGCTCCCCGCGTTTTCTGGTAGATCAATAACAGCCAAAGCCAGAGGGTGTCATGCGGGAGGATTTCCAACAAGCAGAAGTGGAATTAATAAAAATAACTTACTTCAAAGATTTCTTTTTTTTTTTTTTTTTTTTTTTGCCTTTAAGTTTCAGAGTTTAAATATAGTTGTCCGCTCACAAACTTGGGGAGAAGGGGGACAGCGCACACAGCCCTGTCTGTGGCTGGCCTTATTGCTTCTAACCACCCCAATGATACAGGTAGGGCACGTACACCTCGGTGTGCGTGCGTCCGTGTATGCTATAAAACAAAGCCAAAACCACACGTTGCCTTTTATCTGAGCCATCTTTCCACCAATAACTTCTTTCTTGCCGCAGATAAATGACGGACGCTGCAGCGCCAGGTAACGTGGGCCCCGCTCCACCCAATACTTTCCTATTTCCTCCCCATTTATAGCTACCCCCTCTCCTCCAGGCATTAACATTTTGCAATTAACTCTCTCCAGCATATTTAGAAATGTGAGATTTGAGGTATTTGGTTACTGAGGTCTGGATGTTCCCCTCTTTGTGTCCTCCAGCGAGGACGGAGAAACGAGTCTTCCCCTAACGACGCAGCCCGGTGCGTGCACGGTCCTCGAGCATCCCCAGACTGACGGCACGGCAGCCACCGGGCCTGCAGGTTAATACACGTGTAAGTGCACTTTTTTTTTTTCCTTTCATGCCCTTCCCTAAGCTTTAAAAATTATCGTGCTGCTTTCAAACAAAGCAGAGATTATATACGTTGCCTCAACACCCCCGCCCTGGTTTTTTTGAGGGGTAGGGGGAGACACCAGAAAAATGCTGTCATAAAAATAATAGGCAGGGCCGTAAATTAAAGAAAGAAAGAAAGAAAGAAAAATGTGATTATATAACGCATCCTGCAGTAATCAATTTTACCTCCAATATCTGCTTTTGTTTTCAAAATGCTAAATAAACAATACATAATGCATCCCTCATCAGCCAAAACCATGAGGGCTCTGTGCTCAAATAACAGGAAACATATTCAATTTTCCTAACAGAAGACAGTTCATTAAGCTGTGCCACATCAAATAAAACTTTAATTTCTCCAGCATCAGAGTCGCAATGAAAGCAATTGAGGAAGATGAGCCATATGGTACTTCTATCAGCAAACACATATTGCTCATTCCCCCAAAGTTTTCTAATTCTGCTCCCCAGACCTGTGTAATATAGATAATGTGCTCTGAGCGCAGCAACCATGAGCTATCTGGTGTACACTTCTAATACTGTATTTAATGGGAAATAATGAATCATAAAAGCCTGCAGAAGACGGCTTTTGCTAACCTAAATCTCAGCTGTAATTTCATTGTTCTGTGCCTAAGATGCTGTTTGCCCTTTTCAAACAACAGCAGTTGAACATAATTATGCTGCTACAAACCTGGGCTGCAAAAAGAAAGCCTTCCTAATATAACCAAGTTTTTATTAACTCTTGAAATCCTGAGCTTGGGGCAACTGCGGGCTGCCAGCGAGCTGCCTGTCAGGTTTTAGGGTTCATTAAAGCACACGTATATCCCGATCTCTAGTGCGTAGCCCCACAAATTAAATTGATGACTCTCGCATCGGGCCAAAAATGCAACAGGAGAAGTCTATGAAAAATTAGGAAATCTGCTTGACATCGGGAAATCCGACACTTGTCTGCTCTAACATCTGTAAGTGCCAAAGCCGTATAACCTAGTAAGAGGGGGATTTTTTTTTTTTTTCAAAAAAGGTAAGTCTATTTTTCTTCTTCTTGCCAGATATAAAAATTGCGGTTAGTGCCTTGAGTAAAGGGCCCTCTAAACTTTACAGTGTTTATCCTCCGTTTATAAATCCTTAATGATCTATTTAATGATATCATAAGGTTAAAAGTTAAACAGTACTGTATTTTCCCTGCCTTTTTCTCCTCTGCCTTTTAGAAAGTAACCTGTGTATCTCTGAGAGAGGATCTGGGTTGTTTTCTGAAAAAGTCTGTAGGTAAAGAGACATCCATACATTTACTCGGGAGGATTCAGAAAGGCAGGGACAAGAATATAAAGGTATTATTTTGACGTGACGAGCCCTGCTTGGAAAACGTCTTCGACTCATCCAAAGTAAGCCTCTTTCTTTCCTCCCCCCCCCCCCCCCCCCGCCAAATACAGGGCTAATTTAAAACATTGTCTAGATATGCTACTTATACATATTGAAAACATATTTTAGTGGCTGTGTTTGTTTTGGCAATATATGAACCAAAAAAACCCCAATTAAATTAAAAAGAGCGACTTTTAAAAGTTAGAGATTGCCTTTTAAAAGCTTATTAAAATCAGCATGTTAGATGTCTGTCTTTGAATTAGCTCAGAGGCTTGATTGCTTTCATTAAAGCTGCCTGTTTGGGTGCTGCTTGGTGGATGTTCAAGGCTGGGGTTTTTTTCCCCCTTGTCCCCCCCGCCCCGAGCTGCTTCTCACTACTTGTCAACTTGGATTTTCCCTCCAAATTTTGAAAGCAAAACTCAGATTTTTTTTTTTTTTTTTTTTGAGCTAAGCGATGGCCACCCCCCCACCCCGGCAAAGCATCAAGACAAAAATCACCAGCGACCCGAGCCAGAGAGAGACCAACAGGTAAAAAAAAAAAAAAAATATTAAAAAATAGCCAAAAAAAAAAAGACACCCCCAAAACCCCCACCCTGACCAAACCAAACCCCCCCAAAACCCCACCCCAAGCCACCAAAAAACCCCAAGCCATCACATCATTGCTCATAGCCCATGAATGCCTTAAAAACAAATGTTTAAACAGGTTTTTTTTGGTTTTTTTTTCTTCTTCTTTTTTTTTTTTTTTTTTGAGGCAGCAGCAGAAAACCTCTGCATGCTCCGATGGGTTACAATAACAATGCTCTATTGCAATGTAAAACAAGCTGGAGGAGAAAAAGGTGCTTTTTGTTACCATTTTATCAAAGCTGTTCATCTTCTAGCTGCAGGCAGCATTTTGCTGGAATTGCAGATATTTCTCTGTCCGGGCTCCTTTGTTTGTGCATCTCATTTGCATCTATTTATCTCCAGCTGAGGGTGCTTTCAGCTCATTAAGGCCTCCCCTCGCATTATTTCATAAGCCAGCTGCTAGGAGGGATTTCACCTGTGGTGACTGAGAAAAGAGGGGGGAAAAAACACCCCAATTCTTCATTAAAAAAAAAAAAAAAAAACCAAAAAAACCCAAAAACCAACAAACCAACAAGCAAGGAAATCTTCTGACTCTCTTCCCCTATAAATGGGCACCATTTGTGTTAAACAGCCTCTTGTCATGATAGATGCCTCCTGGGGTCAGGGGGGAAAGTTGATTTGAAGGTCAGCAGTAAAACAACAGACAAACCAGACGCCAAACTGGTTCCTTAGCTGTCGGTGGGAGCAGCGGTACAACCAGGTCTTGAACCTTTTTCAACCTCTAATAAAACAGGGGAAGAATCTGAAGTGGAGCAACCAGGCCCCGGAGGAAAAAAAAAAAAAAAAACAAAAAACCCCCCACAAATAATATCAATATCGAGCAGCAACGGGAAACAACGGGGCAGCTCTCAGCGTTACGGGCACGCCGCTATTGTTTCAAGAGCCGGGGAATTAATTCCACTTATTTATTTAAGGCGTGTCAACTCGCTGCCTAAACCTGTTTCGGTGTCAAGATGAATAAAACTTTTATGGCTCATAAAATAGAGCCATTCATCTCAATGGTCTTTGTGGTGCCTGGGTTGGTTTTTTTTTCCCCTCTCCTCCTGGCAG
The DNA here is from genome assembly GCF_035582795.1 of Mycteria americana. Classification (NCBI taxonomy): domain Eukaryota; kingdom Metazoa; phylum Chordata; class Aves; order Ciconiiformes; family Ciconiidae; genus Mycteria; species Mycteria americana. The sequence goes on from NC_134367.1 coordinate 122,749,648, forward strand.
GCTGAGCTGGGCCGAAATCTCGGCGTCCCGGTGCTACCAGCTCGCTCGTAGGAGCAAAGAAAATTGGACGGGGCATCGCAAGCTCAACTTCTGGGTTTGATTACAGAGGGTAAACGTTAATTCATCATAATCACGTGCAACAACCCCCCCCTCTCCCCCCCCTTATCCCCATCCTAAAACCTACAATGAATTTACGTCATCTATACGGAGCTTTGGACCAACAGGTAATAAAATACAATAAAGCGCGCTTTTTATCAGGGAAAAAAAAAAATCCCATTAATTATAGTTCATGACTACTCTAAACCAAATGTTCAAATAGTAGTTGGAAATGATGCATAAAATCTCAGCATGTTCTGATAGGTTATAGAGTCAGTGGTTTATTGCAATGTAAAACAAGCCACAGGAAGAGAGGGTGGTTTTGTTTACCATTTTCATCAAAGCTGTTCATCATGTTGATATACTTATGCTATACCGTGACCCCTACATACGTTGCATTTCATTTATTTATTTTCCAGGTTGTTGCCACTTTTGCTGCCTTTGCCTTGGAGAAGTCGAGTAATTCTCCGGCCCCTTTGAAATATGTCTCGTCTGCACCGAATTTCTGCCGACAAACCAACCGATAGATATGGACGTAAGAAATATTTATTATCGTCGAGTAAGGTTTTCTTTTTACTTAATCTGAGGCAATTAGTACCTGAATAAACACAGACTAAGTAATGTACCTCCTCGAAAGGTAATTAGACTTGAAAAGAGCTGTTCAGCTCTACCCAAGGAAAGCACAGCTCTGATTAAAACGCTTTGGAGATTCACTTTCATCCCTATTCCCTTTTGCCCCGGAAAACCTTTTATAAAATCCCTATAACTTTTAATTTCTCCCCATGCCAAACCCGGGGGCTGCTCTCAGCCGTTGCCGCCCTCTCCCTCCCCCCTCCCCCCCAATCTTTAACCCCGCTTCTCATTTTTCTTTGCCTCTAATCTAATCGCTAATTCCTCGGCTTGGCCAAATAGTTAAAAATGTTAAGTGCTGCTCACAATTCCTGCTGCCTCCCCCTCGTATCTGTCTCTGTTTATGGAACGGGCCCTGGTTTCCTCCTGCTCTTGTTCAGCTGTAGGTCTGCAGGTCAGGAGACTGTAAATACACACAGCACTGCCCCAACCCATAAATCTGAGCAAAGGGCAGCCTTATATATTCAGATAAGGGATGCAAGGGAGGGCGGGGGGGAGAAAGGGAAGGGGAAAAAAAAGAAAAAAAAAAGGGAAGGAGAGAACAGGCGGACTCTGTGGCGAAGGAGAGACAAAACCCGAGGTGCCAGCAGGCGCCGGGGGTAAGCCCTGCGGGGAAGAGGGAGGGAAGCTCCTGCTACCTTGCAGCAGGATGTGCCAGCGACAGATGAATCTGAAATGTTCGCCCTTCTCCGACCCCTCCTTGTTTATATATAAATCACTACAAAATGCATTTTATTACCTTTGGGGCAACGAAATTAAACACGAGATTTCGATGGCTTTCTCTCCTCCAGACCTTTGTTGGTCTATTTTCTCTCCCCCCCCATTTTATTTCCAGCACCTCCGAAGCTTTCAAGGGAACAGTCCCCCCTGTTATTGCTTCTCAGTTCCAAGGTCTTAGAATAAATAACATTGTTATTACTCACTTCACCAATTTCCAAGAAGAAATATTGCTGCAGCAAATGCGAGCAGCACTAATATTTGCAAAGTGATAAATGGATTGTTACATACCTTCCCGTCTGTGTGGCCTCCAGCCATCCTCCGGCCGGCTACATCCCTCCTTGGGGCGGGAGGGAGGATGCCTTTGAACTTAGCGGGGTCCGGACACTTAGTGCCTTGCACGAGAGCCTGCCCCCGGCCCCCTCCCTCACCCTCGCACGGAGAGATAATTTTTAATGGCGAGACCACGCCAGAGATGGTACCGGGACTGGGGAGAGCAGGAGCCACGCACCGGCGCCAAGCAGACAAGCGAAGACGCTTTTGGCTGTCCTGCCCCTGTGGGCACAACAATTTGGTGGGTTTTGTTTGTGTGGGGTGCTGCAGGGAGAGGGGCGAGAGGCTCGGGACGGACCCGTGGCACGGCAGCTGCCCCGCTGCCGGTGCTGGCACAACCGCGCCGGTGCAGGGTACGGCGTCGCCAGTGTCACAGCGAGAGCCACCTGCCCTTCTCCAGCTGCCAGCGATGTCAGAAGTGGACAGAAAAAGGCTTGTGGAGGAGAAAAAATATTTTGCAAATTCCCTCCGCTCTGCCCCCAAAACATCCCCAGTGCCTGAATGGGAACTGCAGTGAATACCTGAGGTACCAGGGGTGCAGATGCTCGGTGGGGTCAAAACTGGAAAGACGTATTCCCAACCACCACCTTCCTCGCTGTTCACTAAATCTCACTAATTCACACGCAATTCTCGGCAAGCTTTCTTAACCAAAGCTGAGGCTAGGGAGGTGCCGAGGTGGGGAGCAGTCTGCTGGCCCCCTCACCCCAAACCTGGTGGCTCACCGCATCATTTCTGAGCTTAAAAAGAGGTGGTAATCGGAAAATTCACACTGAATAATTAAAAAACAGTAAAATTGTGGATTTCCTTTTTTAAGCAGCGATTTTATCTAGCTCTAAGACATGGTTTGGGCTTCCCAATTTCATTTAAAACAAAATTTCCAAATCAAATTATTCCTGGGATGGAAGTCATGGTGAAAACCACTCTGAATGGGTGGTAATTCAGACCCACAAAGAGTAACCTGCTGACATTTCTTTGACCGAGCCCGTTGCGTTTCCAGGCTGCGGTCCACAGGTTAGGGGCTGAGAGGGTTTGGTTGGCTGGTTTGAATTCCTCTGCTGGGGTGAGTGCCTCCACCTGAGGTTATCCAGGCACCAGAGGTGATGTAAAAGCTTGTTCCTCCTGCACAGAGCAAAATTCAGATGCTCCGGGAGCATCATCCCCCTTCCCCTAGCACTGGTGCGGCATCGTCGGTGCGGCTGGGGTGCCACCAGGAGAAGGGGCTAAAGCATCCTCCATCACACCGCCCGCCCTGGCTTTTTCTTCTCGTACAGCCCCGGGAATTAGCTGAGCCCACACTTTACTTCTTAAAAGGCTGGCAGAGGTCCTAGGGGATACTCACTGGTGCGTGCAGGTCTCACGTGGAAGTCAAACACAGTGTCTACCAGCTTGAGATGGGAGGAGGTGAAGGATGCGCGCAAAGGTTTCAGCAGCCCTGGGTGAAGGTGTTGGCACAGTCTGGCAGTGCTGGTACGTGGATAAGTCTGTGGCCAAGGGGATGGGGAAGGTGGTAGGCTGAAAGGCTGGGGCTATGTATTTGGTTGGGTTTTTTTCCTAAGGGGTACCTTGGTCCATAAAAGAAAGAACAGAGAGCTAACTCATGGATCGCAGAAAGAAAAGCACCCAGAAACTGTGGGCAGAGGTACGAAAGGGTCAGTCAGAGGAGGTGGCAAAAATACATCTAACAGTTTTTCCTCCTGACCGAGGTAAATACTATCTTTTTTTTTTAATAAGATGAGAAAAATTGAAAGGAAGGCCTTAAGTTACATATAAGGATAGGGAGTCCTTTGGGATGGGCTCTCGTGCAAAATACATACAATTCAATAGTATTAATAAAAAGCGCTAGTCTGTATTGGTTTCTAATCAAAGAATTAGTATACAAACCATCCATAATACTCTCTCATAAAGGTATATGTGTATATGTTTACACAGCTGTAAATATGCATGTAATTATATGTACAAATATGTGTGTGTACATATATACATACACACGTGTACATGTATACAGATGTGTATGCACGTGTACACATATACATACGTATATATAGTTGATGCCTATTTAGAGCTGGACAAATGTACACACATTAATATGCACACATGTGCATACAAGTACACATACGTACACAAATGTCGACGTACGTACATGTACACACCATACACACACGCACACCTAAAAACCCGGCTTGCCACAAGTGACAAATAACAAGGGCTGCAAAATTATTTAAAGAAAAAAGTGATGAAAGCAGGTGAGAGCTGGGGCAGTGGTGTTGTGGGGAGCTGCCTGTTGTTCGGAAGCATCCAGAAAGCTCCCTAAACATTTACCAGCACCTTTCCCAAGTCCAGGAGCGGGGCCGGGGATGCCTCGAGACCATGTTTTCTTGCACGATTCCTGCCAGGCAGGAAACCCTGTGAGAGCAGCGTTTCTTGTGCTGCTCTGCTTCCAGCCTCAGGAAGCACACAGGTAAGAAGAAAAAATGAAAATAATTGAATATATACAAAACATCTACATTTGTATAAACAGCAAGCTTTGAAAGGGGAAAAAAAAAATCAGGTCTTCATTTTTTATTATTTCTTTTCCTCAAGCCTCAAAAAAAAAAAAAAAAGCCAAGGCAGTTCTTATTTTATCCAGACCAGTTCATAAATCCCAAGTCATAAATCCACATGATATCCCGGGCTGCTGGATTTTGCATTTGGAGCTCTGAAAGACTGATAGCTGAAAGATTTATAAAATCCCAGGTAGCCAGAGTGCTCCCTATTGGCTCCACATCTGAGGGGTCCCCGTGTCCTGCTTAGCCCAGTGAGCTGGATGTATGGGATATATTGTGCTCAGGCAGCAGGCCCCCCCATTTCCGATTTTCAGCCATGACGAGGGCTAAAATTTGGTCATTTGGGGTGGCCGGGCCCCATTTAGGAACTTTTCTGCACAGGCATGGGGACAGCCACAAGCTGGGGATGCTAGGAGCCTGCTGCCACCTCCTGCAAAACTGTACCATGGGCTATGTTCTGGATGTATGATTTAGCTTGAGTGGGAGACCTGACCATAAACAGTAGAATTGTTTCAGCTATATTGAATATGCATTTAATTTTTTTCTTTGCAACATCATTTAATAGGAGTGACTGTTCAGTAAGAATGGGTCAGAAGATGGTGATACTTAGAGGTGAACGGGACCAGCCCCTTAGCAAGAAAATGGAAGCGGATTTTCCCTCGGTCGAAGTACATGCTGCCAACAATTCACAGCAAAGCAGCATGTTCACATTCCCCAAAGGGCGCTGAAGCATTTTTTTTTCTTTTCCGTAGGTTCAGTGGATGTTGTGTGTGAGCCCATGGGACAAGAGTCCCCCAAAACAGACCCTCTGAAGAGTGACGTGTACTGTTTGTCTCCATCCATAAGATACTGAAAACACCCTTAAAACCTTCCCTCCGTTGCTTTCCTCTATCCTTCCTCGATGACCTTATTGGAGCCTAATATTTTTCTCCAGACTTGCAATGACAGACATTTTTAATATGCTTCTGTTGCATTAATAAAAAGATATATATATATATAAAACCCTCTTCTGCAGTTACAAGAGTTCCTTTACAGCTGTAAGGATATTAACTAACATCTTTGTTACTGAGAAATGAAATAATTTGCTTTTTATTTCAGATATTTATATTCATGGGTCTGAAGCCGTTGAAGTCCATGTGGAAAAATCCTCCTTCACCCTCCCAGGGAAGGACAGTGGAATCAACCTGAGGTCAGCTCTGCCTGTTTGGAGTTTTATTAGAAGCACATCGTCCAGCTAAATTTAGATTATTTTTATGATTTTTTTTGTTGTTTGTCTGCTTGTATTAGTGGAAATTAAAGCATTGCAAGGGTTTATGCTTCCCGTGTGCTGCGAGCATCTCTGCCTTTGACCAGCCACCATCGCAAGCGGCGTGGCTTGCACGCCACAGATAACTGCTGGCCTCCAGCACGCCTTCTCCCCAGCAAAATCCCCGGGTTCATTAGAAACAGTTACTCATTTAAGAGGTCAGACTAAACCAGACGCAAACAGACCGAAGCATTTACACGAGGACTATGTCAGACTCATGGCAGGAGAGGGTGTTTTTTTCCCGGTTATTCTTGAAATCCAAAGCTTTCCCAAGCCTGTTAGTGGCTCTCACGAGGTATCCTTCCCGTTTGCAAGCAGAACACATTTCTTTTTAAACCTCAAACTCCCGTGGACTATAGTTATGCCATATTCCATCTTTTCTTCCTGCTTCCTTACTCTTTATCCCTCTTTCAGCTGGGTTGGAGTCATCCTGAGCTCCGAGCTGTTGAGTGCAAGGCGGCGCGGCTGGGGATGGGGTTCGGAAGGGCTGCCCGGACCGGTCACTGCCCAACCCACCCAGGATCCGGGCTGCACCGTTATTTAAACCAGCCTGGCTGGCTCTGCGGGCTGGTTCGGACAGGCCAGGTAGCCCCTGTCCTGCTGCAGGAGGGTGAATTTGCTACGCTTTGCCTCTTAGGCATTTCTAGCATCTTCAGCGTTTCTAGCATCATCGTTTTGGGAGCTTTGCTTTTCTGTACATGCCCAAGTCCCCCGACTTTATCGGTGCCATTCATCGGGAAATGCTAAGGTGGGCTTTGCTGGTTGCTCATCAGGGAGACTGGGCTGAAATTAATCCCCCGGTGCAGAAGAGCTACGGGATCAGGGTGAAGGGCAAATGCTCACTCATGTCTATTGATCACCCCTTTCCCCTACGTTTCCACTCGTGGTGTGTTTGGAAGCAGAAGGAGATTTCTTTCTCTTTCCAAACGGAGACTTGGGATGCAGAATCTGACCGAACATTAATTTTTGCAGTTTTAAATGTGCAAGTCATCTTAAAGTTTCCTTTTATTAAAAGCATCCACAGAAGTCCTTGTCTTCCCACTTTTCTTCTAATTCTGTTACCATTTCACTAATTAAAAATGCTGTACAAGGACTAGTATCGAGCTATAGAAATGAAAGGTCAATACATGAACAACACTTCATTTGTAAATAATACGGCTCTGTAATCAATTATCTCATTTTCACAGAAGACATATTAATCTAAAAGCAAAGGATGGAGACATTTAGAGGATGTACAGAGGGGATCTTTAAATGTTAAATGTTCTTTAGCATGTGCTAAATAAAGGGTTTGGCAAAGTGAAAATGTAGTGCACAGCACTGACACTCCAGGGAGAGTCTTTAGGTCAAGTGATTTGTACCTTCAAAATAGTTCTCCATAGCACTGTAAAGCCTCTCCGTTGGTAGCAGCGAGATGGGTTAGCATTATTTAGGATGATAACTGTAGCAGGGAAAAGACTGCAAAAAGAAAAAAAAAAAAAAGGTCATCTGCAAAAAAAAAAAGTGCATATTTTAATAGGTGAATCAGCTCTCTTCGCACCGTTATTTGCTTTCCATGAGCACTGGGAAGTGAGTTTTCCTACCCCCTCCTTCTCCATAAAAACAGGCTCCTGGGCTGCAGGCTGGAGCTCAGACACGCTCATGGGAGAAGCTGCGTGGCCAAGTGCCCTCGGTTCCCGGCCTCGGCACAGGCAGGGAAATGCCGCTCTGGGTAACACAGCGTCCCGCCGGAGCCCACGCAGGATTGTTCCCTCTTCCACGGGTCGCAGTGGGAATCCACATAAGGGTTTAAAAAGATAATGTTTCCTGGGTGTTGTAGATCTGGTGCGTGACTTATAAACATCATTAGAAGAAATGACAAGAAAATGCATTCCCCGACCTAAAAGCAGCTCAGGATTTCATTGCACTCCCATCAAATGGTAAGGAAAGGCTCTTGCTAGCTCTGCTGGGAGCTCGGTTACCTTGCATGCTTGTTTACCAACTTTGACCACATAGAGATGGTAGAAAGGGAGGGGGGATGGATGGAATTTCATTTTCATTTTTTGCCTGTTTGCATTGGATTTGCTGTACGTCAGTCCCACACTCGCCCCAGATTTCCAACTTTAAAATTTCTATCTAACATATGTTGGAGCTTAAGGGGAAAAAAAAACCCACTCTCCCCACCCCCAGTTCCCACCGTTCGGTTGATCTCATCCCATCCCCTGCCTTGCCCTCCCCTGTCCATCGCTGGGTGGGAGGAGTGCGGAGCAGGGCCAGTGGGGAGAGCCCCACCAATGCGAGCCCTTGGGCGAGGGGAGGGTCTCCCTCCCGCTCCCCTCTGCCACAGTCCCCTCTCCCCGGCTCCCACACCTCCCGCCGGCCAAATCCATTGCCTAGGCCAGGAGAAAGCTAAAAAAAACAAAATTAAAAAAAAAAACCACACACAAAAAAAGAAAAAAACACAACAAAAATGTTTTTCAGCAGGCGTCCCAAGCCAAACCAGCTCCTGGGGGGCTGGTGAGTGCCCTCCCACGGAGGGAGCATGGGGAGGAGATACCCCTCTCGGCATCGGTGAGGCTTAAGGTTGGCTCCAACATTTTGCCTCGCTCCACTCTGTAGTCTTATTTTTGCACAAACAGAAATACAGCCTTGCAACAGGATAATTGAGCAAGGCACCATCCCAGCTCCCTCCCGGCCGGCCAGCGGGACCGGAGCAAAGAGCCCAGACAGCCACCGCCACCAGCGTGAAGGAGGTGAGGGCAAGGGGGCTTGATTGCCCTCTCTCCGCTGGCTGACACCATGGGTAAATCGCCTGCAATGGCAAAATCCTTGCGAAAATCTTTTTTGGCTCACGTGGCAGGAGATCTGGTTATGGGATTGGCATTGCCGAAGGAATGGCGGGCCGGCGAGGCGGCGAGCCAGGAGCCCTGTCTGCATCACAGCGGATATGGCGGTTAAGCGTGAAGGTATCCACCTCTTTAAAAACAAAACTTAGGTTAGGATTAAAAAAAAAAAAAAAAGACCCCCGGAGTGATTCCCAAGGTAAACCTAAATATTTCCAGGTTTGCTCACCCCCTGCTCAACCCAGAGGGCCTTTCAAAGCACTCCGCAAGCCTCCGTGCCAAAATAAATGTTACTTTACCATCAAGTAGGCAGAAGAATGAAAGCCGTAAGATGTGTGAGCGAGAAAAAAAGAGCCCAAACAGGAAAACCCCTTTCTTCTGATTTTAAAGTCCTGGATGATCAAGGCTGTTCTGCTCACTCTGATGTAATCAGTTTGCAGATACCCAAATACACGTCCAGCCATAGAAAGTGCTCTCCCTTTGATTCCAGCAAAATCCTTTCTAATTCTCTTTAAATGTTCCAAGGCTTTTTGAAATGATTGCTATCAATGCCAACCAAATGCTTTAGATCTCTCTCTTTTTTTTTTTTTTTTTTTCCTGTCTTTAAATACTTGCCTTATTTTTATGCAGCCCAGTTACCACTGTACATGGAAAAAGTATCTAGAAAAAGAGATCTGGTTTGCTTTAGCCTTTATACCAAATAGAGTTAGACACTTTAACCTTCTTTGTATTTACTTAGTTGCTTTAATATGATTTCTGTAACCCCTATACTTTCTTTTTTTCCATATAACTTATTAAATATTTATAATACAGTAGCCCATACACATCATATAGGTCAGGCTTTTATTACATTAGGCTCACCATAGCCATCTAGTAAATCATAAGTCACGTCCCCCCTAAAAGTTAGAAAAACAGGATTGTTCAGGTGAGCACAGCCCGAGTTTGTGAGGGACCGGCTTAAAAAAAGCCAAGCTGGTTAAAACAATAGGTAGACTTGTTTAACCAGAAAATAATAGATCCCCTAAGGCAATAGATCTGCAGCATTTACCATGAGTAGGAACACTGCTGGATGGTCTGTTATTCTGTCTGTGCTCTTCAGTGCACCCAGCTCTGAGGTGGGTACGTGACCACCATTCAGAGCATTTTTCCACTGCTGTGATCCCTCTTCCAGCCCAGCTTTAAACAGGCCATGAGATGAGATCTTCACATCCTCTCCAAATCTGTGAGATTAAAGGAGAGCAAGATTCAGGGCAGCTTTCAGGCTTTGGGGTATGTTATTCCTCTTTATTTTTTCAAATTTTTTTTTTTTTTTTTTTTCTGAACCAGTAGGGTCAGGACTCTTTCACATTTTCCTGGAAACTGTTTTTCTCCCTTAATTTCAAGATGCCAGGAGCAGAATCTAGAAGAAAAAAACACCAACAGACATGACTCGTAAGAAAGCCCTGACGTCTGCCATGTAGTTGGGCATTTCATCTTGCAGTTAGCCATAAAATTTTACAGGTAAGTAAAACATTGAGTGAGCAGATTTTTTTTTTCCCCCAGCCATTTTATTCAATGCCTTTTGGATCTCACCAGCTTTCCTTGCAAGTCAATGCTGCTTCTTCACCCTGTACGCTGTTTGAAAGAATGGTGTCCCAAACAGGACTGAGGGGATGAAGACTCCTCCATACCATGCCCCACCACCGCACGTGCGTCTGATATAGGGACACGAGCAATATGACCCAGTGCAGCAGCCAAGGGCTGTGGGTGCTGGTGACCCTGCTCATGCCAACAGCTCCTGCAGCAGCGAGGATGGTGCCACTCTTTCTTCCATGGCCATGTCTCCATTGAGTCCATCCCCTTGCAGAGCCATGGCTGTGCCCCATTCACCCCGTCCTGGCATGGCATGGAAAAAAAACCCAACTCCCCAGCCAAGTCCACCCCACCTCAGTGGGGCTGCCTCCAGCGAGGGTAAGATCGCCAGCGCCTGATCCCTTCTGTCCTCGGGCAGGTTTGCACAGATGTGCGCTGGGTTCCCAGCCCTGGTGTCAAGTTTAGAGAAAAAACCCCCCACCTCTTCCAAGCTTCCTTCCCAATGGGATCATTTTTGCGGCTAATGTTCCTTCATGCACTATCTGTTATGCCGTTATTAAAGCACAGCTTGCCAACAACTGGGGAAGAAATACGCTCCCCACACTCTGATGCTTCCTCCGCCTGGCTCGGGAGCAGGAACCAGGCGGCTGGGGCTGAGGGTGGCTGCCTCTCGCCTGCCTTCCTCCAGATAAACTTTCCCTGTAGAATGAAAAACGGTCATTTGTGTTTCAGCAGACCATAAAAACCCCGTTTGAAAACTTTTCAAGCCTTTTCCAAGACTTCAGACCACGTTGCCGTATGGTTGGGTGGCATATGGTTTAATGCACGCTACGCTGCTGTTCCCGCACCGCCGCTGCCCTCCCCTTCCATGATGGGACCGGCAATGCTGCAGGGATGTATTTGCTATAGGATGCTCCTTAACATCTCCTTGCACTTTCTCCAGTCATTTGCCATTGCATTTCACTCGCGGTTACGCTCCCAACAAGCTGGTGGACGCTGCCTGCATCTCTAGGGACAGGCAGCTCAATACACACAGAAACAAGTGTCCTCTCCCCCACCCTAACACGCACACTTGTTTTCTCCTCCTTGTCCAAAACTTCCACAGGAAGCATTTCAAAGCAAACAAAATGCTTCAGCTGGAAAGTTTTGCTTCATTTCTTTGTTGTGAACTAAAATTTTTTGGATATTTGATTTTTTCCTCCTCTTTCTTCACGCTCTCAACACCACTTGGAGTGCTAGAATGAGACCCATTCATGTTTTGGTGGTTTTTTTTTTAAATTTCTTTTATCTTTTAAACTCCTGTTCCTCTCCTCCCTCACTCTCCTTCCTTTCCCTAGCTCCCTTAATTTTACCCTGCCTTTCCCACTCTGGAAAAAAACGTATATGAAACTATATGAAACTCTGTAATTGCCTCTCTGTGTGGTTTCAAAAATAAAACCAGGACTAATTGAAAAAGATGGTGAAACACTTCATTTGGGAGGAAGGCGGGAGGAAGTCTTCTTTCTCTCCTCTTGCAAGGTCTCGCTTGGCTATAGGGTTGGGTTTTTTTTGCTTTCCCGGTTCATTTTCAGAGTTAATGCTGGTATTTAAACACACTGGGTTGAGCGTCCGAGGTATCCCTGCTCCAGTTTCATGATTTAGGCTGCAAAGCATCGGGGCTCAGCCGCACTGAGGTCCTCCAGGACCGCAGCTGGCACGAAAGCCCATCTCACAATGTCACCTGCGTGGCCCAGGCAACACGCAAGTGCCAGTATACATTACACAGCGCAGGTATACATAGACATAGACAAACCGCCTGTTAAGTATCTCCATCTGCCCTCAGTTTCTGCAGTTCATCTGCTACAGGTGTCAAAGCGGGAGCAGGTTTTGAATGGGGGGATTTAAAGAGGAGAAGAGCAATAGCTTCATAGATCCAGCTGGCTTTTTTACGTTTTTTCTTTATGGCAGCGATGGTTTTTGCCCGGGGGCTGCCGAAATGCTTGAAGGAAAGACTGTCCAGCTGTGGGGTCCAGCCCAAGCGGTGCCTTCCCTCCATGCTTCCTGTGCTGGAGATAGGGCCAAGCGGGTGACAAATACTTTGGTGCCCACTGCAAGGTCGAGGCATGATTTAGGAGCCAAGTCATGGCCCCGCAGCAGAGAGCATCCTCGCACATGGTGATACATCGTCAGCCTGGTGCCTCCTTCCGCGTGGCCTGGAAACTGCGGGTGGCCATTTCTTTTGTTTTTTTCTTTTAACTAGTCGGGTGAAAACCGGCAAGAATATAATATTCATCCAAGCTGTCTGTGCAAATGTTTAGCTTTAAAAAAAAAACCCCAAAATTGGCCTGAAAAAGAGATGCTTTTTTGGGCTGTTCTAGGCTACCCTTATCTTTCGAAAAGTTACTCTTCTCTGTGGTCTGCTTTTAATGCAGATTTTTGTTTAACTGGAATACCAAGTCTCTGCTCAAAGATGATTCTGGTGGAAAAGTTCTGGCCTGCACCTGGCAGCAGAGGCTGTCACTGGGAGAGCACCTGCGCAACACGTCTTTGGACACCAAAAAGCCAAGAGGATGCTGAGGTTGGGACACAGTGCTGCCGGACTGTCATTGCTTCCGTATCGCACACCTTTCCCCAAACTGTGCCACGATGTCATGGGTGAATCTATGCTAGCCTTGAAAAAAGAGTGTCCTTGTTTGGTTTTTTTTTCAGTTTCACCAGCTAACGTCTGTAATGTCACGCAGAAATTGCAGACCACGGCCCAGCTTCCCATGTTTTTGCTGTGAGCTGCCCAAACGCTGCACGCAAACAGCCCGTGAGAATACAAGATGTTTATACCCAAGGTGTTCAAATCTGCCTGCCCTGTCCAAGCCATATGACAGTTTTATTTAGGAAGATGCCTCTGACCGTGCCTTGGGTGGCCCTGAGCACCGTGGGTGTCAGCGAGATGTCAGCAATGTTCATGGGACAGGGCCCGAGGCTGGGATGTGCCATGGGGGAGGTGGGTGGGCAGCAGGGAGGATGGTCACGAAGCTCTTGGAGGAGGGAGAAAGACGCTCAGCTGGCTTCAGCACATTTGCTCCAGCCAGGGAATACTGCAATGGCACTACTTCAGGTAATCAGCAATGGGAAAATCCCAGAAACCAAAAAATTCACGTTGAAAGGCAAGCAGGACATCACGATTTCTCCCACCTTCCCCTTACTGGTCATGGAAAGCTGCTAAGCAGGCGGCTATATCCCAGAGCTCTCCTTCTCCGCTCAGAATGAATACACTTTTTTTGCACTTGTATAAAACCAGTACTTCAGCAGGCAAATCACAAGCTGAAGATAAAACTAAGAAGACGACATTAAAATAAAAGTCCTTCCAAGGTTGTGTCTCACAGGTTAAGTAGGACTTGTTGATACACTCATGTCCCACACATGAACCTTGTTGCTCATGTTTTGCAACAACATCCAAATGCCATATGTGAAGCTTTCCTGCCTCTTTTCCTCCTCCCTTTTTCTTCCCCCCCATCTTTTTAAAATAATTTTGTTTGGTTTGGGGAAGAGGGAAGATGGGCAATCTTCCACTGAAATCCCCATTGACCGTCACGACGTGTGGTCGTGACAGTAGAGCTCCCTCCCACAGGCTCGTGGCCCCATCGCATGTCCCAGGATTGAGACCAACGGGAACTTCTGGACCGTATTTGCCTCCAGCTTTTTGCTGCGACAGGTCATCAGCATGTTACCCCGCTCACGGGTAATATATGGCGCTGCGCTTGAACCTGACTGGAGCACAGATTTCCACACAAAGAATAAACAAGCGCTCTCTGTTTTCAAAACCTTCAGAAGAGGCAGGTCCTATGGGCTGAATGTCTCTTTATTTTCCACATACCAATCTCCCCTTGCTTTCATGCTGCTAATGTACTTTCCTCTTCTACCTTATGCACTCCCACTAAAAAAATGATAATAAGAGGGTCTATATGGGTAATGCATGACTCCTTTAAAATTTATCAGATCTGAGTTTAAAAGAAAGCCTTTTTTTCCCTACTAAAAGGGGATTTTTATACCCAAAGACACAAAGGTAATACTTATAGCATTGTAGCTTCAATCTTTTTTTTTTTTTTTACCCAACAATGGTGAAAAGATGTGATTTTTACAAGCGAATAGGAGGAAAAAGCCTGAACACACCCTGGGAACATGTTTAAGAAGCTGATTTATGTTTCATGCTGAGCCTTACACCTGCAGTTCAAGCAAAACTCAACTTTGCCGCCCCACAGAGTCTAGTTTATTAGGTATCAAGGAGTCACAAGAAGCCATGTAATTAAAACTGTAATTAACTGGAAAAGGAAAGTGCCACCTGAGTTTTGAGAGGCTGTCAATTTTATTTCCATTACAGCTCTCCTTCTGCTTCTTTTGTCTATAGGGTGGGATTTTTCCCCCATCTTGGTAAGGAAAAACAAAATTGTTTTTGTTTTTTTTTTTTCTTTCTTTTCATTAACTAAAGAAGCCACCAAATTCTCTTATGTCTTTACCTTCAGGAAAAAAATCAAGCCACTTAGTTTTGAGCTCAGACGCGGGTTTCTTGCGGCGGCATTTGCAGCCCTGTTTGCCAACAGGTGTCAAGTGTGGTCCAGGCAGAAAAAAACCCCCTGAAATGTCCTACCGACGAAGGGTCAGCCGAGTTCAAAGCCCATTTTAACAAAACATAATCAATGCCCTTTAAAAAGGGGATCGGCGGTGCCTTGTTAAAATGCATGACCTTGCTGCAGCGGGCAAGCAAAGCGCCAGGCGTCCCTGGATCCCGCACGTCCCTCCGAAGGCTGCCGGGTCCTGCTGGAGACCACCGCGGTATTTCTGCGGGCAGGACAAGGCCACACGCAGCAAGACAAAAACACGCCTGGGAGAAATACGAGGCGACGTGAGGAACCTTGTCAACCAGAGAAATTAAAAGCAAAAAGGGGCCTGATCCCCTGGCAAAAAAAATAAATCTCCTGAAGATTTGGGTGCGACATGCTGCCAGCCCCGTCCTCTCTCTGCCTCCTGCATCCACCAGGAGCAAATTCCCGGGGGATCAGAAAGAGGTGCCAGAATAAAGAGAAAATTATTTAATAATGTTTAAAGAAGCAAAGACTTAGGTAAACTTGATGCAGGGAAGAACGTCGTAGTAAAATATAGTTAAAGAGTAATTACCCAAAAGGGTAAAATGATGCGAACAAAGATAGGATCTATCTTAGAGATCATTACGAGGAAGATTTATGAATATATATAAATTTTTGAGGAGGAGATGTTTGTCTTAGACGGGTGTATGAAAGGGGGGATTGACATTCTTCCTTCTCCATTTAACAGGTGACAAAAACCCATCAAGTGAAGTACCAGCCTTGAGAAGAGAAGTTATTATCGTAAAAAGCAATTTTCCTTTGGTGCCGTTCCGATAGGCTCGGGGTCTTTTTCCTCAGCCTTAATCATTTGTAGCCTGTCCTCTCCCGAAATAGCCCCAGCTTGCAAGGCACCGGTCTCAGGACCCTCCGGGTTTGAAGGCAGATCTCGATCAGCGCTAATTTGGGGAAGGGAGCCAGAGGTACCCACAGCAGATGACACGCAGGGCTCAGCTTCTTATTCAGCTACAAGTCAGCAGGGGCACCCCCTGACCATCTGTGGTCTATAAATTACAGTAACACCGGCACACACTGCTTGTAAATCACCAGCGAACAGGCTTTACCTTATGACACACTACATGAACCCTGTTGGATATTCCAATAAACTCTCATAAACCATCCCATATCGACTCTGGATTACGTTTCTTTGGGGGGCAGGAGAAAAACCTGGACTTTTCTGCACTTGCACAAACTTCTTATGGGTGAAATGAAGACGTGGCCTGATCTGTGTTGCGTGTTTATGTACCATGTTTTCTTATGAAAGAGAATTTTCCCCCCTGCCATCATTATTACTGTGTATATTTCACTTTCCAAGAGTGCATCGGCCTTGAGGTAAATAGGGTCACCGCTCTCCTGAAAAAAAAAGACACCACTCATTTGAAAAATGCAATTTAACGTGAGCCTGCGTGACCTGTCCTCCATCCTTGCTGCACCAAGCACAGGCCCATAACAGCAGAGGCTCACCCATGTCCTTTGTTTTTGGCGGAGCAGACCCAATCCCTGATATCAAGTCAGCCATACCCTCTACAAAGTGAAAAATACACCACTATTTCTCACCACCTCTGCATCCCGAGAGCTGAAGCTGAGGCTTGCCGTCTCTAGGAGGGCAGAGCATCCCCTAAGAGCTCCTCGCTTGCTTCTTTCTCCCTGCGAAGTGGCTCTTTTACCCCAGTCTAGTAACAGGGTGGAAGGCTCTGTGGTCTGACACACCATCAAACCCCCAGCAGCGGCACTCCCGCCACCCAGCTTGGTTTGGATAGCTCTTACCTCCCATGATGTTTCATGGAGGCCACGTCTGCAAGGACATGCTACGAGCAGAAGTCTCGGCACGTGGCCGCGTGCTCCTCGGTACCTGGCTGGTTGGGGCCACAGACGCTGCTCTGCTGAGAAACCTGGCACTTGACTTCAAGTTTTCTCCCGAGACCTGTCAAAGGACCGCTTTTGATAATTATATTAGTAAGCCCTGTGTCTAGCCTGTCATCTGGGCAAAAAACCCCTGCAAAATAAGTTATTCAGATTGTGTGGAATATGCTAAGCAAACAATCTGATAAAAGTTATTTGACCGGCTTTTTTGCTGACCATGAACAAATGTGGGCTGTAGCGTAGACAGCCAGCAACGGCTGCGTCACGACTCCTGGGCACGTTCCTTAATTGAATTTGAAATCCCAACCCCTCTCAGGAGGCGGTGGGAGCCTTGCAGTCATCTTACTCACGCATAGCATAAGTTCCTAAGGCAACATTATTTTTATCTGGGTTTCTTAAGGCTATAGGGGCTGGCTTCTCATCACGCTCTGCGTGGATGTACGGGTGCGTGGGCGCACGCCTGCGTCAAACACATGCTTTTAAACCTGTTTGACTGCAGTCAAACTGGACAGATGTTCCCACCTCATGGAGACAGGGAACCGAGGCAACCACGGCTGCCTCCCACGATGACAATGGGACGAACTCAACCGTCTGTAGACATCAGAGAATCCACATCTGCAAGAGGAATCCAAGGGAAAATACCCTCCACTGCTCCCTCCGGTCGTGAGCATCCAGTTAATTAATACTCATTAATACTGCTCTTTTTTTTTTAATTATTACAGCACAGCTTCCAGGCTCCAGCCAAAATTGAGGCTTCCTTGCCTAAGAGATACACACCAGACAACATCGAGTCTAACCAGAAAAAACAGGTAAAAGCAGCGAGTATGTTCTCTGGAGATACCAGGACCACTGCATTGCATGATCCCAGTGTTACCCAGCAAGACTGCACCTGACTGAAACACTTCGAACAGTCTCAGGAGCAATTTTTGACTCACCAGAAATGCACAGTCCAAGCATTTATTGAATCTAGGTTGAGCCCGTCTAGTTAGTTTAGTTTCAGAAAAAATGGCGAATAAAATAAAGTTGATTTTTTAATCTATTTTACTCAGGGGAAAAAACCCTATTTGAATGTTACTTCAAATTTTCCTGGGGAAAAAAGGGTAGTTTAAATGTTAAACATAACTAATACACGTCAGCTCAGACAAACACCCTATGATTTTCGGGCAGGGAATTTTTGCTTCGTAAACTTTTTAAATTGGAGGTAACGTACAAGGAGCATCTTTGCAGCGCTTTTCCATCCATCAAGTGAACCAAAATCCCTGCTTTTCACAGCAAGGCAGCGGGAAGCCCCAGATCAGGTCTGGGCATCCCAACACGGGGGCTCCTCTGAGCTCACCCGTGAAGATCACCCCACCTCCCAGCCGTTCAACCTCCTCCTCTACCTTCCCGCTGCCCTCTCCATCCACCCCTTTCTGTGCACTCCGACAAGAAGAAGTGATAGCGCTATTTCTGGTTTTTAACAAGATTTGGAAAGCGTTCAAGTGCCTGACTAAGTGGTTGGAAACAAGGAAGCAGAAGGATGTTTTGGCATCCTGCAATGTGTGCATGAAGAGCATAGACACAAACACATTGAACGCACATACTGTAAAACAAGATTACAAGGAGAGTACGAACTAATAAAAGCCTATTAAAACATCATGGACGCTATTGCTGCTCGCATGCATGCCTACATATTAAAATAACAAATATTTCACATGAACGTGCAGTTTGAACATGACTGATCACAGATATAACTTTCAGCAACCTTTAAATACATAATGCCATCCTGTAATTAATGTAGCCTATCCTGAAATTTGAGGGATTTATTGATACTGGCAGAAACATTTGCAAATAACTTGGGGAAGTTCATGACATACCTTCTATCTCAAGGGATTTCGTTCATTTTTTCCCTTTTTTTCCAGCTACCATCAATAAATTCATTCAGAGCCCTTACCATACGATGACAAACACAGTTGGAAATCCTCAACAGAAAGTTTGAAGAAAGTATCAACATGGAGAAAGAGCCTCGTTGTGTTTTTATTATTTGTTTTGTTCTCTTTCACTTACAGCAAAATACATATAACCATGTCCAAGGGGATTGCTTCTGAGGTCTGCAGTGAAAAAAAAAGCAAAAGCAGGCCATAGGCGAAGCAAGCTGCTAAAGGTTTTTACCCAAATTCCTCAGGAAAAAAACCCTGGCCAACATGAGGTAGGCTGCCAGCACTGAAATGTTATGTATCAGTACAGACCACGCACACGCATATGGAGAGGTTACGTCTTTTATAAGGCCGACTGATATAGTTGGGGAAAAAAATGCGTCAGCACAGCTCTTTCCTGGAGGAATTAAGATGTCAACGCCCCCAGCTTGGGGAAGGTGCTCGTTTGTTGGGTGGCCAAGGAAGAAGACATGAATCCCAACACTGTGGTTCAGGTTCTTTGCTTTCTACAATCACTACAATTACAAAACTCGGCCATGACACCTATTTAAAATTTATGCACTGATGAGGACAAGAAACATCCCCTCATTTTGCTAGGAGAGGTCTGCACAGTGCCAGCACATGGTCGCAGCATCCGGAGCATCAGATGGCAGATTCTTTTGCTGTTACCGAGCTGCATCTAAGTAGGTTAGTGGAGCGGACTGGCACACGTTCCCTCTCGTTTGATCTTCATGTTCCTGCATGGTTTCTACCTCTAAAGATCGTAAAGCATTTCTTGTCTGGGACTACTTTATCATCAGGAGGTATTTTTGCCTGTGAGTGCATATATATGTACACACTTACAGACACGGGCTAAAAGACTGTAAAACAAAAGAATAACATTTATTTTAGAAAACTGTTCAATTTTTTTTTTTTTTAATCTTTTTTTCTATCTTTCTTTGTAGGACCTGAATTTGAGGTACTGATCTCACATGACATGCAATCAGCCATTTGTACAAAAAAAGGCCAACAATACCTGAAAGATACCCCAAAAATGTACTTCTGAGCTATGCGTTGGCTACGTTTCAAAGAGCAAGCAGCGCCGGGCTGGGGTATGAATGGCCGCACATAAAATACTGGGGGTGCCCCATGGCTTCTCCTTCCCTCCCACCTGCTCCCCACCATACTGCATCGAGCCCCCAGCGTTTCCTCATGCTTTACTCTCCTGCATCATCAAACATTTCCAATAAAGAAACGTCTCCAACTCGATGTCCACAAGCCCCCGCTCCAATAAACTGGGGCTTTATTTTGGGGGGAAAAAGAGCCATTTTAGGTTGTACCATGCGGTGACTCCTACTACCTGCAGGGTGAGAGAAGGTAGGTGCTGGCTAAGTGAAAAAGGGCGCTTTTCCCCTCCAAGAGAGAGGATGAAGACATTGTATATCAGGATTGTAAGTGCTTCTCACTGGACAGGGTGCCTGACCAAAACAGGCATTCCTCTTACTGCCAGCAGCAGGAGGGTTCCCGGCTGCCCCGGGGGAATGGGAGAGTGGTGCTGATGCCGAGAGGCTGGGGAGGAGCGAGCCCAGCGAGGAGTTCCCCCAAAAAATGAGCATGGGAAGCTGCCAGAGGAAGCATCTCGGGTTGAGATTTTCCACCCCTCAAGGGCAAATCAGCCAGGATGGAAGAAAAAAAAGAGATTTAGCTTCCCACCTTCTCCCACTGTTTTTATCAGCTTTTATAGATTTCAGTGCATTCACAGATAATGGTGGGTGAAATAATAATGATGGTGTAATAATCCACTCCTCAAGCTTCTTTAGGTGCCCACCTTCAGGGTGCTGCCTTCAGCGTCGTAAGCCAGGAGGTGCCGGGGTGTGAAATGAAGCTGCCATGCAAGGCGCTCGCAGAGCACCAACAGCAAGCCCACAAATTATTGTCCTCCCTTTCTACCGCTTTTACATGAAAGATGTTGTTGTTTGTTTTTTTTTTTTTTCTGGCAGGAGCATAGATAAAACTGATGCTGCTGCAGGGAAGAGAAAAAAAGCAGCCGAACAAAAATGGCAATGGACATTTCTTTTGCGGGGAAGCCCATCATCTTCCACACTGAAGCTGTGTGGAGCTCCCTCCTCCAGCCCAGCTTTCCTCCAGCCTCGGTGCCCGCAGAGCCCCGGAGAGCCACGCCGGGGCCCCGAAACCCCCCAGGAGCAGCGTGAGGAGCCTGTCACGGGAGGACCGACGTTGTCAGCTGCGAGGATGAAGAATTTGAGGCTGGCTGTCGGAGCGCTCCGAGCTCAGGAGGGGTTTGGAGGAATGCAAGCTGGGGTTACATAAAACACTGACTCATGCTGAGAAATCACGAGTTTTGAAAGATTCAGCTGAGGAACGAGTAAAACCTCAAGCTGCACATCGCTTACAAGTCAACAGGAACCGGGGGATGCTGGGGACCTCTGAAAAGCAGGCCTTGGCGTGGGGTTTTTTTGAAGTCCTGCCACCGGGCTCAGGAGGAACCGAGAGCCATGTCTGTCTGTCGTGGGGGAAAATCTGGCCCTTCGCTATTTCCAGGAAAGTCGGTGCGAGCTTTTCGGCTTTACCCATTGGAAAGAACTGCCTGAGATGGAGTAAATAGAAGTTTTTTTTTTTTTTTTTCTTTTTTTTTGCTACCGTGTACAATATTGAACAGTATTGTCATGCAGAAAAAACCTTTTTGTTGGAATATCTGAGCATGCAAATGTTTGTGGTTTCGTTTACCAGGCAAAACTGGTTGTGGATTTTGGCATTCTGAGCTGTTTATGGTTTCTGTGAACGCCTGGATGCGGTTCTTCCCGGGGCTTCATGGGTTACTCAAATCATGTCCCGTTATACAGGTAATTGGTGTGCCGTGAAGGTGGTGTGTGCAAGGGTACGTATGCAAAAGGAGTACAAGACCCAGGACTGCCCGCCATGCATAAGAAACACTGACCAAAACCATTTGCACTTTGATATTTAAATCAGACTTCTAAATCCATGCTCGGAGACATATCCAAGTAGTTGATTTTTGGATCTCTTCCAATTTTCTCTCTCTCCTCTTATTGCTGAGGTACTCAGCATCTCACACACACACACGAAATCAGTTAAATTATTCAAGTGCTTAAATAAAGATATGGTTGCCTGCCTGTGTTTGTCCAAATTTGAAGAAATGTTGCCTGCTTTTAAGTTTTATTTCTCTTTCCCTCAATCACAGTCTCTGTCTCTCCCCCGCAAACACACTGATGGAAAAATGAAGATGTACAGATGGGCTGCTCATTTTCAGTCAGGTTGCTGGGTAAATATGGCATCAGGAAAAGACGAGTGTTAGAAACACAGATGTACGCAAGGCATCCCAACCATCACGTTTGGGCTGCCTCTGCATCACTCAAGTATGCAGCATCCAGCCCAAGCAGAGCTGTATGAGGCCAGAGGGAAATGTAGCTAACGGAGAACAAACTATTGGTAAATCGCATGCCTTTCAACCTTGCACAACGGGATAAAATAAATATGGATTAGTGCCGGGGTCAAAGTTTTTATTATGTGAAGTACTAGATGTGCAAGTGCCTGAGTTTCTGATGTTAAAAAAAAAAGTACTAACTGTATAAAGACACACATACAGATGCATATATACGTATATACATACAAAATAATATTTATAGATACATGGGGGTTTTTTTGTTGTTTTGCAAAGCTCCCTTTAACATGGTCCCAGCTAATTTCTCAGCCTCTGCATTGCAATCGCTAACAATTTAATCACCTTATAAACTTCTGCAGTGACTAACGCCGCATCTATGCTTTTGGCACACCACGGTCAGAAGTTGTTTTAGCAACAGCGGTATGTAAAGCAGACACACTATTTGTGAGGCTCAGAGCCCTTAAAAATCATTCCTTTCTCTCTGGGCTATCGACATTCCTGAGCGCTCACGATGCAGCTGCCGAGCCGCTGGACAGCCCACATATGGCCGTGCGCTGAACAATAGCGACTCGCTGTTGTTCTTGTTATATGCATCACCATATGTGTTTATTAGAAACAGCAATAAAACGATGACGGGTTTCTTCAGCTATCCCCGCTGCTTGGGGAAAAGAAAAGCGAGGGAGTAAGCGGGATGAAATCAGAGAGTTCTCCCCAGCTTTGGGGGAGCTGGACGGCGGGGTGGCGCGGTCCCGCTTTTTAGGGGCTGTTTATTTATTGGTCCTGTTGCTGAATTAATACTGCTCCTATAAATGGACACTGAGCCTAAGTCTCCTCTCATTCCCTTTTATTAGGGAATTGCTGCAAACCTGGAAAAACGGAATCCTGAAGGTGTTGGCATCCAAAATGCTGTTCCACCAGGGCTCACCTGTGTACAGCCTGCCCCGAGCCACGTGGGAGAAGCCTCCCAATATTTCAAGGAGCCTTGGATGATGCCCGCACTTGGCGTGTACTTCCATCATGAGCACAACCAGCTAGGGGGGGGATCACCTTCAGCATCGGGCTGCCTTGAAACAACTTCCAAATTGCAGAAATTTGGGCTAGGGACTCAGTGTTTTTTAGATGGAGGGGTTGAGGTGGGCATCAGGAGCCCAAAAGAAACACAGAAATGGTTTAAGGCTGTGTTGCCATCAGTGTAAAGACAAGGGAGAAGTGAGACCCAGGGAAGGGGAAGAGGAAGGGATGTTCAAAGTGAAAAGAGGATACGAACTAAGACAGTCAAACCGAACATCTGCATCTACATGTGCTCCAAATTCCGTATCATTTCCCTCCGCTTCCAGTATTCGCTATATTTTAAAGCAAAAAGAGGGAAAAATGAACTTTAGGAGCAAAACCAGCAGACTTACAAATACGATGTATCTAAATACGTAACATAATGTAATTTTGATAGCCATGAGTGTTATCAGCTGTCTTCAGACACATGGAAATCAATGGGAGTGAGTACTTATAGCCAAAGGAAGGCAGATGTGAGCCTCTGCATACATGATCCATATTTTTTCATGTTCAAATCTTGATTTTTCTTAATAATAAACAGAGTTTCCATGTTGCTGCATTTTTGTGACCAAAATAACAAACTTTAGCCACTGTAAAAAAAAAAACAAACAATAAACCCACAACCAGAATCAGTTTTAAAAATTAGTTGAGTTGTATCGGTTTTACTGCGATCTTCCAACTGTGGTAAGAATGCCATTTCCACTCTCAATTCACTTCTTTTTTACTTCCTACCTATAAAAGTAAACCATTTAAGACGGATTTTCCACTGAGGCTGCAACTCCCTTGCCTTGCTTTTTCTTTTCTTTTTTCTTTTTTTTTTTTTTTTTTTTGTAGCACAAGTCAATTTGGTGACTATCTTGAAACTACGATGCTGAATTCTGTTCTCTTTAATTATGTTGCTAACAGAATAGATCGTGTAGCGACTTAAAAAAGTAAGCTAGTGCTTTTAGGACATGGCCATTACCCCAGCAAAGTCCCTGCCTTATTCCCCCATCTGCATGTAAGCTGCTTTTTAGAGACTATTGTTTTCTCCCCACAAAAACCCAAACTACTTTTTTTTTTTTGAATGAACCTATCCACTACTTCTCCACTTATCAGCTTGGAAATGTTGCTGTATTCGTTTCACACAGTTTGATAACTTCATCTTGAATGGATCTTTGTCTTGGCTTATTTTGTCAGAAGAAGTTGTTTTTCAACAAGCCCCTTTAATTCTGCTTCCTTTCAGTTATTGTCTCCTGAAATATCCACACATGGGTTAAAAATAACCTGTTTACACCTTTGGAAGAGCAACAGTGGATCAGGCAACGTGTTGGACCACTTATTTATTATCAGTAATCCCCATCCCGCACCCACGAAAGACAATCAGGGCTTTGCCATTGAGTGAAATAAAAGCAGGATGAGACCATATGGTTCTTGTTAAACGAGCCTCATCTTCCTATTGTTAATGCTTATCTCCAAAATAAAGTATTTCTGCAGAAAGCCTATTCCCATAGCATGTTCTCTTTCCAATGACCAGCTGGTTGCCAGTTTGTTATTTGCACTGCAGTAGACCACTTTCATCTATTTCTATTCCAGTCCAAGAACACCATTTGTACATTGTCCAACTTGGAAATGTTAATCTGACACCATTGGTCACGGGCCTTTTAACTTCAAGTGGCAAACTTCCAGCTAGCTGCCAGTTGAGTATTTACACTGGAATCTTTCTTAGCCCAGAAATAAACTATTTGTTCACCATAAACATCAGCAACATGCCAATAATTTCTGCTACACACATGTAGGAAGGTACAGCCCACCACACTTTGCCGTTGGCTTCTCAATAACCTCCTAAGTAGCTCCTTGGGGAGATGCTGCTTGTCTTGAGCCAAGACAAATGCATCTATTTCCCCCTCCATACATGTACGTAACTTTTATTTACATTCATGGGAGCTACACATGCATATTGAAAGGCAAGAAGAGGGACCAAAATTAGGATGGTTGGGCAGCTTGGGAGAGTCTGACAGCTTCTCCCAAGACCCAGGACTGCCTGTAAGGGCCAAAACACCAGGAAAATCCTAATGTGAAAAGATCCAGTTGCTTTGGCATCGTCTGCAGCTCCCCATGCACAACCACGAGCACACCGCTTGGGACGCCCGCCGGGAAAGAGGCAACGCTGGATGTACTTGAATGCAGCTTTTCAGAAAGCAGAGTGGCGTGAGTCCTACGGGATTTTGCTTAGGAGATTGCTATTACTTCCAGCAATACGATTTATGCTTCCTGAAAGAATATTATACTTTGGGCTCTTTTCAATGAAATAAAAGACTGAGGGGGGAAAGGAAAAAAAAAAAGGTTATGCTGGGTTCTGCGATTTGACTTAAGGAATGTTATGCAGTGGCAAGGGTGTGTTTCATGTACTTTGTTCGACTCTGTTAAAATAAAACATTTCCTTTTTACATATTCCTGCGGTGACCTGCGGATGGGAGAGGCCAAAGAAAGACTTCAGTGAGTTCAAAATGTAAACTTCAGGAATGGAACCCCCCTCTTTTAAAGAAAAAAGAATAACAACGATGCCCTGTTCTCTCCTTCACTTTTCCTATTCAGTCAGATAATGAACCTGGCTCCTTTTGTGTTACCTTGGTTGCTCCAAGAAAAAAAAAAAAAAAAAAGAAAAAGAAAATTCAGGTTAGAGGAGAACTGACCCTACGGAAGTACTTTAGCAAAATCTCAGAGGACCATTTGGGATGTAGAGCTGATCTTATTATTTATGGACTCCTTAGCACTTACCTGTGCCTTTAGTTCAGCATCCCCATCCACCTGCACCTCACAACCACCAGGAAAATGCCGGACAAAATGCAAATATTGGCCAGCACGAAAAGCAGGATCCTGCAAATGCATGTTATATGAGCTAAGAGGAGGTGTGCACCCCACGTCAGGCTGGACACTGGGACTTGATGAATGCCCCAGCCAAACCAGGATGCTGCCCAGGCACAAACTGGGGAACGGCAGCTTGTAGCACCCTGCTCCCCTACGGACAGCAACTCTTGAGCAAAGCCCAGCAACTTAATTTGCAGGTTTAAACCCTCTGCCCTGGCTTTGCACTGGAAGAAAGCAGCATTTGCATTGCCAGAGAGCAAGTACCTGAGTTTTGGTGGCTGTCGCTGACCTGTCTAGGCAACGAAGTGCCCAAACAGCGGCTGCACACACTCCCTCCAAGCCTCCCAGACCCTCCTCCAGAATCCAGCTCATAACAGGGAATATTTTCAGTGTTAGGGACATGACTTACAATGTGATTTGGGATCTTTAAGGCTCGGATGCTTAAAAAAAATTCCCCTTTGCTTGTAGAAGTCATGTAAAAAAAGTACATTTCTTATCCACTGATAGACTGATAGAAGGATGATAAGAGACACTCACTGTTGCTAGATACTCCAGTACCTTGGGCAAAAAGCAGCTACACTGTGAAACTGAGGACTCTGCTTTCCAGTGCTGCAGCTCACTTGCTCCTGCAGTCAATGGGATTTCTATATAAGATGTATCAATTTTAATTCTGACCTTTGCTAACTTCCCACTGCTTGATTTTTTTGCACCCTCAGCATTCCTTCAATTTGGGAGTATGAAATATATACAAATACGTAGCCATCTACCACGCATCAAAATTTTGATAAACATACATTTTTCTTACCTCACCTAAGGCTCCTCTTGCAATCAAATGAAGGCGAACAAAATATTTTGACGTTTCAAAATACATTCTCTTTTCCAGGAGGGCAAATAAATAGACCTGACATAAAATAATGTCATAACAACCAGCAACTACAACTCCATTCTTGCTGCTGTAACTTGAAACTCGTAAGAGAAGGTTCAAGTAACCCAAGTCTGAATTCCTGACCACTAAAAAAGCATCCACTCCTTTCGCGTTGGGTTCTTCTGTATGGTTAAGCCTATTTGGGGCAACCTCTGACTTAGGTAAAATAGCAAAGTATTTCCCCAAAATGCTTAAGGAAATTTGACAATTTGAAATTGGCCCTGTTGACTGCGAAGCGAAGCAATAAGAAACCGGAGCAGGCAGAATTGCAGACCAAGGAAGGGCGCTTGGACTCCAAGGGAAGAAGAAAATCAAGCCCCTTTCAGAAGAAATCCGGTTACCAGGGGAAAACTAGGAGTCTGCAAAAGGATAACGGGCCTGAGAAGAGCGATGGGGAGACCGGGACAGAACCCCAGGCTGCCAGAGAAAAAAGTTGAGCAGTTGAAGA
Source organism: Mycteria americana (assembly GCF_035582795.1). NCBI lineage: Eukaryota > Metazoa > Chordata > Aves > Ciconiiformes > Ciconiidae > Mycteria > Mycteria americana. The sequence goes on from NC_134367.1 coordinate 122,776,729, forward strand.
AAGACTCGGAGAACTTAAAAAGAGAGCCCTGAGGCTAATCTTTCTGCTGGTTTATTTTTTCCCCGTTTGTTTATTTGCTACAAGTCAGATTTTTGAGCAATTAGTAAAATATCATGCAAATATTCCCTGTGTGACTGCACATGAATAACTTTAATTTCGCTAAACATTTGTCTCGTCGTTCCGAAATACATCTGCTGTTTGCATTAAGATAATCTGCTAAAATATTGGGAAGTAAATTACAGTTTTTATAAGATATTTATGAAACAACTTCTTATTTGTATATTAAATATCTCTGACTATCACGGCCTGGTTTTTTGGCTGACGTCTGCCTTCCCCAGGAGCATCCGTGCCCTGTTTCAATTACAGACTGGGCTGAGTACCATCTTGTGGAAAAGCTCCAACTGGCTGGGAATGGCTCCGCGTACACTCATAACAGGCTGGGGGAATAGTACCAGATCTGCCAGCAGCCTATGACAGAAAAAAAAAAAAAAAAACCCAACCCCAAAACAAAATACAAGGTTGCACACGTGCAATAAATCGCGTGGCATTTGCAGAAATCCTGGCACGACACCGCAGGAGCATGTGTCGCTCCGCTCGGACGGGGTGCTGCCATAAACGCCCTTATGGGGACATTGATAAGGCTTGGAGGCTGCTCCCAGTCCCTGCTTGGTGACCACACAGCATACCGGGAAGTAAATTAAAAGCATTTTTGACTGTTTCGTCCTCTCAGGGTTATCCCATTCTCTTTGCATGCAGAGGAGTCCTAAGGGGTTGGGGAGAGCTGCGTTGGTTAGTATTGCCACAGCCCAGATGAGCTTGTGTGTAGCCCTGCTTCCACGTATTCAAAGGAGATGAGGAAAATCAGGTCATTTGTCATCTTCCAGTGCTGGCGTTTGGGGCAGGACCAGTAACGATAACCCTAAGGGCTTGCACCCCACGGGAGGGAGACCAGGTAGTTGAGGAAGGTGGAGAAAGCAAACAGATCTATGTGCTGGAGGAGCTGGAGGTTGTTGCTGCTGTACAGTCCGCACTAGCTTCAAGCACGGGTAGATAAAGCTGCGGGAGCTCAGGGTGGGCAATGAAACCATCCCGAGATGCAGGTAAATCCTACATCACTGCCACAGCTTGCTCTAGACAGGATCAGCGTTGCTGGCAGCACCCAAACCACGTTAATTTAAGTGTGCACAAGGTCTAGCCACGTGAGCACGGACACACCTGTAATATTAAAGGTTATGCCTATGTCCCTCTTAAATCCCCGTCTAGAGTGTTCAGGAGTTGCCATGGCCCCACAGACGATGTGTAGCTGGGCTGTGTGGGGTCTATGAAGCCACCGAGGAGTTTATTGACCCTCCAACCTTCTTTGACTGCCTGGGACCCCGTGTCCTTTTGTGGATAGGCACTGGCTGCAGATTTCTTGTCTGGACACACAGTGTATCTGGCTTGGAGGGTTTTGAGGGTTCAGTTCAGAGATGCTGGAGTTTGGGCGTGCAAATCACAGATTAGGCACTTCTGAGCTACCTCACTTGGAGTGTCACCTTCAGGCTTAACATCGTCTCGCTCTACATTCCCTGCAAAGCTGCTCTGTCCCTAGTCCACAGGTGAAAAGTGAATGCTCATTTTAAAAGTGAACGGGGTGAAATGGGAAGGAGAGGAAGCCCAAGCCACCAGGGTTTGCATTTAGATTATCTAAATTCTGGATGAAGAAGTCTGGGAAAGAGATGAGGAGATTGAAACACTTTAACACCGCTTACCATCTTAACCCACAAATCCCTCTCTGGTTTGGTATTAACATTACCTACATGAGTCCAGCTTAAAAAATAATAAAAGGGTGGTATAAGCCGGCTTGCCCTCCTCTTGCGTGTGCCCCATGCAGCACCCATACCGCTGCTCGTACAGCCACAGTTGCATTGGCCCAGGGACCCTCGAACTGATGCAACGGGGTGGGGAAGCACGTAGGGGAGGGTGTATTTCAGCACGGATGAGTCCCCTGATGCTCACGGCAAAATGATAACAGCCTGGGGCTGCGTGGCCGGGTTCAGGCTGCCTTGCCGAGGTATATCGGTGTGCTGCACCGAGCCCTGCCCGCTGTCCCAGCTTCACAGAGCCAAGGGCTCTGGCAGGGACCGCACCGGCAATTGTGCAACCCCGCTCAGCCGCAGATTTCCTCTGGCACTGGCAGCACAATAGCGGGCCTGTTGGTAAACAGGAATTGTCTTTCCGCCACAATAGGGCTCAGGATGAAATCATTCCCCGATACCAGGCAGCCTCGGCGTGCCTCCTCCGCTCCCCACCCCGGTTTAGATGGTAGTGCCTTCCTGCTCCCTGGGGGCCTCGAGTCCCTCATAAAATGACAACACAATAAAACAAAATAATAATGGAATCCATATAAGGCTTGATGTCTTCATCGCTCCTCAGAAGAAGTGCCAAGGGAGCTTCGCCTGAATACAGGCAGCAGGTTCCCGGCATTGGCAAGGATTTTTTAAGAGGAGGAAAGGACATTTTTCAAGCCCAGGATGCCAGCATCCATCTTGCCCATCCTCAGCCGTACACCTCCAGTGGGGAGAAACGGGTAGTTACGGGAGATGAATCCCCGGGTCTGGCAGATATATATGGAGTTAAGTTCACCTTAACATCTGGGGGCTGCGTGGGAAGGAGGTGACTCCTGACAGCCCCACCGGGGAGGCTTCAGCCAGGGCTGACCCACTCCCGGCGTCCCCCTTCCCGGCAGCATCGGGGACCGTCGGGCTCTCGCAGAACATTTTGTGGTCGGGGTAATTGCATTGTGTTGTCTTAAAACTGCCGAGGCGTGGCCCTAAATAAAACCAGACCCCCGGCCTCGCTCCAAGCACGGCAGCCCCCAGCTCCCTGCCTACGCGGTCTGACGCAGGGCCCCGTCCAGCCTCCCTGCCCTGCTTTCATTTCAGGCGCATGGTTATTAATGAATTTGTAATTGCATAGGGGGGAAAAAAGATAAACAGATGATTCGGGACAAATATATACATGTCATGAATATATGTATACACACACACACTCTCTCTCTCCCTCTCTCTCATATCTATATATATTTTTTTGGTCAATGGTGTCCTAGAACCCAAATGCACCATTTAATTATTTGTGCTGGGAGTGCCAAAGGAACCTACCATTTATTTATACAGTTAAATCAGCTACAGATGTGTGTGTGCTTTTTCCTTCGTTCTTTCTTTCCTTCAGTGTTGGCATTTCTGACGCGTCCAGGTTTTTTTTTTCTCTCTTGTTCAATGAGGGCATCTGAAAAGCATTGGGAAACAGCTCGCTGCTCCCTGGTCCTGTCCGCAGGGGCAGGCATCCCACATCGCTCTTGCAGAGCTGTGCTTTCCTCCTGCCCCAGAGCAAGGGCTTGACAAATTAAGACCTCAAACACCATGAATTGAGGGGGAAAGGAACGTTTCCTACACTGCACGGGCCCAGGAGAGCTCCTCCGGCGAAGGAAGCATCGCAGCCGAGACCCCACAGCTCACTGCACCCCTGGGCACGCGCTGGAGGAGCCGAGTACCATGGGGAAGGAGCATCACACTGTTTCCTGAGAAGCCCAGCATAATTTTGGTCCCTATTAACAAGCTTCGCCCCTCCATTTTTTGAGCCTGTAAGACATTATGAGCAACCTCTGCTTTTCATTATTTGGGGCAGGGAGAGTATGGAGCATCTGTCCGAGCGGGGCTTTGGCAAAACCTGCTGCTTTGGAGGGCTCTGCCTGGGCTGTCGCTGTGACGTGCTTGCATCAGCCTTGTTTGGTGGTTTGGGTTTATCCCCGTGAAAACCAGGCTCAGCATTAGCTTTCAGCATTAGGCAGGTGACAGCTGAAGTCAGAGATGCCCCTTTGATTTTCAGAAGCACTATCAATTTTCTCATGATTTTTTCCCCGCCATTATCATATTTCTTTTCTGGAGTGAAATTCAGAGGAGTGGGGCACCAGCTGCTCCAAGCACCATGCCAACGATTGCCAGCAGAAATCAGGACAAATATTGCTCTACCCCTTTTGGCAGGAGAAGGCAATCTCTTTCTGCTTTACCTGGAAGACAGTCATCAAGGCTTAGCAGCCCCGGGAAGCAACTTAACGCTGCAGCCAGAAAACGCACTTCGGGTTCTTTCGGCAGGAGACTGAGGTTTCCTAGTATCACTCCGGATGCTTAAATGATGTGATAATAAGCGTATTAGAAGCATTTAGGAGATAGGACTATTAGCAAATGATGATTCATTTTTAAACTTTCAAAGGTACCTAAAGCTGATGTTCACCTGTTGAAACCCCACTCGCTGTCAGAGAGCTGGAGGGTGAGCGACGCCATGGGTGTCGGGGGCTGGCTGCAGCCCCGGGGCTGCTCCTGCCAGCCCCTTCCACCTCACCGAGGCAGCCTGGCCACTTTTTAAAGCCAAAGACCATCACTCCAAGGACATTTCCAAGCACCGCTTGCAGAAATCCTCTTGGGGAAGCCGCTCACGCTGACACTGAGGCAGTCGCTTTAAATTCACCCATATACGAGGAGGGTAACTTGGTTGCTCTGACTTGCTTTGTAGCAATTATCCACTATGAACATTACATAACCTGGCTTATCCTATATTATCTGAAAAGGTACAATGCCTATAAAACTGTTTCACATATACTTTTGTATATATGAAAAACCTCAAGATGCGCTTAAATATGTATAGCTATTATATTCTGTTATGTATCTACAGTATATAGATTTTTCTTTCTTTTTTATGTCTTGTGTGTCTCATAAAAACGTAGAGAAGCCTAAGCATATATGCATATGTATGTGTGCATACACAGGTATAACATGTATATTCAATAATATGCAGTGTATCTATAAATATATATGTACACATATATGCATATATGTATACACAGATTTATACACACACACACATATACGTACGTATGTATATCTATCTATCTACCTACCTATATGTAAGGGCACATGCTGAGTGTATAAAGACGACCGACTACCAGAACGCTGTTCCAAGGCACGCCGAGTCCCACGATACAGACTACGAGGCTTCACAACAGCTCCCAGGCTAGACATGTAAGCAAGTCCACTTAGGCATAACAGCATTCTCCCTCTTACACATTATGAGCCGCTTTCATTAAAATTCAACACTTCTTTTAAGAGGCTTTCCTTGCAGCCACTACTCACAAGCCTGGTTTCTCTCCTGCTCACAGTAAAGCGATCCTCCTCTCTGCCTGGGGCAAGGGCAGCGTAACCAAACCAGATTTGGTTAGTTGGTACAAAACACCAATCGCTGGCTTTATTGCCATTGAGCTGGCAGACGCAGAAGACCTGAAATATTTTTAAATTATCTCTAAAATGACTTTTTACGTCTTATTCTCTAGCAGGCACATTGCAAACAGCATGCCGGTTCCCCAGCGGTTCACCGAGCCAACTAAACTATGTATTTTTTGTGAGTTTTGAATGTATCAAACAGCTTCTCTAATAGCTGGTGATGGCCTTGCTCTGCAGAGCCTTGGCACCTCCCCGGTGTGGCTGCGCTCGCCGAAGGGCTGCGCTCCGGCTGCGCACCTCGCCGCCGGGAAAAGCGCCGGAGGCTGCCGGAGAAAGGCGCCCGGACCGCAGCACTGCGAGGCACTGCAGTGCCATTTCGAATCAAAATATTTATTCCTGACATTTTGCGAGAGGGGAAGGAAAAAAAAGAAGAAAAAAAGCAAAAGCTGGCCGTAATTCAAAGTCTCTGCAAAGTCACTGGGAATCTTCCAAAAGGCTTCAGTGAGAGCAGGATTAGCTCCCCCATATATACATAAGATTTGTTGTCTTTTGCATATCAAAGTGGTGAAGCCTCTGTTCTCTTCAGCTATTGCTTTTAAGTGTGCTATAAACAGAGCTTTATCTGTCCAGAAAAAAAAAAGGCTTTGACAAGGAAGACTCACTCAGATACCGAGACAAACTTGGCCACGTTCCTGTAGCGAGAGCAATGCCAATAAAGATGTGGGCTGGTCTCTAGATGCCATCGATAACGTGATTTGGACAGTTGTTCGAAAACTCTCGCTACGTCCCTGTTGTTGTTTACACTAATAAACGCTTCACCATCCCCTCCTCTCCACCCTCGCCCTCCCTCCCACGCGTGCAAGGCGCCATATCGCAGCCAGGGTGCGAGGGGCTGAAACAGCTCCGTATTTCCCCAGCCACAGTAGCAGACACTAAAGAATCTACAAAAGCAAGAAAAATTAAGCCGGCGAAAGGAAAACTTCCCAAGCCGTGGTGCTTGTTGAACTGAGCAGCTTCACTCAGCTTCACTTCTTCAAATGTCACCTCCATCTCCTTTCTATTCTCCTTTCTGTAGACCAGATATGACTTTACCTACTACGTAATTTCTGTGATTTTTTTTTGCAGCCCTCCTTTCTTCTGGGGAGTTGCTCACTGATGCCTGTGTTTGCCATTAATACATTAAAATCTGCTGGAAATTTGGTCAATAATTAGGCTGATGAGACAACCTATTAAAAGGACCTGAGTGCAGCCAGTTCACCCACTGCACCATGAGCTTCTCATGACCAGCAGGAGCAGAAGTGACAAAAGCCAATGACCTCCATCCCCCAAATTCTCTTTTCTCAGCAATTTGAGCTTAGGTTGCTCCAAATACGTGCAAGGAACCCGTATGCTGTGTAAGAAAAAGGCACATGTATGAAGCGGGGGTTTAGGATAGGATTGAACCAGAGAGCCAATGCTGGAGGGCGTGAGGCTGCAGAGGTCTCACCGCTCTGGCCATGTCCAGGCTGCGTGGTGAATATCAACAGTGGTGAAATCAGAGCAGATGATGTTTCTCAAAAAATGGCACACATATATTCATATATACATGAACACACACGCACATATAAAAAAGCACTGTGAATTTATGAAAACCCTACGGATGCGCACGGACTGGTCTTCATTAGCATTTGGACAGAAAAAAAACGCTTCCTCGTCCTGTTTCTGGACACTGAAAAACATCAGCGCTTTTTTGCAACTTCTTGAAATATTTTCAGCATGTGCTGGCCCAGCTTTCCTCAGCGCCCAGGGAATTATGGAAATACTGAAGACTGATGGAGCTGCCGGAGAGAGCAGTGGCACGGTTATGCCCAGGCCAGCAAACAGAAGAGCGTTTCTAGCGTATGCTGAAAATTCAGATTCTGTCCAAGTCTTTGGAGAGCAGATGTCAATTATGAATCACATGATTACTCTGCCATATTTTTCCTGGTTATGCTCATTGACTTAGATAAGGTATCATTTTTCACCTACAAAATATGTTGCATATACAATAAATAATATGCACAGTACCATAATAAATATTCAGTATATATGGTGTGTGCATTATAGTGGTCCTGGTAGAGTTATAGCAGAACAGTCAAGGCTGAATTGGCATTTTCATTATAAAGGCTGATAATTCAAGATCAGTAGCAAAAGACAATGAAATACCATCTGCTCACACGCAAACAGCTTTTACAGAGGGGGTTTAAGGTCTTGATGCAAGCAGTTCTGCATAGAGGGCAAAAGAGAGAGAGCTCCTGAGACACCGTCTCTCACCGACAAAACTCTTCACCTGATTTTGTTCCTACTTAGATGGCAGTTGATGCTTTTCCTCAATCTCCGGCTTCTGGAGCCAGAAGATATAGTGAGCATCAATGTTCTCATAGGAGATACAAAGGGGCATTTTCTAGACTTTCTGGCATAAGAGAAAAGCTTGCGAATGTGAACTCCGCAGTTGCAGAGTTCAACATTCTGCAACTAGACTACATATGGGGTATGTCTAGTAACAACCAGACTACATATGGGGTAGCCGTAGTTTTAAAAAGTTTTCTCTGCCACACTTGGCCTTCTTAACACGAAGGAGGAGCAACACATGCTCAGCACTTGCTGAAGACCAGGATGATTTGGGCTGGGGCCAGTGCCGACCTCTCCCAGTGGTACCAAGTTCAGTAACAGGCGTCAGGTCTGTACCTGCTCCCTTTCAGCAGCCCCCAGGGCTAGTTCAGGTGTGGTATATCCCATACTTCCAACGATCTGGCCTCTTTACACTGAAAATTACTGTCTCTCTAACCACAGCAGCCTCTTCTACCTTCAATGTTATTTCTGCTGTAGCTTGCGTGTGACAGCTTGACCAGTATTCAACGAAATACTCCTGACCCAGCTGTATGACTGGCTTATACAAAGTCTTTGCAGCATTTTTGGTAGCCTCAGGCCAACCTTTATATCCCTGCTCAGCTTCCTTCCGATGGCTGCAGCCCATCAGGCAGAGGTTTGCACAGGAATGGCCTCATCTCAGAAGGAGGTTTTTGGAGCATCGTCTGGAGGTGCTCGAAATGGGGCTGGCCAGACCCAGGCGAGCAGCTTTGCTGGTGGGTAGGAGGAGGCAGCAGCATTTTCCAGTAGAGGGTGTTAAAGAACAAGCGGGAGGTCTGGTGGTAGGTGGCAACCTCTTCTTTCAGCACAGCTGCTTGCAGAGGGCATGTCTGTTTACACCTTGAACTAATCACAGTGACAACCAGCAGTGAAAACCTGGACGCGGGGAAATCCATGGGAATTTTGCCCAGACTTTTCCCTTGAGCTGTTACATTCATGGTTCAAACGTATTTCTTCCAGTACGTGGTACCTTTCCCTCCAACAAGGAAATTCATGCAGATTTTTTAGGTCATACCCAGCAGGCACCTAAGCATCTTCCTGGTCCTAGTGCAATAAAAGGACCGTGATGCTGCAGGGTGTAAATACAGGTAAGTGGAAGGACCCACCTCAGACCACGTAATATCTCGCTGCCCATCCTGACACGTCTAACAGGTGAGTTTGCCCGGGTTTTGTAATTCCCCCTTCACCGGCTGGCTCTGTATTGATGATAAGTATTATTCCCACATCATCGCAGCCTCAGTTCGGCAGCTCTTCAAGCCTGTTTCCAAAAGAAGCTGTCACAGACAATAAACACCAAAGTAACCCCACTTCCAATTTAATTGTTTTCTCAGAATATCACTAGCAATTAGACTATATTAGCAACAGATTGTTTGCAGTAGCTCATTCTCTGAGTCAAAACTGGTTTCTTTCTCTTTTACAATCACACAAAACATCTGAAAGTAGAAAGTACCTAGGGTTTGTTTTTTTTTTTTTTCAGAGTCAGAATCAAGTAAACAACCAACATTACTTCTACAAAAGCCAAAGAGAAAAATATGGGATGGCTGGAATTTTTTTTATGTTTACAAATTTATTGTGAAAGTTTTAAGAAAATACAGTGACAGCATTGCCTGCAGTACAGTAGGGAATGACAGTCAATAAATAAAACTAAAGGACTGTGCAATAAATAAATACAAGACTAATAGAATATGTTTGTAGTGGGCTGATCAGTTTTAAATCCTCTGCCTAAGGCTGAATTTTACAATAAACAAACCACACCTGTATCGCTTTCTCCATCGGTGCTGGGTGAGCCCATTTATTTATGGTTGGGCTCACCTTCTTGCCCCCACACGCACCTTTGCCCATCTCAGTTTCTCTCCTTTTTAAAAAAAAATCAAAATCCAAGCAGAATTTAACCTTGCCCAGAGGTAAGGTACACCTACTCTCTTACTGACGTGGCATCTAGGCTCTACCAAGATGCGCTGCGGTGGAGCATTACCTCGTGGACACCCACACGACAGCAGCCAGCCCCCTCCTTATTTCATATACATGCCCTTTGCCAAAGTAAGCTGTGCCGCGTGTGTCAAAATGTGTCCCGCGGCGTCCCCGGGGATTTTTTCCGAGGCCGGCTTAGCCAAGTGACCGCACGTCTTTTTATTACCTTTGGTGGAAAACATTAGCCCTTTCTTTTAAGCGGCGCTGCACGGTCGAGGGGGCTCGGAGGGCTCCAGACAAGCGTCTGCAAAACCATCTCTGGCTCAGTGGCTGTGATCACGGGCTAGGTAATTTGTTTGATTAGAGCATCCGTCTAAGACAAAGAAAGTGTAGTGGAGTGAGTCGGGCTCTGGTCTCATTTACAGGTCTGGAGATGCATGGAGAAGCTATTACAAGTGACCTGTGACCTGGCCCACCCTCAGGTGAAACGGCTTTGCCCAGTCACCTCCTGTTAGCCTCAGCCAAATGATAGGCTTCGGGGAGCCCGGGACGTGGCAATGGTTCATCAGACAGACAATATCAGACCCGCAGGCCCAGCCCTGAGCTATGCAGATGCAAAAGCAGATGAATTTAAAAAAAAAAAAAAAAAAAAAAAAGGTTTTCAAACTTATTACGGTGATAGTGTTACTTACAACAAATCTGTCTGCAGTTTTGGGGCTGCAGAGATAAAAGCCCTCAGGAAAAATGTCAGTGGCTTGAGTTTATTTATATGTAAGGTAACCATGAAAAATGTCGGCGTACCACTAATTGTAGGGCATATTTATTCTGCACAAGTTGTTTTCCACATTAGCACAGTTGTTAAAATGCAGTTTTGCCTCAGGAATATTATAACTTTATCTTCTGTAATTATAAATGTGGATGCTGCTTCAATATACATTGAAGAAGAAACGTAAGAAATGGGCACTGCAAGGAGGAAAACAAACATAATTAAAAATGTAATGTAGTAATTATATGAAACATACTCAGGAAGTGGAGACCCACGGATAAGCTAGCAAAGCAGCTACAGAGCGTTAGATCCTGGTTTTAGATTTGTATGCCTTCGCACTTCAAATTTCTCCCATGGTTTTTCGCTCAAACCAACTAACAAGGATCAGTTGGCCAGGCAAGCGTTTACGTGCAGCAGCACATGATTCTGCACTGCGCAGTAATTATAGTATAAGAGCAATTTTACTATGACAAACTAAAACCAGAAACCTGGAATGCAACGGCACATTGTAGTTATCATACAGCAAACGTTTAATGAATGACAGTATAAAAGCATCTTCTGATAGGGTAGGGAATATTTAACTAAATATCCAGTATTATGCAAAATACCCCATGTCATTGATAAAATTGTATGCACGAAGCAGGGGACACTAAGGGTCACTGACCTGCTGTAGGTTACAGGTAACACACAAGGTGCAGACACCCATTTCCTTGAGAAACACCTGGCAGATAAAAAGTTTTCCTCGTGGTGCTAAGAGCCACAATTCAGACACGATTTGCTCGTCTGGGGTAAATGCCTGGCTTGCCTGGGAGTCAAAGTTTTCTGACGAAGGTTATCACCGAGAGCAGGACTGCGATGGTGACCGCAGCCGCAAGAGCAGCGGGTGAGCACGTGCATCGTATCGCTTCCACTTTTCCCTTCGGGTTAGGTGCTTGCACAACGCACAAACAACGGATGCACACATACACATATTTATATACTGGGACCAAGAATGTCTGTCTTTCTCGGGGGAGGGACGATTTAATGGTGCATGAAAGCACATGGTACCATTTCAAGGTTTTCAGATTTTGTTTATTTTATTGATTTTATATCAAATATATACAAAATATATTATACTTTTATATCAAACCACGGATCATGCCATCCTGAGTTTAAAAGATAGATAACACCAAATATCCACCAGCATCTGTGCAGGGGCCAAGCAGAAACTTATTTATTATACCCCTACTATTCACCTATGGTTATTAGCAAAAGCTCCGTAACATGGGCGTTATTAGAAACCAGTCCGGTATAAACAAACCTGAGACATTCGGTACGGTCTGGAGGTTTGTCAACCAAAATCCTGGAGCATTTCCTTCCGGCTCCCCCTTGAACACCCTGTCCCACCTCACAGCCTCCTTTTTTTCCCCTCCAAGGATACTTACTGCCCTCTAAAGGCTCCGCGTCCTTCAATGTCCTTTCTCCCTCCGCAGCGCTTCCCCCCATGCCCGTCCCTTTTTACCTCCCCTCTAGGTTTTGGCAATCTCCTGTTCAGCTGAATGGTGCAAATGAAACACTCCAACCTCTCCCACCTTTTCACTCGGGGGGATCTGTGGCCAACCTGAAAGCTGTGCAGCGTTGTACCCTGAGAGCTCACCGCAAAACCAAGGAGGGGGTCCGTTGAAAGACTTGGGTCTCATTCCACCTAATTTGCCTACATTATTTTTTTCTGAAATGAGGACGCTAGTTCTTATTATTTCCTCCAAACTCCTTTATCCATCTTCAGAGCTCCAGTCCCACTGTTGCTGCTCCCCAGACCTAACGACGTGGACCCCTATCACAGATGACAACCAGCAACAGGCACAACTCTCCAGTTGCTTCATGTCGGAGACCTCCCCAAAGCGCATCCCCCCCAGAGTCATCGCCTCAAAGGGCTGGAGGGGATTTCCAGAGGTCACCAGTCCCTTCCCTGGCCCATGGCACCTGTGTCATTCCTGACAGATGCTTATCTTGGGGTTTTTAAGGCCTTCAGTGCTGGAGACGCTGCTACCTCCCCAGGCAGTGTCTTGCAGTGCATCACTGTCCTTATCACAAGAAGGTTTTAACCTGAATCTTTCTTACTGCAATTTAAGTCCATTACTTCTTGTCCTATCTGCAAGAGGCGTGGAGAACTGATTATTCCTTTCCTCTTTGCAGCAGTCCTTCACATTTTTGAGGATCGTTTTGTTGACACAGACACTTCTCGGCACCAAAAGCACAGTTTGAGGAGGGGTTTATCTCCCCATCGCTGAAACCAGCGTACTTTTGGCTATAATGTCCACTGGTGGCATTTCTATTGTAAATTCACTTTACAAAATGAACTGAAAACTGAAATGAAACCTCATTGAAAAGCTCACATTACAGGAATTTATATTCCCTTTTTACTGTCCCTTAAAATACAAACAAGACTATTTTTGACTTATGCGTAATTGAAATAAAAATAAGCAGACACAGCTTTGCCAAGCACCAGTGCTGAATACTCATAATTTAGGACCCCAGAAATTATCATCTGGGCTTAAAAATAATAAAATTTCAGTGATGCATATGAAGCTTTTCATAATTGCCATCTGGGCTAGGTTCTCTGAGAGCTTGAGTTTGGCTTCTACTCACCTCAGGTCAACTATTCATGCACCAGAAAATTAGATGTCCCGTCCATCTGCTGTGGGCTAACGGGTATGGAAAAGCCAACACATCTATTTAAGGTGGCATAAATGACTCCCTGGAAATGCCTTTCTTTCTCCTAAGAGGGTGCCTAGGCATTAAAGGCTTTTGGAACAATAAATCATAATGGAGCAGGTTATCTTTTCATAGACTTTCTACCCAGTGAAGCAGCATCCCCTCTGTTGGTACGCTTGCTTGATTCAGACAGAAGCCGAGATCCTCACATCATCTCACATCTCCAAGGCCTTTAATAAAGACAACAAACATCAAAATATTCATGACAAATTCACCGGCAGGTTAACAACTTCTACAAGAAGCTGTATTTCTGATTGCTTTAGAGTCATTCAGAGTGAAAGAAAGCCATGTTCACTTCAATGGGGCTGTAACCAATTTGCAGATGTCATTGACTCAGGGATATGTTCCTGCTGAGGAGCAGCCTGACAGGTATTTTTCGGCTTCTAAGGCACCTTCTTACTGCAGAGTTTTAGGAGCTACAACTTTTCTAACGTGAAGCTGCCTACATTTCAGAAGAGAACAGGCTGTACATCTGCTTGATTGATGCCCAACCTTTTGGTTGACTTCTGGGAGCGAGCCTTTCTTCATGAAGTACTGAGTTAGCATGTGCTGCCTTCTCCCACGTGTGGTGGGCAAGCTCAGCATATATTTAAAGGTATCTCTATCACAAGGCTTCTGAGGCCAGATAATTTTGAGGCCACAGGTTCAACCCAAGGTCCTTGCCTTGGGACAAAGGTGAAAAACCGCATGGAGAAAAAGGAGATAGTTCCCACCTACCTCCACCAGTCAGAGCCGAGGAAATAATGAGCTAAGCTTAATAATGATGGCTCTGACCATGGTTGAGTATAGGAAACAGGGCACATCACACAAAAAAATCTTTCCCCTGGTATTGTTTTGGACAGCAACCTACTGCTTCTGAGGTTATAGTTAGGTGGCGTATTTACTAATCACCAATGAACTTGCATGAACTTGTCTGCCTGCTTTTTGAGCCAATTTATATCATGATTTCCCATGTGTACAATGTTGCTCGTCCCTTATAGTCCCATCCTAAGTGCCAAAGTGCCCAATTTTGACCAAAATGGCATTCAATAACCTTTAAATCTCTCCTTGCTTTCATCGGCTCAAGTAGTAGGGTGCACTTGTCCTCTAATGAAGTTACAATGACAACAAGAGACTCGTACAGTAAAGTGACAGAGCTCTGGCAGTTGCTGTTAGTGAAAGGCTCTTAAAATATGTCCAGTCATTCCAAACTAAAACCATACGTTTGAGCTTAGGAATCTGCTCTTGGGCTTTCCACAATGGTAAAATTAGTCAGATCAATTATATTTTTCTTCTCAGCAGATTTCCTTGCTCCAAAAACAAGCTGGAAAGTCTTCTTGTGCCATATATATATATATATATTTACATAAGAATGTATTTCTTTTTGGTCATATTTCTTTATACTGTGTTATCAGGATGCAGGATGAAAAAGTGAACATGAAATGGCTCAAAAGGTACTGCTCGGATTCAAGATTTCCCTGTTTTATCAGGAAAAATCCACTGGGGGAGCTGCTGGAGCAAAAGGATAAGGGGGGAACAACAGTTGTGCTAAGCTGTGAGTGTACAAGCCAGGCCAAAATAGCTCCTTGGCTATGGGGTTATTGAGGCAGGGCTGATAGTTTGCTACATCAAATAGAAATAAAATAAACAGCTTTGATTTTCTTGCCTGATGCATGCACCGCACCCTTTGAAACCCAACCCAAACAAATGAAAAGCTTTGGATATATTGCCATTTAATAATTGCCTCCTGCTCAGTGAGGAATGAAGCTTTTTCTTCCCTTTCTTCCCTCTCCTCCACAACAAATTCTCAGTAGGATTTTTTTTCCGCTACAGACAGCAAACATAATTACACAACAGATCAGAACAGCTTACATAATGCCCTTTATAGAAACCTGCCTTACCTCAGAGGCATATTAGCATTTCTTATGGGTTTAAGGGGTGAGGGATTAATTACAGATTTTCAAAATATGCCTAATTACATATTTACTGGTGGAATAAATAATTCACGTTTCATAACTCGCCATGAAATGACTACTTTCTTTTGAAGATTAAAAATTTGAGGCTTGAGGAATGTTAAAGTTCAAACTCTGAATAAAGGCTCCTAATCCTTTATAGATCGGCATTTTACTCACATGAAAAATACAGCAGAAAGTTGTTCTTTCACCTGAGTGACTTGTAGACCCCTTGAAATTTCTTTCTTGGCAATCTATCAAACGAAACGAGCAAAACATTAAAGATGTGATTTGTTCATTTACTTTGGCGCTTTGGTAGATCATGCAGGATTTTGGGAAGCACCTAAATTACTTGAGAGAATGAGTTTCTCCGATTCTTGGCTTTTGCATTGGGCAGAGGTGGGACCAGCAGCATCTCTCTGTACAGCTCGGTGCGGGCAGCGGCTGGTACCCTCCTCACAGGGCCGGCGCGGGGGCTGCTGCTCCGCCGTGCGTGGCGGTGGCAACCGGGGACTCCTCACATGCTTGCAAGCGAGCGTGCCTTTCAATGCTTCACAGCATTGGGTCATTTGGAAACATAAATCAACTTGCCCCTTTCCTGACCTGCCCTAACATACAGCCAGTGGTTTCCTCTGTTATATTTTATTTTATTTTATTTTATTTTAGCCAGAGTTAGCAAGAAGAATATCCCTTTGGCATTTAGGGAATATACAAATTATTACAGAAGAACAAATAACTGCCTCCAGAAAGGTGGATTTGAGCTTCTGAGCGTTTTATAAAAAAAAAAAAGCTGCCTTCAACAACAGTAAGTGCCATGCTCAGTAACTACAGATACCACAGGAAAGAAAGAAGGAAAGGCAGACCCCACGTGCCAGTACAACCAGTCTTGGTTCAGGTTTGGGTAGACTTACAAAGGAGGAGTAGGTTGGAGAATCCATCCCAATATTGCTTCTCTGCACATATACATGACAGTCAAAATCTATCCATGCCAGTCCTGGTACGTTATGGAAAGTGGACAGGGCAGAAGAATTGCTTAGATGAAAAAAGCAGTAGGACATGGAAAGCAAGCGACCTGGCTAAGTCATCCCCTGGTCACCCCACCACAGGCCCACTACCTAAGGGACACGCAGAAAACCCTTCTCCTGGCCAGCTCACACGTTCCCCTTCTCGGTTTGACAGCTCTGTGCAGATCCTTAAAATAAAGCCAATATACCTTTTGAAAATAAAGATATACAGGGAATATTCATAGCATAGAGCAATGGGGTCCACCTATACAACTACCAAGATTCCTAGAGAGCAAGGACATAAACACCGATTTATAGTATAGCCATACTTGTGATTAACTTGTAGACACAAGTCCATGTGTTTTGGACAGATATGAAAATAGCAACCTGCTAATCAGCATTTCAGTTCTTCACAAACAGAGCTAGGTATGTAGAGGAACATAAACCAAAACAACCCGATGCTTGGTGAGACTCCGGTCCCAGTTCAGTCTTTTCCTTTTGTGCCACCTCGTGTAAGTGGCTTAACCTTTCTATGCCACACTTCCCTTAAAATGCTTTCCATCTTAGAAGCTAAAATGATCGTGTACAGACTAGTTATTGATTTAATTGAAGCAGGTGGAAAAGTGGAGACCCACTCTCATAATCAATTTGGGAATAGAAATGTTATTTTCATTTTGGAGCAAAGGGTCTACTTTGTCATATTCTTTACACATTTTTCAGTCGTTTAAAATCTAAATGTCTACAGAAAAAAACGGTGGTTTTTTTCTTAGAATAATGCCTTACTTTCAGTCCTGCCTTAAACAATAATTTCCATAACAACGTATACTTTAAAACAGGAGAAAATATTCTGGGGAAAGCACTGATAAGATCGTTCAACCTACAGAGATGATTCCACTGTAAAATTTTGCCTATCAAAATGCTCAGCTTTCCCAGACAAAAGCTCACACCTTTGATGAACACGCAGCTGGTTCTTTTATTAATAATTCCATATCAGGAATATTTAAGTGTAAATACATAATTTAAGCTGTAAAATTATTTACAGCAGGTAAAATACTCTACAGTGAGGGCATCATCAAACGGGAGAACGCAGTCAGTGGTATGAGGTGGTAGATGAGGGGCAGCAGAGCATCCTTAACCATAACTACAAGCAGTGAACACTGTAGGACAGATTTATAAATGTAGTGCAAGCCATTTAAAAAGTCTTCTCCCTCTCTCGCCCACACAATATTAATTACCTGTGCCGGCTTGTGCTAATTCATTTTCCTTGCACCTCAGTAAAGGAAGATGGTGTTCAAAATAAGCGGTGTCAAGATACAGCGTAAAGAAGCTACGGATACTCCAAAATTGCATTTTTGGGGCAGGGAGGTGGAGGGGGGAGAGAAAGAATAACACCTATAAGTTATGCTTCCAACTCAGTTTCATTCACTGAGTCATGTAAATAAATATCCAGCCAGTTTGGTCCCCATCCCACAGCCTCGGCACAGCAACTCTAATTACTCATCTATAAACAATGCAGACAAGCCATCGCTCAACGCCGCGCTACGCCTCATGGCCACACGCTTTGCATCCTACCTGGGTAAATATTAAAATGAATATAATCTACTATATTTTAAGGGTAAAGTTATCTGCAAAGCCCAGTGATTCATGAGCTCTCCAAATGTACATAAAGTGCTTTAGTGAAAGCATTTCCTAAGGGCCTGATCCAGTCATGCTTCTCAAACCCTCCGCAGCTGTCTAGACTGGAACAGAAAGGTCATTCAGCCACTGAAGGCCAATCCATCACTCCCATTAAAAAAGAAAATACCTAAACTGCTCCAAAGGTTGAATTTGTGGATCTGATGGGGAGATACTGAAAGAACAGCCAAGGTCCCCCTTCCCCAGGGGGACGAGGGCCAACATAAAGCCCATACCCTTCCTGGGGCTCGTTTCGAGGCTCTGAGCAGGAAGCCAGAGGATCCCAGGAAAATTCCTGCCTCGAAGCACATCTCTTGTTGTCCTCTTCTTTTTAGCATGCCTGGCCAGTGCCGCAATGGAAGGAGCTGCTGCGCTCCTCCATACGGGGAACTTTTCTCTCTGCCTGCCTCTCCTCAGCACCGGGGAGCTCGCGTACGCAAAATCCAGAGTTTATGTATGTCCCATGATAGGAAAAGTCAGCGTTCATCCCAAAAGACTCTCCCCCAACCTATAACTTAGGGATGGAGGATGCCCCTTTCTCCAGGCTACGTATGGCCCCTTCACTGCTCTAAGCCCGCTGACACGTCTGCCACAGGAGATCCCCGTGGTGATACTGGAGATGTTTGCTGCTCTCTCCTCTATCAGTAGATGGAGATATCCAGGTCACTGTTGGGCTGCAGGGAGATGCTCACCAGCCAGGGAAGCGTACATCCCTCTATCAACCCTTTAGCATTGCTAAAGTACACCGAGCTGTAAAATATCCCTATACCTGGGGGACTCCCTGCATGCTGCAGACTCAGCGGGTGACTTCAGCGTCATTAAGCTCGGGCAGCCAGGGCTGAAGGAGCCTCCGCAGGGGCCAGCTGGGAAAACCCAACAGGACATCGCACAGCTGATGAGAATGGGGCATTTTTCCACCTCGAGCACCGGCAGCTTGCCAAACTGCTATGGGTCAGCAGCGAAAGGGGCCGGATATCATCGCCCCAGCAAGCTCCCTCCCTCCCCAAAGTAGGGGAGAACACAAAGAAGCCAGCGCGGGGACTGACAGTGCTGCTTGAAAAATGTATTCCAGCTGCTCTCCTTAAACTGCAAGCTACGGCCCAGTTGGTTGCGATCACAAACATTTTTAAAGAGGCATTTCTGGGGTCCGATAGGACCTGCCTCCTCCAGACGCGGACGTTTCGGAAAAAAAAGGGAGGGAAGGAGAAAAGAAAAGGCGACCTCCTCCTGGATCTCATCTTTTCCATTCGGATTTCAACCACCAGAACCATTACCAAATAAAATGTCAACTTTTTTCCCGTGTTCATTAACCTTTGATGCTTATTGTACAGCCAGTTTCAGTGCTCACAGGGGACTCGGGAGGCTCAAATCACAGCATTCATTTTACTCGGGGTTTAGGCACAACTTGAATCACAGTCCAGAAAGGAGGGAGGGGAAGGGAGGGAAAAGGCTATTAGCCCAATCCTGCCTCTTCAGCGGTTTGCATGTTTAATAAAGATTGAATTTAGAGAGAGGGGAAACCCCCAACTTAGTCATAATTCCCTTCACAAGTTCTACTATAATTAAAAAATAGAGGCAAGGTCATGATGAGTGCTATTGAAAATAACAGACAGACCTGTAATTATAGCAGGGCCAGCTAAACCAAGGGTTAAAGGTCTCTTAATACTCTGTCAGCATTTCCACTATAACCCCTCAGTTTCAGGGGTTTACAGCTCGCACATAAATATTTGCTGCAGGCCAAAAATGGCCCTTGGAGGGGTCAGCAAAAAGAGGTAAATTTTATTTACATATTTATAAAAAATGGCCTGGCTCCGCAGAAGCGGCACGCCTCTCACCAGCACCACCAGTGCAATTCATGGCGATGAGGAGGGAGAGCTGACAGTCCCAACCGTGAGAGCGAATGGGGTGGGTGGAGGAGCTGGAAATACATTTTACCCAGAGCAAGTGGCTCCAAATCCACAGAAACCCTGTACAGAGGCAACGATCTGCAAATACAGTATATATTATAAAGCTGAATCCTTAAATAATAAGGCCATATTCCTACCATGAATTATACAGATAATCACTCCCACTGTTCAGCCAAGCATGCACATAAGTCTTTGGAAGATGAAAACCTAAGGCCTTGCTAGCATATTGGTTTAACTTAAATCAGTACTTTAACTGATTTATTTAAGCCAGTGCCAAACCCGCTATGACTCCCTGATTTCTGTCGAAGAGTAGCTTATTTCAGTTTAGTTTAAAAAAGCTTATCTCGATTTTTTTTTCCAAAGCATTCCTTCCTCCCCTTTTTCCTATCTCTGTATTTACGTGACCCTAAATTGACGTTAGTTCAGTGCTTAAGGATTAGAACAGGTAAACCGGCTGTGACCTTTTCCAGGGCTCCTTTCCTTGAGGGACTGAGCCGCTGCCAGTGCCCCACGGCCGGAGCAACCCCTTGCACCCCCTAAATACAGCTGCTTACAGGCTGGGGAACCTAAACGGCTGCTGCCATCCCTGCAAACCCTATTTTCTTTTCTTTAAAGGTCTTCTAAAAAGCTTCTGGTCCTCAGGGAAAAAAAAAAAAAAAAAGAGAGCCTCACAAACCCAAACTAACATCATCCAGAAAGCTCAGAAAACCACACCAGCAAACAAAGAGAGTCCTGAATTATGGAAAAAACCACGACACAAACCCTTCTCTCATACTGCCATGATATATAAGCCAGCCTCCTGACTTTTGGGAGGTTCTCTCACCATTTTCCAATGCCTGCCATTAGCAGTCAAAATAAAGCCAGTTTGACTTGCAGCGAGTTTCTCTGTTGCCGGCCGGTTCAACCGGGCTGCCCTTCTCACGTGGCTGCGCATCACTCCGGCTCTTCAGCCGTGGCTTCAGGCTCAGTTAAAGGGAGTGGTGGCAGAAAAGCGAGAGCACTAAATGATCTTAGATCTAGTGAAATTAATGTATTAGAGCTTTTTGATGGTCCAGAAGTGAAGAGAGGGAAAAACTCAGATAAAATTATTAACCAGGCAAACCCTTCCAGAAACTATTATTTTCATCTGTACCTAAAAGTGTCACAAAATAATACATTTCTTTTTCTCACTAACTTCAGCATATTCTTCAATGTGATCCTAGAGGGGCTTGGGGTTTTTTTTAAGTGAAATTATATTGAGGGTATATAACTTTTTTTTTTTAAGTTTCTAACAAAATATTTATTGTGCAAGACCCAGAAGATAAAAAAGATGCAACTGTTTTTCTTGGTTTGTTTTGAGGTTATTTACTTAGGACTAAGCACCTCATTTTTCTTGTGTACAAAAAGTAATTATGCAGTCAAAAGAATTATGGCCCACATACTTCAAAACATATGAAAAATGTAAAACTTTATTACATACATTAATTTCTAACAAAGGACGTCTCCAGCATCAGTGTAACTGGTATAAGGCAGATAACTGATGTATGGTATATTCGTTGATGTTCCTCCCAAATGGGTTTTATAAAGGCAAACAAACAAATAAACAATTTCTTTCGTTATGTCTCTCTCTCTCGTATAAATTTCATCAGCCTCATACAGGGGAATGCAGGCTTAGGGGAGGGTGTTGTCCGTGGATTTCTTTTTTTTTTTTTTTTTTTTTATTAAGCTAAAATATTCTGCTCAAGCAATCTGTTCACCACACTTTCCTTTTATTATCTTTCCCTCTCCTGCATTTCTCAAACCAGGCAACCCCAGCTCCTGCCTGTACCGCTGCTCGGGCTGAACCCAGCTTCCCTGCCGTGGGCAGCTCCCCCGGCCCCCTGCTTTAGGGTAGGCTGCAGAGCCAGGATCGCTCCCGTCATCCCGGTCAGGCAGCTTTCTACGGGCACGTGGGGCGGAGGTCTGGGGATTTTTCTCCCCCCTTTTACCCCCCCCCCCCCCCCCCCCCCGTTTGAATTTCTGTAAGCAGGGCGAGCTCATTCCTACTAAAACAGCTGGGCTGGAAGGGCAAGGCAGGAGTTGTAAAACAAGTTCACAGCATCCTTATCTTTAGCTGAGCCACTTTAACTTTCTAACTATACACATGGGTACCATGGCCAAGAGGAAAAGGATGGCCATTTAAAATGTCAAGAATAACCGCAATCAGTTCTCCTCAGTGCCTCTCTTGAAGAAACAAAACAAAATTGAAGTGTGAAAGACAGATTCAAGGTATTTAAGTGAATGAAAAAAGTGAACCTGACTTTTTTAATATTAAGACAATGACCTAATCAAGCAGAGACCTAATCTTCTTCCAATACAGGTTTATTTTGTTCCTGCTGCTTTCAATGCAATATTTAGATATAAATATGTAAACTTATCTTCTGCTCCACTGATAGATGTGCCATAGTACTAGAAGTCCAGAGGAAAAGGATTCATGGCATCCAACAAATAACACACACAAGTAAATACTGGAAGTTTCTATTTCAGTCACGCAGAGTTACCGCACTAATTCAGCCAAACACTACCTCCTGCATCCTGACTTAAGCACAGTCCTCCTTCAGCACAGATGATTTCAGTATTTCACAGCGCCTTGTCAGGGTTTAAGGACTTTAAGGAGAAGCTTGGCAGCTTCTCTCGGAGAAGAGGGCTCTGCTCATGACACACTTCTGGTCTGCTCTTAGCATGTCTGGGCACCACATGGGAAAGCTGCTGGGATGGCATTGCTAAGGCTTAAGATCTAACGTTAATAAGGATGATGCAGTTCATTTGTGTCTCGGTCCTCATTTATAGGGCCTGGGCTCAGCCAGGTGTATGGAAGTCTTCAAAAAGCATAGAAATCCCCAAATAAAGTTCTGGGTTTGACCTCTCTAAATTTGGCGGAAGTTTGAACTTGGTGTAACCTTGAGGCCCATCTTTAATTAAAGTGTAGTATTTTGGGAACTCGGGACAAAGGGGAGGGAAAGACCTATTTCAAGTTATACCTAAGCCATGAGAATCAAAGCAACCCTGACGGCTGACAGCTTTAGAGCCAGCGAGCCTCCCCCAGCCCCTGAGCTTTCCTAGGCTACTTGCTACCTTTAAAACCTGAAGCCGCAAGTCTCTCTATTCTTTTGCACCTTCTTTAGTCCTCTCTCCCTCCTCCCACCACCCGTGGAAAAGCTTTCAGTGTTTCAAACGTACTCATCACAGGTATCACGAGAAAAACGGACCAGTGCCAGCTCTCAATGGCTTGTTTGTTTTGGGGCTGAAATCTATCCACTTCCATTTCAGGCGTCCATCGGCTGAGCCACCATTTGACATGCCTGGCCCCAACAATCACAGGGGCTTGGCGGGTTAAAAATGCTAGGATTTCATTTTATTGCAGGGATATTATTCATTCTTGGGAAGGTTCAAAAGTACATGCGTCAACTTATGTCATCAGGGTCAAACAAAGTGGCATGCAGAATCATAGCCAGATTGCATTGGCGGAGGGGTCTGGAGGCAGGGCCGAAGAGTAAGGAGAAAGGAAAATGTTTTTTAGGATGTACTCTGGATCACTTCATCCTTCGGCAAGGGGAGAAGGGCAGGAGGTAAAGGATCCCCTCTAAGCACGTTGCCCTGAACAGCGTGAACTGAACTGGAGTTGTGCAGATTTCACTAAGATTTCCACCGCTTCTTGCCCAGCGACATGCCTATGGTTAAGACCATCAAACAACAATGCCTCCTCAATTGCCAAAACGTGCCTCCAACATACACCAGCAAGCCCACAAGTACACACAGACTCGCACAATAATAGTATTAGATGCCATTAACAGGCTTTAGCCTTGTTTCTTTTCAGTGGAAAAACTATTTGACATCCCTCAAGCCCAGGCTCAGCACTGCTTGACCCTTTCCCTTCCCTGCCTACATTAAAAGAACAACTAAATAGCTGCACACAGAGCGAGCCAGCCCCTCCTCGCTCCAGGTGTCTGTATTTTACTTAGGGCCCCAAGCTTGATTCAGCTCATACAGTTTCTGACAAGCTTCAGCTGGCCCTCGTCACCAGACAGGCAGATCAATTAACAGAGGGATTTTTCTTCCCTAGCTCTCTTCCTGGACCTTTAACCCCTTGTGTGTCCTAATGCTCTATGAAAGAAGGGCAGAAAGCAAGCGCTCGAAAAAAGGAATTGCTATTTAAAGCTTTTCTTTTTCCTCCAAACCCCCCCCGTGCTTTTGCTTTCTCTACCCATCTCAGAACCCCACCTTTCTGTAAGATGCTTCTGGCTGTTCAAAACTTCTCAGTTTTTTCCATCAGAACCGAAAATTTTAAAATTCCCTTTCCCTCTTTTCTCTTCTCTTTAAAAAAATCTCTTTATATTTTGCTACTGAAGTTTAATGTTTTCTTTGGGGTGGAGAATTCTTTTCCACTTGTTCATTTTTCTTTCTCTTTTTCCACTGCACCAATTTTTCCAAATTGCCACATGGAAAGAACAAATTCTGGCTAAAGAGGCTAAGACCAAGTCCGTAGCTGATGCTCTGCAAGCTTTCTTGAAAAGTTATCAGAACACAAACGACATTTCGTGGATGGGAAGGAATGAAAAAAAAAGGGGGATAGAAGAGACGAAGGCAAAAAAGTGTATCCTAAAAACTACAAAATAGAAAACAAACAAAATCATTTCAAACTGGAAAAAAGCATAGATGGTTACAAATTGCCCTATGAAAGAGAAACAATGTCAACACTGACAATTTTATTTTGCAATTTAATTATACCTCCATTCATCTTTGGTGAGAGTGTACAAGAGAGCATGTCAATGGCATGAGAAGCTCCTTCAGCAACAGCAAAACATAATAAATAAATTTAATTGCTAGTGATAATAATTAGACATTTCTGTGAAAAACAGTTCCCAGAACTACTGAAAACTATTGAGAAAAATAAATGTTATGGCTACTACAGGGAAATCCATTTAAATGCGTTCATAGCGATAAATAATTTAGAACTGGTGAGGGTTTTTTACTATTTTTACTTTTTGAGAAAAAAAACCCCTCCTACAATTCATTAGGACAAGCCTATACCATTACCCGTACAAATGGGTTCTGCCCATCATCAAAGTAGTACCACAGCAATAATGACAATAATAATTAACAATAAATAATAAACACCATGCAACCTGTCGATCTCAGAATGCTGCAGCAATGCTATACGAAACAACAAATCTAAATGTGAAGAAACAAACATTGCTCTTCCTATAAATAGCCTTCACCTGGTGAAATACATCTCAGCATTAGCACACATCATTTTATCAGGCAGCGAAGAGTTTTAACTCTTCCTTGGCAGAGGCGATGGTTTCCCGGTACCTCTTCTCCGAAGCTAGCTATATGTACTTTCCTCAGGACAGTGTAGAAAGAAAAACCAGGATGAAAAATCCCCAGCTGAAGTGGGCATGACAGATGTGAAGTGTCGGGCAGAGTTAAGGGTATCGTGTCTTCTCTGTGGTTCATAGTGCACGATTTTCTTAGCCAGGAAGGAGGGGGAGGGCAGCTGGTAATCTTTCACTCTATAGAGGGAATCCTTAGCGAGGATTTGGGAACAGAGTGTTAGTTCTTGGATGGATGGATGGATGGATGCCGTTGAATGTTTTCAACGCTTGTTAGAAAACACGAAGTCGCTGCTGACACAGACTGGGAAGGCGGCAAATAGCGACGGCAGGTCACTGATGCACAAAGGAAACAAGAAGCCAGGGGAAGCGTCAGAAGATATCTTTAGGTAAACAGACCTAAAGGTTTGGAAAGTATTGTAAGTATTCCCTAAAGGTAGGGAATACTTACAGAAGGGGAGGACTCTCTCCTGGAAAGAAATGGCTCCAGAAAGAACATAGCAGGGTGGTGGATACTCAGCTACACATTAGCTCTGTAGCTGGAAGGGTAACTTCAGTCCTTAGGATATGTAAACAGGGGGATCTAGCCTAGAAGCCCGAGGTAATATTATCTTTGTCTGTGGCACTGGTGTGACCACTAATGGAATAGTGAATCCGGTTCTGGTGCCTATGTTTCAAGAGGCTGTTGATAAATTAGAGAGACGAGCCAAGAGAATGGCTAAAGGACTAGAAAACACTGGGAGGATTAGAAAACAATTGTGAGAGGCTCAAGAAGCTCAGACTGTTTAGCTTAATAGAGAAAAGGTTAAGGAGTAACTTGCCCACAGTATACAAGAACCTTCACAGGAAACAGAAATTTGATGGAGAGCTCTTCAGTTTAACAAAGACGTACGTAAAACAAGATCTAACGTCTGGCGGTCGAAGCTAGACGAATTCATGCCAGAAATTAAGGGGAATTTTTTAACCATGAGAGCGCTTAGCAATGGGAGCAGTTTACTGAATATTGTGGTGGCTTCGCCGTCGTGGTATTTTAACATGAGCTTTGGAAAGTCTGCTGAAAGATATAGCATCTTATAAAACCTCAAGGAGTCCTGTGGCCTTTACTAGGCAGAAAGGCAAACTAGGTAATAGCATTGCTTCTTTCTGGCTTTAGCATCCAACAATTTCTAATCTATGCATTACGTCTAAACACTTATAGCTATCTTCACTGATGTGTAACAGTGTGCCTGTTATTAAAAAAAACACTTTTGGTCTGTTGATGCTCTTAAACTGTTACCAGGAATGCAGAACATGACTCTCACACAACACACATGATGCTGAAAACTTTCTAATATACTTGTTGCTTCTTTCAGATCAAGCCCGGTTTGACGATGCTAAAAACAATGACCTTAGTTTTTTAGTACTTCACAGTGTTAAGCATAGAAGGCCAGTGACTCATTCCACTTCTCCCTTTTAGTCAGACGATGCCCAAGTTTCACTTTTTTAATTTGAGCATATAGCTTGCCAGCAATTAATACTCTTGTCCTCAGGCGGTCCCGGAGGGAAGCTCAGTGGGTATAAAATAACAGGGTGTTTTTGAAAGGAGTTTGTAAACGCACCACCACAAACTTAAAAAGTGAACTCTCCAAAATGCAGAACTGCGTTATGAGTGCTGACCTGCTCTCAATCCCTCTCATCACAGAATTCATTCAAGTATGAGCCTAATGAGTGAAATGAATGCTTTCTTCTACCAAGGCTTCGATAACATTCCTGAGAGTATGCCTCTCATTTTCACTTCTTCATCTACCCCTGCAACACTTTGCATGCACAGTCAGTTACTGCGGATTGGTTTCTCGTTGAATCAACACGGTTTGAAGATAGTGTCCCTTTGAAAGTTAAAGCTAGGATGAGCAGTGCAATGGGCCGACCAATTCTATGGTCCCAAACATTTGTCAAATGGGATTTAATGAAAGAGGAGTGTCCTTGCTAACATGCTAAATCCAGCCTGTAAATCCCCAGTATAACAAGAAAACAAAGACGTTTCCATCCCCTCTTATATCAGGAATAGAGATAGGATGATGGAATGATGTGAACATAAAATAATTGTACACACAGAAGCTTATGCAAAAAGGCTTTGTTCGGAAGTGCTGGAAAGCCACTCACCCCGAAACAATGGGGCAAATTAGCATGCATCCAGCCCAAGGGTGCAAGCAGCACACACACGCACTCCCGGTGACGGATGCTTAGCTCTTGCTGGGAGGTCACCACTACGAATCTTTCTTGAGAAGGCAGCATGTCAGATTTCAGACACTTTCCCTACAAATGGGCTTTTGCAGCTCAAAGGAGGAGGGGGAGAGCTTTTCGATCCAGATAATAAAGTCCATTTACATGAAAAGATGCCGCTTTCAATGACATGATTAATTTCGGAAATACCTGGCATCTGAATGAAGCAAAGACTTCAAGAGATGACTGATGATGAGAAAAGATAATTAGGCAAATGTCAAGAGTCAGTGTTTTGATTGGTGACTGAGAGGCTGGTCTGACTAGGTTATCGTATACTCATTCCAGATGGAAATGAAAGGTCTTTGTAGG
This sequence comes from Mycteria americana, assembly GCF_035582795.1. Taxonomy (NCBI): domain Eukaryota; kingdom Metazoa; phylum Chordata; class Aves; order Ciconiiformes; family Ciconiidae; genus Mycteria; species Mycteria americana. The sequence continues at coordinate 122,804,241 of NC_134367.1, forward strand.
GAGAGCAGGGTGATCCCTTCATGGTTAAACATAAACTCTGTTTAAGCCTGGATTTCTCCTGGGTTTTCCTCCTGGGAAGACCTCCTACACCAGCAAGTGCTCTACCTGCATGGTACTGGACCAAGCTTGCCTGCCCCATTTGAATCTTAAAATGTTTTAAACATGAACAATTTATCTTGCATTTTATTATTGCAAGGCTCGAGTGGTCTTAGCCTTTCCAAAACACCCTGGGCTGCCTTCTTCCCAGCTCTCCAAAGCTGGAAGATAATACAGACCTTTTGCAGAGAGGACAGAAGACAGTCCCTTTCCCAAATGTGCCCAAACATCTCCGCTTCTCATCAAATGCCTGGGGTAGCCACTGCCATTGAATGCTGGTGCCCTCCACAGGACAGATAAAAAACCAAAGAGGATGCCGGGGACCCCGGCATGGCGTACTCTGACAGGATTGCCTTGTTGAGATTGACAGATTATCTCCCCTTCAGAAAAGGGAGCATTCACAAGGCCCTCTCCCTAATCCATCACGACGCTCCGGACCGCGCTTGCCATCGCTCGCCCCTTCTCCTCGCACGCTGCTTTTGATTTGTGGGATATGCTGGCTTTGTGCAGGCGCGTTTAGTCCTCAGCAGGAAAACCGCCGACACTCAGAGACCTCACTGGCTTTCCAAACCGGTTTTCAGAGGAGCTCAAAGCACCGCTTGCTTCATTTCTCTATTGTTGTGGTACAGACCAAATATCAGGCCTGGTTCATCATCTATTGCACCAGCTGCAGGCAAAGACCTCCTCTGCGAAGGCAGGCTCGAAAGAGCAGCCGACAAAGCACCGGTCTGATAAGTCATACCTAATTTGGCCAGCCATCCAATGCTGAGGCTGCTATTAGTTAATCTTCATATAATTTGTTAAAGTAGGCTTTATGAAGTACTGGAAATAATTGTCTCCCTCCCCCCTTCTGAATCCTGCGGCCGCGCACAGTTAGGGGTTTAATAACAGACTGTAGCGCGCAGTCAGAAACGGTGAAGGTTTTATAGCAGTGCATTAGCCAGAGGTGGATAACCTATCTCTAGAGGCTTGATTGACTGGAAACATATTCTTAGCCTGCTTAAAACTGCTTAGAGTGTGTCACGGCGGTCCCCCAAAATAAAACGTTCAGTGTATTTAGTGAAACCCTACACCCTAAGTACATGTAAGGGCACTGTAAGATACTAATTAGGTTGTAACATAAAACACCGTAAAAAGCAAAGCATGACATACAAAAAAAAAGTTTAAGCTCTGGCCAGCTCTTTCATGTTAGAGAAATACATTAAAAATATATTCACAGCAAATATACTGGGACTTTGAATAAATCTGGTTTTTATAGTAGCCTGTAGCCGGAAAGGATAGATATTGCTCATTATGGAGAAATTTCTACTTAGAATTGTCCTCAAATATTAGAAACCACCTTTATTTACTTTTCCTTTAAAAAGAAAATAATTCACTAGCACTAAGACCAGCAAATGATCATTATGATGGCACTGGTTAAAATATACATGCCCAGCTTTTTTTTTGCCAATCTTTTTCCCAGGAAAGGTGAGGAGAAGGATGATACCAGACGAAAATAATGATTCTGCATGATGGCATATAAAACTTATGTAACAGTAATAATCTCAGAAGGGTAACATACCTCAGAATTTTTCCCCTTAAATTTAAAATTAAAAGTACTGTTCAAACACCTTTCACTGAAACACTAGCAGAAAGTTAGTTTTTTTAAGGTGAAAGTCTTCAGTTCTATCTCATTAAACCACTCCCAAACTATAAAAGCAATGTTACGTCTTTTTTTAGCATCTGTAAATTCTGAGATTCTTAGTATTTTATTTTTTAAGCATTAGTTGTCAGTCAAAAGATTTTCTCCATACTTATGCATGTTTCTTCTGTTATCTAGTGCCACTCAGCTATACCACATTGTATAAATTAGAAACACTACCTCCTTAATAACGTTGGAATTAGTGTAATTTTTAAACGTTTAAGAATATAATTATTTACCTGCATCGTAAATATTAACTATTAACATAAAACATGTGTGATGTACTGAAAGAAGTAGAACTCAGCACTGTCAAGCATAAATTTAAATTTATCAAACAAATTTACGTGTAGATACATAGTTTTCTAAAAGAAAATCTAGGTGAGATCAATCCCAATGCCTTTATAAACATCTCTAATGGTACGTACATATATATGTATATAATTTGCATTTTACAAAAATAACTGTAGAAATTTAAATATTATCATACCACTACCAAAAGCTACCTTTTGAAAAAGCCTTGCCATTGTTGCACATTATTGAAAGGAATGAAGTGCTAATTTAATAAATATGTCGCTAGCTGTGTTCAAACTAAACACCATTAAAGTATGTTTGTTGTTGTATGTGCATAAGGTTACAGATTGCAAAAACCCTTACTAGGAAACAAGCCGCATTTTATCAATGAATATATTCTTCGTGGGATTTTATGGCTTTGCTTTAATGTGGACGGTCACTTTTCCTCCTTTGTTTGGAAAGGTACAGTTTATATTTCTTTCCAGATTTAGCATTTCCCTTGAAGGTTTTTGTGATTAACAATATAATATTTTTATTGAGTTATTTCACACACAAATGACTGGGCCCGAAGGGTATTCTAGGTTTACAAGATTTTACTAATAACTATGCTCCCCTTTGTATTAAAGCTGCTAATTAGTGCTTTTAAACAGCTCAACATTTAATTCTTTGAAGGCACAATATCAAGGGCTGATATAAAACTGTTTATGTAGAAGGATATATAAAATAAGAAGGTGTTAAACCCAACACAAATTGAGTGGCAGGGGGTTCCCTAAAGTGCTAATTTTATGTTTGTTTTCGTCTCATTTAAAGTTAAGATGTCTGCATTATAACAGTGATGTGTAACATGCTTTACATACAGATTAAGCAAAATGTGTCAATTTATGAGCCTTATTTGCCTGGAGAGGTAGCCACCAGTAGTTTCATCCACCAGTGATTTTATGCATGTGTGTGTATACATATACGTGCGTGTGTGTTTTCACGTGTGGGGATACAAAAGTGTGTGTTGTGTATACATAGATCTGTGAGTGCCCACACACACACGAACACATTTTTATGTCCGTATTAGCTAGCCTCTGTACGTCCCTGTATTTCAGTGATTATGGAAAACTTAAAACTAATTAATTACGTGAGATTGCTCATTTAAAAAAATTTAAATATTTCATTTCATTTAAATATACTGTGAGATTTTTAAGCCACATTTTGTTTAATTGGTATTGCTAAACTGAACTGATTTATACACACTGAGGATATTAGATGGCTGTAATCGAGAAATAAATGACTTGTGAGCTACATTTTATCCTTCTTTTCTCCAAGTTAATCTTCAAAAAGTCCCAGAAATTCATTAAAAACATGGGAATTTTCACTCAAAAGTGCTGAATGAAAATTGGAAAACTGCTTCTTAGGAAACGAAACATGAAAATTTCCATTTTTCATCAAAGCCATTGTTCGTACAATTACAATTTTGAACAATGCGTTCAACAAGGTTTTAAAAATGATCTCGTGAAGTGAATTTCTGAGTCTCATAAGGAACTGTGAATTGAGTGAGAGTCTCATCTGTCCATCTTCAGCTGACCCCACTTCACTTCCAGAGAGCACCACCGCTGCGCTCCACTCTCTGCAACCACTTTTGGAGGGGTGGTAGTTGTTTTCTGATATATCCTCATATACATCTATAAGATGACACAGTATTGTGCAGACATGAGAGACCAGATTCTGGAAGTGGAAGAGCTGAGTGCAGAATCCCACCCAAGCTAACTGGACCTGGTGCAATTAATCAGTTTACAGGTCTTGAGCTCATACAGGTGTACTCATTTCAGGGTTCACATGCAAAACTGATGAGAATTTATTTATGCAACCTAGTGGCTGTGCATAATTATGTACTAAATGTAATTTACATAGTACCAAAAGTGTCTGATGCAAACATTAAGATGGAGAATGTCACTCAGGTAAAGCTGCAAGAGGGGGTAAAAAAATGGAAAACTATCAGGTAGGATAACAAATACATCAATGTCATCTCTTTAATGCTCTACCTTATTGCAAAGAAATGTAGGTTAAGGATGAAATATCCACCCCTTGCATTGTATAGTAAACTTCTTTAAGAGCTCCCTTCTTAAACTACATTCAGTTCTGTCTTTTCATTTTCAATAGGCGAGTATTAGACATAAGCATCTGGCTATACTGGCCAATGTACAAACACATGCTAAAACCAGACTCTCCCCATAGATATCAGTCTAAGTAAACTGCCTGTTCATGGAAAGATGATAACGTAAGAAGAATATAAGCAATAGCATCTTTGTGGGGTCGTTACTTCAAGAACAGTGCTTCACCACTATGTTATGTTTATTTGGGCAAGCTTTTTTCTCTTTTGTAGGATGAATCACTTATTTTGCAACCAATACTACAAATGTTTCAATCTGTTTATTTTATATGCATGTATGAAGGCAGTGGGCGGATATGAACTGGCTAAAGTCAAGATTTTCTTAGCATGATCTTGAGTAAAATCCAGTGTGGCTTTTTAGAAGTCTATTTCAAAAGGCCCGTTAAAGCTTTACCTCATTCCCGAAGTATATGATCAGCTGGCATTGGCAAAGCAGAAGTAGTAATGCTGTCCCCACAGTTTCAGGAGTAAGCACTAGCATTTGCATCTGATTTATGCACCTCACCACACGCTGAAGTATCTAGAAAGACACGTATATTGTTTTGTGTTCAAAATTTAAGGTGAAATTACATATATGATGCTTTATAGTTGCCTCAGCATTAGAACCCAAAATACACCAATCTCCCATTTTCATGGTCTTTGTCTCTCTATTCCTAAACTCAGCTTCCCCTGGAGAGCCTCTGGGAGCAAGAAAAATTGGAAAGTTGCCCTGACTCTCATTCTGCCCTGACACACGTGTTGGTATGCTTTAGAGCAGCCTAGAGGCAGCTTCGACAAATAACATCTGGCAGTTTGCCTCCAAGACTTGCATTTATCCTACTGAACTTTAGGCACACACACTGAGGCATTGTCGGTGGGAGCCCATCACTTTGTTTCCTCTCTAGGCAAGAAAGAAAGGCAGCCGCATCCAAACTGGGCATCCCTGAGGCACATGGGATTTGGTTTTCTTTATAAATTAACCTCATAAAAGAAAAAAGAAATGCAGTTATGATGTGAACTCTGGATCAAGTAGAAATGGGAGAGCAGCTCTGCCATTTCTACTTTTTGTAACTTAGGAAGCCTAGCCATTAACCCACTGGCACTGGCATTTTTACAATAGATTGATGGGTGCCACTGGCTTTTACTGTACAGTGTCAAAGAATTGTCCATAGTCGAATGTTTAGAAGAGTCAGAAATAGTCTGTCTTTGTAGGTCTAAGTCATTTATATTATCATGAGACACACCAGCTTTCTCCTTTGCTTCTGTGTGAACTTACTGTACTGAAGAGTTGCCTCATACTACTGCATGACAGTCCAATTCCTAATAAATCCCACCTGACTGAAATGAATTAGGTCTGGGAATATGTGTTCCAGATTATTAACCAGCACCTTTGCAAGTAACTTACCATCCACATTTATTAAAGATATTGGGTGATAATTTGTGCAGTGTTCTGGATCTCTCTCTGGTCTAAGAATTATGGTAATTAGTGCTCAGAGAGAGGATGTCACTCGTATGTTTCTCAGGGTGCAGAGAATAGCATATCATTACACTCCTTTTAGATTTGAGATGGATAACTCTAAGGCTATTCCTATTTTTTAACCTTGGCCAGCTGCATATAGATGGAGGCTCTGAGCAGGTCAGGAGACCTGAGCTCCATTTCCAGCTCTGCCAGAATGGGACAGTGCACTGCCTGCATTGACCTGGCCCCTCGTTTCCAGTTGCAAATGAGAATAAGGATTTGTTAGGCTGGGTTTCAATTTCGGCAGGCACTTGTCCAAGAGGAAACACTAGGTTTGGTGAACTGCGTGGGATAAAAGGTACCTGCATCTTCAGCGCGCAGTGCCAGGTGAGGATGAAGTGAGAGGCCACTCCAGGAGGAAAGGTGAGTGAGGAGCTCTGCGTGAGACTGATACAAGTAATGGTGCTGATGCTGTAGAGTGACCACTCTAAAAAGCCTTTTAAGACCTTCTTAAAAGATGCAGAGAAGGGCAGAAGATAATAAACCACCATCTGCATTTGGAGACATCAGAAAGCAAGTCTTCAAATTCTAGGAGATAATTTAAGAAAGAAGAAAATTATAAACTCTCCCAGGAACTTAAATATTAAATTAAATTTTGTAGATGGACTTTCATTTCCCAAAGTCCTCAGAAGTGTGCCTGCAGTGGTCCCACGAAATCAGTCTGCCAGAATTACCCAAACCGAAGGGCCTACTAATAACACATCTCAAAGTTTCAAGAGACTTTAGCCACGTCCTTCACCTGAGTTAGACCAATCCTGCAATGTTATCTGAAAATCTCTGGCCGTTAGATTCCTCTGCTGGAACATGATGTCTTCATACCACTTTCCTGGAAGAGAAAGTAATCTACATTGCCACATCTTTATTTCTATGTGCACTCATGCAGACACACAAGGGACTCTGATAACAGTACCGTCAACTCTGTTTTCTTCACCCCTCTGTAAAACTTTTCCTTGGCTTATTTCATAGCTAGTCATTAAACAGTGCAATAATTTCCATGGTGCTATTTTGGGGGATGAAAAAACAATCAACTTGTCCCTTCAACAACGTATTCCTGCTTGACTTTCATCAAAGAGTTAAACAGCCGAGGGCTTTTAGCATCTCATTTCACTTACACACACAGGCCATTATAACCTGCATAAACAAGGATGACAAGTTGAGATTAATGAAGGTCCCAAAGTGACAGAACAATTTAATTGTCAGAAATCATAGGAGGTGAACTTTGCCAGTGTATTTATGTAAGACTGCCATAGTCTAAAAACTTCCCTAATTGATTATGACCAATAAGTAATAACACTGGAAGCAGTTTTCTGGTATACAAATAAGAAATGACCCAAAACAGTTAATAGTGGTATTAAGATGCATAATATAAGAATAGATTGATGAAATAAATGATCAATAACACTCTGCAAATAATTGTAGCGTTTACACTTAAAAGCAGAGCAGAGCAAACTGCAGCTCTGATGAAAGTCAAATGAAATGGTCTGGCCTTAGAAAAACAGCTCGCAGCAATCGGGCTGGGACCCTTACAGTGATGTGACTACAGCAGAGGCAAGCAGGATCCACGTGGATCCTGCTTGGATCCTGTGCTGTGCAGTGCAGTGCTGTTTGTTCTTCTCTCTCCTGCATTACTTTAAGAAACTTTAAAACTTAATTTCTGAAAGAATCTTAAAATTATTGTGCCTTTTTGTTCAGGAGGAATAAAACCAGTGCTGTGTAAGCAAACACGCATACACACACAAATCTCCGATACCGATTAAGGGCAGCAAGCCATGCAAAATCTCACTTCTAACCTTTGAAGGAGTCACTAGGTAATTCAAAGCTCAAAAATACAACCCACAGCTCTTTGTATTTTTGAATTCCACATGCTCATTCAGTTGTTGCCTAAATATACTATTGCCTTTGGAGCTCACCACCTCAACTGGAAGCCTGTTCAACCTGTTCCCTTGCTTTTCTATGATCATATCTCCTTATTTTTCACTTCCACGTATCCTGTCTTATGTTCCACTTATATCTTCTAGTCAGGCTTCTCCAATGATCCCAAGCAAATAATCAAACTAATTTGAATGATAACTCTTAGAGAGCTGGAATAACCTCTCTTTTATGTTTTTTTTTCTTCTTCTTTTTTTCCAGAAGGTAAGTAACTAACTGTGCTGGCAGTATTCCCCGTTCTAAATATAAAGAATATCTCTTCATTCCAGTAACATTTTACTTAAATGGCTGCCAGGGATGGCTGTATAATTGATCCTGCTTTCCAGCAGGAGAACAGAATATATGGCCTGTGGAGTTTCCTTCCAGTCTTACATTTCAATGATTCTCTAGTGATAAAGGAAAAAGGCAGCACTTAATGCATTTCACTCATATCACCTCGTAACTGTCCCGCCATATGACTAAATCAGGCTCATTGCACCATCTTGTCCTCTTAGTTACAACAGCATGTGTCAACTTAGCTATTCCAAACTTCTTCCAATATGCAAACCAAACAGGATACTGTAGACCAAGCTCTGCCTCAATATACATGAGCTGTTCCCGTTAGATCAAAGGGAAAGGTAAATATAGCTGAGGCAGAAATTGTCTCCATATGTCATATGCAGCCTAACTGGTGTTTTATAAAATGATACTTACTGTCACCAGCAATCTGTGAAAACACTCCCAATTTCCACGGGATCTTCCCCTTGCCATTCTTTTCAAATGCTTAGAAAAAGGTTAGATTATTTCACAGGAATTTTTGCAAGCAGAAAGTCTACACTTACTTTTCAACGAGAGCTTGAAAACCTCAGTCCCAAATGCATTACATGCTTTTGGAGTTCAGAAAGAAAGTGCCCACATTTCAATTTAGATTAGTTAGACACATCTTGATAAAAGCTGAGGCCTGACTAACCTTCCTTACTGCTGCTTTGAGTAGGGCATACACAGCATTAAGGGCAAACTCTTTCCTCTCAAGTTTAGCTTCTCCTTCATGAATACATTATCTGCAGGATTTTTAGCAGAGATTTTTTTGTTTTTGAAAATGGCCAGACAAATACTTTGAGCTTTCAGACAGTAGATAACTTCTAGCTGCTGCTTGGCTGATGGATTTTGAGAAATGAATATTCAAAATTCATGATGTCTTGGCTGGTCCCTGATGTATTTTAATTCTTTGATCAGATAAATGTAATTGCTTCAAAAAAAAGTATGTGTCTTGAAGGACTGGGAAAATGAATTCAAAATGTGCTTTCACAACCAGTTAAGGTTATTTACAGAGAGGCTGGGCTTCTACAACCTTTTTCCCCCTAAAATTTGTCATGTGTTTATTTACAGAATGGGAAGGAAATGGAGCACAAATCTAACGCCAAAGGGTTAACAAAATGTAGGTTTTGGGGGAAGGCTCAGGTCACACTCCTCTTGAGCCAATGTACGCTTTCAAGACTTTTATCATCGTTAAAAGCCTCACCGATAACAAAACCAGAGCTCCTTAACCTTCTTACGTTGCCTCCCGTTGGAAGGTTGGGAGCCCAGCTCGTAACGGGGTTGGGAAGGACAAGCTACAAACATCATGGTTTGGCTCCGGAACTTTTACTTGATAAGTCCAAAACAGTCCACTTTGACAGGCCCTTTATATGCAAGCTTGAAAAATAACCTATTTAGCATTCCCCAGCCCCAGCACATGATTTCACTGGGAAACTATGCAAAAGATACTTTGGAAATAAATATGCACAAGAAATTACAACTCTGTCTGAATGACCCCCTACCTTGGAATGTCTAGAACTGTGAGAATTATAAGGTCAGGAAATATGTACAGGCCTAGTGCCTCGAAAAGTTACTATTCCTTATTAGGAATCTGCACAGACATGGAAGCAGGAGTTGTATAAACTAAAAGGAAGATTTTTTCCTGTCGCTTACATGCCTAGTCCTTGACCTATCCCATTTATAGTTTCCTTTAAGATAGTATGCATTGCAAGTTCATTTGTTTCCTAGTAGTCCTCCAGCAGTCATCTTCAGATCCAGCCAGTACTGCAGACAGAGCAGGGCTATGTAAGCAGCAGCTTGAGATTTATATGCCTGTAAAATCACAGGTATTCATTTATATCACTGCTAACAATTTTGAGCTCTGACTCTACAATTTCCAGGTAAAAGGTATCCTTACTCTCTGTCTGAAAATCTTAAATGCAGACATATAGAACTGTTTAGTCTGCTTTACTATAAATAGGAGGTAATATGTTATTTCAAACAAAAAGCATACCATAAACTACACACTTAATTTTGACAGATTGTGCTTTCCTATATATGGCGCGGTCCTGCTGTGCTTTCATGGATCAAACTCCCATTGACTTCAGCTGTGTCTCCTAACAGTGCAATTTCAAATATTGCCTTTTCTTATACTTCACACCTTTGGGGTTTTTTCCTAATCCTTTTCTCTGCATAAAAGTACTGTATTCTGCAATATCCAATTGTCGGCTTGCAGAGGCGACACAAAAGCCTCTTAAGAGCTGAAAAGTGCTTGCAAGAAGAAATCTCTCCATTTCCTTTCCTCTCCCCCCACCATTCAAATGACACGATTAGACAATCAGTTCTCAAAATTAAGGAGAATACCACTGCTGCAGATCACCCTCAAAATCTGCAAAAGGAAAACAACTGCTTTTACATTGTAGATAACCTTTCAGCGAACGTTCTCCTCTGTATCCCCCCAGTTTGCAGTTAAATTGCACGGTGTGTTTATTCTTCTAGTGAACAGGCCCATTATATGACTTAAAAGTGTTAGCGTACACAGCACTGACATGTCCATTACATCCATACACACTGATACGTAGATTACAGAGAAGTTCAGGTTACCCAATTAAGAATTTGAGCTGCATTTTGGAAACCGAGAAGCAGGAGGGAGCTCTAGTTGGAGTATTGCAGTTTACATGCTGATAAAGACACTGTCTGTTTGCAGAATATTGGTCCACTGGGTCCAAACAGCGGCAATTAGAAGGAGAGCGGGACTGAAGAGAAAGACCCAAGCCCATATATAAATTCAAAATGCTGGCTCCTAGTTTAGCCTCTGAGAATTGAAAAAATAGGACTGAAAAGAGGAGACGTGGCTTGTCCTCCTGCCAGTGTGGAAGGGTGGTCTGGAGGATGGGTGCGGGTAAAACCCACCGCACGGGTCCTGGTCACGCCCAGGGCAGCCTGCCTTGTCCCTGCATCCCATGGCCGCTTTACATCCTGCCTCCTCGCTTGCACTGGGACTCACGCTTTAGGCCAAACAGTCCACGTAGCCATCAACACAAATATAAAGTTAAATTAAAAAAAAGCCCAACAAACAAACCTTGCTGTACCAGGAATATGGCCCAGCCAGCACTTACTTTCTCAGGGCTTCACAGCTGTGGGGTTACAGCAGATTTTGCCACATAAGCCTTTCTGATTTGAGCCTACCATTGGTTATCAGAGATTGTCAGCTTTAATTAAAAGAAACTAAAAATAGTGTAAGAGGTTTTCTGAGCCTTTAGTTAAGCTGAAAACCTAGGTATTATAACCACCAAAGACATCCAGTGACTTAGAACTGGAAGACTGAAAGAAAATCCCCTGGGGGGGGATAAGGCTTTTAGCTTCAATGTGGCTCTTGCAAGGGGCTCGAGCCACAAGTATGAATGCTGTGGCTCTGCGTGGGTATAACTAACTCACACGCTGTGGGACAGCAGCGCACCTTTCTTGGTGCTTTGAGACTTCTCCTTTTATCCCTGGTAAGGTTCGTGCCATGACTCGTTTCAGGTTACCAGGAGATTCTCCACTAACTTCAATGGGAAGAGAATTGAACCTTAAGCAGTTGCCAGAGGAGGACACTGATAAAGGCAGCTCTAGCCGCTTCCATTTTATTTAAAGATGTTGTTATGTGCTTTGACAGTTCAGCCCTGCACATTTAAACATTCAGTTACTGTAGCTTTAGTGAAAGTGATTCTCTCTAGCAATACAAATCTCTGGTTACCAAACATTTACTTTATGCTCTCAAAAAGATAATCTAACAACATTCAGAGTTTTCTGTTTCCAAATAAAATGAATTCATGATATCCCCTCGTGTTATTGTTACAGACTGCACAGCTAAATTTAACTCCTTTATCTCATGCTGATCTTTCAAATAAAGTTCATTATTATATCAGGTATGTTCACGGTTAGCAATGATTGTTTAATATTAAACACCCTTTGCCAATAAAGCTCCATATATAATTGACTGTTACAATCTTGGTTACAGCTGTTCCAATAATAAAAGCTATAATTAAAATCACATCCAGATTTCCGAGATAACCACTTTGGCCTCACTCGTGCAGAAAGTAGTACCTTGTAACTGTTCTAAAGACGAGAGTGAGACCATTTCTCCAAGAAAGCCCCTGATCAGTGGAAGACTGCAGAAGCTGTTGCCCTGTTTCAATTGCTGCCTCCTTTGGGAAGAAAGGGGCTGAAATTTCGGTGCTTTCAGGCATATTTCTAGCTGGTCAAATTCTTTAGAAGTCCAGATGAACTTTTGAACAGTGATACTTAGCTGAAAAACCTATACCACTTTCTTTAACTTTCTACAATGTTTTTATAACAGTAGTTTTCCTAATATTTTTCCTAATACCAATATAGTTAAGCTTCACAGAATCACAGAATCACAGAATCATATAGGTTGGAAAAGACCTTTAAGATCATCGAGTCCAACCATAAACCTAACACTGCCAAGACCACCACTACACCATGTCTCTAAGCACCTCATCCAAACGTCCTTTAAATACCTCCAGGGATGGCGACTCAACCACTTCCCTGGGCAGCCTGTTCCAGTGCTTGATAACCCTATATATAACCCTATATATAACCCTATATATTGGATAACCCTATCCAATGCTTGATAACCTATTCCAATGCTGGATAACCATATATTTGAATCGTGAAACTTGCCCTATTGCCTCTGATATTCTCTCCTCCACTTCTTTCCCATCTAGCCCCAACTTGAAAAAACTTTAGGAAAAACCTATTCATACGTATTTGAGTTTGGAGTAGATGATGGTATTCTTTTCCTGGATAAAAGTAATAGAATCTTCTTCGCTTGTGACTCTATCAAAATGCCTACCAAAGAGATCACCTTGCTTGGACATAACGTGCCACAATGAAGGCTTAATATGCCATTACTAAGAATGTTGAGATTAGATGCTAAAAATTGCAGTGGTTTAAAAAAGCAGATCGGTGAATTTAGAAGTTAACTTTGTGGCATGCATTTTTTTGCACCACATAAGAAGCAAATGATAGCCTAAACCGTAGATTGGCTTAATAGGATAAAGCAGAAAAACATGCCTCCTTACCCATCAAAGCATAGGTAACTCCTAAATAGCTGCTGCCCAGAGGCAGGAAAGCATGGCTGATACTTCAGCAGAAATCTGGATCTGTTGCCCCCAAAACCTGTAACCATATAATCCTGCATGCCGAGGGACGCACTCCCTCCCTGGAATGGAAAATGTTTATTCTTTTCCGAACTATGATAGTTCTCACAGTTGATATAGGTGCAACTCTGTAAGTTACTCTTTAATATGAAGTAGGTCATAATATCTCTGTTTACTCTTAAGGAACTGTATAAGTATATATTAATAATAGCTGAAACTACTACCGTGTGGAAGAGACTAACAATCCCACCCTGAGCAGCCAGCCGGCCTTCTGGCAGATTAGGTGGAGATCTGTAAGAAGTGACATAGGTAGAGTTGACCTTGCTCTGGATCTACCACCATCTCATCAAAATGCTCTCAGGTACGCACTCCACAAAACCAAATTCAACTTAACCATAAACAGCATAAAGAAATCATGCATAGTGTTCTGCTCCACTCCTCCATTTATCGTCTCCCTCCAAATATTCAGCTTAAAGAATTGAGACCCTGATACCAGCAGGAACGGGCAACTACCACAGCACAAACTGAGGGGTTCTTTCCTGGTAATCTAACCTTACAATAAACCATTCCAACCAAACTTTGGCAGAACCAGATGCGTGGAGTAGCCTCTTGTCTTGGCCCAGTCATCTTACTGGAGCATTGTCAATTTTCTTAATATTAACATTACAAAGGACTAGCAGTTCAACTCTTCTTTCTTTCTTTCTTTAAATAAAGCAAGCACACAGGGAAACAAAACACATTACATGTTTAAAGGGACAGCAATAAACATAATTAAGTGAGAAACGGAAATGAATAAAGTTCCTACCAGAAGACTAGCTCACTGGCACCAGGACTTCAGCTACAGGCCAAAATTTCAGCCAGTGCCCACCAGTGTTATTCCAGGCACTTCAACCACACTAGTTCACACCCTCCGAAGAACTCAACCCTTGCACATGAGCATGCAATTATGGCTAGGCAGTCTTGACCGCTGGAGGGTTTCTTCATTGCTAGGTCATCCTGAAATATTCCAGGAAAAGATCTGTGGCATCTGAGATGTCCTCTTTTCTCCTCTTTATCCAGTATTGGTCCCACTGTGGCTGGCTGAAGCTTTCTTCTTTGCTCTTCATTTACCTATTTAGCCCCTGCCTTGCAGGGTGGACCGGGGAGGCTGTGTCAGCGGTACGCAGCAGAAATGAGATGCTGCCAGTTTTTGAGCAGACTCCTAACTCATATGAATTGCTCCACACTGGGTGCAGTGATTTAGGAAAGCCCTGCTGATGTGCAGAGCTATTTTGCAATCGTGCCCTTATGTTCATCTGTTCCATTCAAGCGAGTGAACACTACTGTGAAAAACTTTGCTTCCGAGCTCCCTTGCATTTTAAATTTATACCCAAAATCTGCATTGAGAAAGTGGTTTGGTGTTTCCATACAGAAATAAAACCAATTTGTTTTTCTGAGGGTAATGTACCAGGCTAAATAATAATAATCTTACATGGCACTTCAGAGTGAAAATGAATTTTGGGTAATTCAAAACAGTAACCTACAGAGTACTGACCTACAGAGGACCAGTAAACCTGCCCTTCCCCTGCCCCTTGGTACACTGGTTATGTAGGACAGTATTAGGTTTGGCAGCACCCTTCTCATTGCATCATTACAAAGCGCTTTACAAAGCAGCTCTGCGACCATGTTGGCTCGAGTGTTTCTGTTGTCACGCATTATTTTCTGAATATGCATAAGGAAAGGTATCTCTTGCACCCAGAACATCAGAAGGGAAACAAGTTTCACACCTGGTCACTCAGGTTTCCCACACATGTCTGCGGTGAGACTTTAACTACGTCTGGCCGGCTCTCAGAGCCTGACAAAGCATCTTTATTCAGCGGCAGGTCTGAGCCTCTCACTTGCCGTAATAACTGACCCACTTCTCCCCCCCATCTAAGAAGTGAACACACATGATGTATGTTTTAATGTAATACAGGGCTCCCCTCGTTGCATCTCGTTCATTCGACAGCTTCTCCTATCTGGCACCAAAGCCTGATTAAATATTAACATGGGGTGGGTCCTATTATTTCCTGACTTCCAAGAATCCATTGGTAAATTGAGATCTAGCTGCTAAAAATTTCTGACACAACATAATTTGTATTGAACCCCCTTTCCATGCCAGAGTGCCAGTGTTAATAAATCAGGCTGTTCACATTGAATAAATCTATTTAAATACTTATAAAATATTAAAGATGCATTTGGGAAAAGCCTCTAAGGTGATTGTTGCACCCATGCACCTCACAGTAACTAATTTATTAAAGAGTTTGCAAACCTGGGAAGGAAGGGAAAAGAAAAATGGTTTCATAAACCAAGAGCAGAAGCCAATTTTTCAGCTCAGATGATGAAAGGAAGCATGCATTTCTAATCAAAAAGACAGATACGCCTTTTCTCTCCCACCATTCCCTCAACAGCAAAGTGCCTTTTCATCATCAACAACACTCCATTCCTAATGTCTGCTGAGGCCTTTCTGCACCTTCTCCATACACTAGTAATGTACACACAGCATCCCTTTGAAACAAGAGCCCATTAGCCGTGGCAGACTACCTTTTCACATGAAGTCCTTCCGTTGGTAGTCATCAGCAGAGTGCTAAATCATCCCAACTGGGCATGCTCACATCATGGCAGTGGGATAAACAGATATTTAGAGCCACAGAATGAAAATTGCTTTTCTACCTTTCTTGAAGGTGGGGTTTTTTTTGTTTTTTTTTTTCTTTTTTTTTAGGAAAGGTCATAAACTACACAGGGAACATCTAGCTCTCCTCTCTCACCCCCTTCCCTCCTCCCTTAAATACAGATTTTTTAACAAATCCACTTTTGCTTACACCCAGGTCATCTGTAATTTTAGACCTTCAACCAGCAGCCAGTCCCCTTTAAAGATTACATAGTAAATGCAACCATAAATTTGCCCCACAATAAGAAACGAGTTTGAGCATGCCCTGCAAGAGGGATTTATGTGATTGTTTTGCTTCCAGTGGGCGTGGTGAAGGGATATAGAAACTGTCAGCGAGAGCAGCAAGCGGGGTGATACTTCACAATAGCTACCTGAGTAATGCAAGAGAGATTAAGCCTGAATTGAGGACTGCCATTTCAGAGGACAATTAATTTTCAGGCTGTCGTAAAAGCTCTGTTGACATTTCTCAGCCAAGATTTTGCTTCTCGGTAAGGGTTTAAAGAGCTTTGTTCAATACAGGCAGTGGTGCTGCTGCCATTCTTTGGGCTAAGTCTACGGGGGGTTCCTCCTAGAAAAACTTATTTCTCTGACATGCAGGAAAGCTTCTGTGTATTTTGTTAATGCTGACTTCTAGATCTTCATCTGAGAGCCCATCTCAGACTCAGACTCTCGACAACTGTTTTTTCATAAGCACCTGATTCAGTATCCTAATGCGGTTGGGCAGGCCAAAAATGAAGCAAACTGTAAGCAGCTGCCTCTGACCACATTTGAGCAAGGGTCTGCTTGTGAGAACCCTTTGCTAGTCCCTTTCTTTTTAATCCCAGCAAGCACCTAGAAGCACGAGGGACTATACCTAAAAATGGGAAATCTATTGATGTCTGACTATGCCATATGATGTGGGTAAAATGCTTTTCTGCACGCTCAAGTCATCCTCCAAGTTAGTAACTACTTTTACCGCAAGAGATGACAGATGATGGTTCCAGGTCCACAAAGAGAAATCCTGGCCCCTGCCTGACAATAATGCCGAAATTGCCTTTTGCTTTAGTGACAATAATATCCCATTCAAGCTCACTATGACAACAGACTGACATCCCCTAAAACTATTTGGCCAGTCTGGACTGGGGCATCTTCTTCCAGGAGGGTGCCTAAAAGGAGGTGCCTAAGTGAGCTACTGGGCAGCTTAGAGAGCGCAGAGACAAGAAATGAGTGAGCTAAACTTTGTAAAAGGTCTTCTGCTACAGCGAGGCCACTACGAAATTCCAGATCACAGTACCTGGCTGTAAGCACCCCTGTTGGAAGTGGCTGGCCTTGCCGCTGGGTCCAATTTATTACCAGTGACAAATTACCCGTCAAGAGGCAGCTGCTTTGTACGAATATACAAATGTTTGTGTACAGAGACCGAAGGACGAAAGGGTTAATTATCCAACAAACTCAGGCAGAAGGGGAAAAAAAGTTTCAAGCTCAGGGAGGTTATCATTGCCTTTTGCGCAGGCTGGTTTTAATCACTTTCTTGTACCTCTCCCTGACTTCATTTATCAAGCCTTCACATAAAAGTTGCAAAGTGAGGTTATTCAGCGGATACCTCCATTCATCTCGGATGATTGACCAGGGTGGTTTGCAGTACAAGCCAACCTGGGTGATGGCATTCCTCTTGTTTTCATTGCACAGCCTGCTTTCATTTTATGCTGTAATTGTGTTTTCACAAAACCATAACCAAGCAGGCTGCAGATCCCAGGTTCCAGATTTATTTACAAACACCCCTGACCAGCCCCCTCCGCCTTCTCCTGTTATCTGCTTTATGCTGCTTTGGATCTTACCGCCAGGAGTCTGGGGTGGATTAGCACAAGATAGGAACTAGATCCAATCTAGCCAAGGGGACCTAATCAACCCATGCTTCCACCCCCGCTCCTCCTCCTCAGCATAAAT
Source organism: Mycteria americana (assembly GCF_035582795.1). NCBI lineage: Eukaryota > Metazoa > Chordata > Aves > Ciconiiformes > Ciconiidae > Mycteria > Mycteria americana. The sequence goes on from NC_134367.1 coordinate 122,821,950, forward strand.
CCAAGTCCGGCTTCCACACAAACATTTCATGGGAACTGGTATCTGATATTAAATACTTCTTTGTGACTTTGCAGGGGTGGTGTTGACCTCAGGCAGGTAAAAGAAGCGCTGGTCTTATTTGACAGAAAGAGGTAAGCTGCTCCACAAGGCAATTCAGGAGATGTAAGTAAAGAGGCCACGTCTCTCTCGAGACTGTTCAGGTTCCTGAGGGATCATCATCTCTGCACCTCCATCAGATGGGCCATTAAGGTGAATGAGGCAAGTTATAGATGCTCTTACTACTCAAGGTGAGTATATATGGGTGAAGAGCAAAAAGAGAGCAAATAGTTTAACCTAACAGCAAACAAGTTTGTATTAATGCAAATAAGACCGAGTTGAAATTTCATCCGCCAGTAAGGCTTCAGAGCTGATCACAAGGCAAAATGTGCTAAAAACCTTCTTCCTGCCTTTTGTGGAAGTAAAACCACCAGAATCTGGATCCTGCTGATTACTAAACAGCTGATTCACATATAATGTAAGGGATTTTTTTTGTGCAGCTCAGGAGCTTCAGCTGGGGTAAATCAGCATATTGATGGCTCTGAGTGAGTTCACACCACTCCATTTCAAAACTTGATAGAAATTTTTTCAGTACTTCCTTCGGGAAATGTACATCAAGTGAGAAAAGCCCAGCTAGTGATTATGAAGAGTTCCTGTCAGCCCTGTTCATCTGCAGCCACCTTCTAGGCAAAAAGCCTTTTAGATAAAAGTAGCATTTCCATCCAAACAACCTGGACCAGTTTGAGTGAGGAAGAGGAAGGGCGACGGGGCAGAATAGCCAACCAAGTCTTTGTTCTATTTAAAGCATTTCAATAAGATTTCAACCACAGAATATGGTAACAGAACTGATCACAGGGGAAAATGCAATTAAAATACCTTCCTGCATTTTGCAGCCACAAAATTGTTGGCAAATCACTGTAATCTGGCTTTGCTGAAGTGGAGGGCATGAGTCAATGCACCAGGAAAGAGTTTCAGCTAAGTACTTTTCAAGTTAATAACCTTGCTCAGGGACAGTTCAGAGCCTTTTATACCTTCCCTCGTAGAAATTGGGGTCCACAAGTGACTTTTCTTACCGTCCTTTGCTTCCACTGCAGTGCTGAAACCTTGAAGAGACTCAGTTCAGTGACTGTGTATGCCAGCTCAGGTGCAGCAGACAGAAAAATTGAAGCTTCAGGTTGATAGAGATTCTGTCGCCTTTTTTTTACCTTCAGGTTTTGTTTCTGTCTCTTAATAAGAGACTGGTTTTGTAGATTACAAATTAACTTTGAGCAAGAACAGCAAGCAAATCCATCCGGCCTGAAGCAAGAAGAGCCTTCAGGCGGGTGTTTGTAGGCTTTCTTTAGAAGGGCTCCCTGGACACGTAAAGGGAGTTCATTAGCGGTGGTTTGTATATCACTGCTGCTATCTTGTTGATAGCATGCTTGTCTCCGATCTTCTTTGTCTGAGTCCAATTCAAACTGGAATTCAGACAGAAATAATAACCAGAGAGGGATTCTCATTCATTTTTTCATGTCCTTCCAAATTCCTTGCTTGCAAAGGTAATTCTTAGATTGTACCTTTGACAAAAAAGTCTTCCACTGTAGCTTGTGCCTGGACTGAGATCAGTCCTCCTGAGATTATTTATTCTTTTGTGCGCGTGCGTGTGTACTGAAGTTGAATATTAAGATTAAAAGGAGCTCTTGGTTCTTTCTTATCAAAGAGCTGAACGCTCCCTGACCCCTCAGTGACCTTTTAGGTGATGCTTTGGGGAATCTAAAATCTTCGAAAAAGCAAAGGCTCAAGACCATGAATGTTATTAGCATTAGATGCTGAGAAAGCCTTTGATCAGATGGAGTGGAATTATTTGATAATAGTCTTAATACAATGCTGAATTGGAATCACTTTTGGAGGTAGATTTCTTTCTCTCTGTTACCTATAGCAGATGTCAGGATTAATGTAGACAAGTGAAAAGTTTTGTTCTTTTCTGGAAATATTTATAACACAGGCATATTTTATCATAAAGCTAATGAGCAGGTTTTTAGTAGGAAGATTACTAAGGTTACCATCCCGCTGAGATGATCATACCTCACTATTACAAATGTAAATTGAAACGTTACCTTCCTGAAGAGATGAGAAAAAGATTTTGCTGCGTAGTGTTTGAGACAATAAACTTTGGGACAGAACGGTAATGGAGAAATGAATGCAACAAATTAAAACTTGGCAAGAGAGAAAAAAAACAACCTTGGGTTTTTTTTCCCCTAAATTTTTAAAAGACACATTCTCCAGATGTAAGGAAATGAATCATTAGAGAGTAAACCTGGCATTATCCCTCTATTGAATCTGAGGAATGAAACAGGATTCTTTCAGGGCTGCTTTTTCTTTGAGGACGGCAAAGATTAGCTGATTTATGTGAGAAATTTTAAGAGAATTTTTTCCCCTAAGATTTCACAGATTCCCTTGTTTCAGGATAAAAATCAAGTTTTGTGGGCTTTTTGTTTGGTTTTCCTTTTTCCACTAAGTGTCATTGTAAATCAAAATTTCTAGAAGATTTTTCAAAAATTGCTAAGTCTTCGTGTCAGCTCATCATTATCATCAGTGTAACCTTTTTGGTGCTTGTTTCAGTGCACTAGCCTATTTTATATCTCCTGAAACCGACAAGGGGGGAAAAAAAGCCCTATTTGAACTTTACCGTGTGATGTAATATCTCTTTGTTTGTACTCCAAAATTTTATAGGCCTCCTTTGCTATTGTTCCTTATTGAAAACTCATGCCTTATTTGCTGTTCATTATTATCTTTCCAATATTTCTGCTTCTTAAGATTCCTCATCCTCTTCAACATTTGTTTCAAATGATTTTTTTCTGCAAAGGTATGCACTTGCATTTTTGAAGGGAACTGGCATAGTGCTATCACCTATCAATTTTTCTAATTCCCTTGGTCTCTGTCATGAGTCGTGTCTTGTCCAAGAGAGATGTTTGCAAAGTGTATTAGTTAAGAGTCTGCAGATCTCAAATGTCTGGCATGCGTGGATGATGCAAACAGGTTTAAAGAAGCAAGAAGCCTACCCTGAACTTTCGTTTACTTGTGAAACAGTAAAAATTAATAAATGGATGAGGAAGACAGTCCATTCTAAACACATATGATACTCTGCTAAAGTCAATCCTAAAACACAGTGCTGCTGTATTTTTAATGCACTTGCAAAGTTTCATCTGCAAATTTCATTAATATAGTCCTGTAGATCCAGGATGGCTTCTCCTCAGGAGTCTCTACTTTCTGGATCATAAAGTTGTCTTCGCTATAATTTAGGAACCTCTGTGATGATGCATGTTCAGCTGTATTTGTTACTCAACAGATGTCTGGGTAGTTAAATTCCTCCATGAGCCTTTATCAGTACTTCTATTCTGGGATTCCCAACTGGTTCAAGATGTACCTCTCCTAGTCAGCAGCAGTACTACTGCTCAGAGATCAATATGCACAGCTTGGGTCAGGCTTGTTCAGCATGGATCTAGAGCGGCCGGTTGCCCTGACCGCCACCAGTCTCGCTGCTCAAGTTGACCATGTAGGCCTGGAGTCAACGTCTTGTGGTTCCCGCTCAAGAAGGACTGGGCTATAGGGGCAGCTGGGGATAGGTCCCACGTTCATAATTCTCGAGACCATCTGCTGTCGTAACTGTCGCTGCTCTTCCTGTGGGGCTGCCGCCTGGGCTTGCTGCTCCTCCATAAATTTCGACACCTGCTGCTCTCGCTATTCCTTCATATATTACATCTACAACAGAAGCTCGAAAACACGCGCTGCTCGCACTTCATTTAAACAGCTACCTTCCCGACATAACGCGCCAATTCCAAAGCCGCCCTTTGAGCAGTTTGGTTTCAATAAAAAAGGCGTGATAACGAGTTAACAACGCTGAGGGTGAACATCTCTTCAGACCTACCCTGGGTTCTTCAGCTGTCCCAGCTGCTCTTCCCACTCCCTGGGTCTTCTCTTGTCTTGGAGAACCACTTGTGCCTGCCTTGGCCACTGGTTTCAAGGACTCAGCAGGATGCATTTAACCTTCTGCCAGAAGGATCAACACCCAATAGCAGTGTGGGAAGGGAAAGTTTTAGGCAAATGATGCCAGCCTGTTCTATTCCCTTAGGCTACTTCTTTGCATTACATACTAAGGAGCTTTCCAAAGAGTAAAATAATAATCTGATTTGCAACTAGAAGTGCTGAATCTGGATCACTATGATTCGCAGAGTCATAATATTAGTTATTAATGTATTCAGCCTACTGCTGGGTATCCGTGAAAATGCTCCCAAACCCTCAGAGTTTAAGGAATTTTAGCCTGAATGATAGTCACCCAGGAATTTACATGTTGTGATTCTTCCATCTAGAAGTATTTGTCATCCAGAGACCAGAAAAAATCCCAGCTGCTTTTTGGTTTTCTGAGCAATCAGAAATGAATAAACACAGTCAAAATAAATGGTTTATTTTGAGTAAGCTGAAAAGCAATTGTTCTCCTTCTGCACTGGCTGTGCGCCCGTAAGTATTAAATTTACAGGTGTCGGAATTGGTTTGCAAAACATTTCTTATTAAAAAGAGGATTATATTTCCACCTCCCAGCAAAGGCATAGCTAAACTCTGCTGTAATTTCAACTAGTCCTGTTCTGCACTGCAGCAACTGGTGAAGTTGGTCCTCTGGCATGGGAAGTTTTGACTCCATTATAGGCACCTTTCACTTTGCCTGAAGCCAAAGTGCTTCCTTCTCCCACTGAAAATGGGCAAGAAAGGAAGGAAGTGAGACAGTATCATTTGAGTATTCCTGTCAGTTTTGGGATTTTTGCCTCTGCTAATTTTTCTTCCCGGTCACTTAGACTACGCTGATAGTGATAGACTAGGCAGGATGCGTTTCAGAACACTACTTGCCATTTAAAAAGAAGATAAAGTGCAACCAAAAAGAATTGTTTCTTCCTTTTCAACAACTAAATTGATCTCCTTTGCCTACACTCCTCACCAAGAATCTGACTTCTTCTGGCTAGCTAGCAAATATGAAGTCAAACACCTGTTTACCAGACACAGAGCTATGTGTCTGCCGTTGCTGATCCATCTGTGGAACATAAACATAACTTTCACCAGCTGCTTCTTTTAGCATGGGCTGGTAATGGAAGCCATTATAGAGCATATCAACAACATACTTTCCTAATAATCATGGGCCAGAGCATCACAGGGTGTAAACTGGCAGAGCCTCATGGAAGGTGATACTGATTTACACCATCAGAGGACCTCACCCCACTGTGTTTGTTTTCTTCACACTCTTCTCCTTTTAGCACCCTTATTTTCCTAGTTTCGAGTTTGTTTCTGTTTTTTTCCATTATATTACACTAATGAGGCAACATGTTGTGGAATAATTCCTGAGCCAGGCTCAAGCAGTAATGGATAATTATCTTGGGTACCATACAGCCTCAATATTAATGACTCTTAAGAAAAGCTCTGAAGATTCAGAGGTGTGATACTGCAAAGACTCCAACTGGATTTGGGCCAAATGCCCCATTCGTATAAACACGCTCAACCGCATTGGCTTCAGAAGAATTATGCCTGCTTTTGTTTGTTGCAAATGTGCTGTAGGTGATTCACAAAATCATGCCCAACCACGTCCACACTCTTTAGATTTAAGTTGAGCTTGAAATCTCACAGTGCAAACAGCAGATTCCTTTTTGTCTTGCATGAAGGCTAGTGTGTTACAACTGTAATTAAATTGCTGAGAGATCCCCCCTCTCTCTCAGGCTGCTCCAGGATGCAGTAATGAGGCTCTGCTCTTGACAAGCATCAACATACCTCTTTCCCTGTGTCACATCAGTTAGGCAGGTCAGGATCTTGATGGTGACCCAAGACAACATTCGTCCTATGACCAGGCAGTTCATTTTCCTTTCAGTGTAAAGGGCAGAAAGGCCGTGGGACTTTTTGACTCTTCATTTTCCAGTCAGGAGACAACCTGGAACTCAGAAAAGAAATTCCATTAGTACCTGCGGCTCTCAAATGGGAAAAACTTGTACAGCTTTAGAGATGTCAAATTTGGGGAAGCCCATCCTGTTGAGTTCAGCCCAGAAATGGTAGCAGTCCCTGAGACTTATCCATTAGAATTCGCTTTCCTCTTAGTAATTTTGTAACATACGCTGAACACTGAACAGCGCTTTCCAGGACTTCTGCAATTGCAAAAATCAACACTCACCTCTAATATATTCCGACTTAAAGTGTGCAACCTTGTTTAAAATGCACTGCTAAAGCATATATTTTCGTGTATCGTTATGTCTAAATGCATGATAACCAGGTTGAAAATCAAATTATCTGTGTTAAGGTGAATATTACAATGTGACTACTGCCTGCTGTGCCGCGAATGAATCTTGTAAACACAATCAAATCTCTTCTCTTTCTCTGCCTCTCACACACAGAGAGAGACACATGCACGCCCTTGCACAAGAAAAGAGATTCTTCACCTTCTGCCATTGTATTGTCACAGCAGCTCATGTTTATTGTGAATGACATCTTCAGCTACAACTCAGCATGAGCTCCGGTATGCTGGAGCTGAACATCCTACCAGGAAAATCAGCAGTGACATTAAAGTTGTTTCATGAATAATGAAAAAATAAATATCACATTTACTGCAGGTACACAAAATGCTTTGTTTAACTAAAAGCATTTGCAGAGAAATTCCAAGTCTCTGAGGGTAGATACTATTTTATTAACTGTGGATAGAGAACTTATTCAGATGGAGCTGTTTTCATTATATTGGTAATTTTCTCAATTATACAAATGAGAGAACATGTGATCAGTACTATTAGTAGAATACAGACTTCTCTTTTACAAAACCCTTAAACTCTCAGAAAATCACAAAAAAGCAAATCCTCCATGCTTGCAGCTGGTGTTAAGCACTGGTGAGTTTTTCAGCCACTTACATTCTGTATAAGGAGGTTTAAATATGTCTCCCAAGTCCAAATTTGTGCAACAACAGTTTTAAGCATTTATTGGGGCAAAAAGGCTTCAGAGACAGCAATGCAATTATGTAAGTTAATGCGAAAGAGAATTCAATTGTCTTGATGCCATACAAGGCAAGCTTATTACAGGATCCCAGGAAAAGACACGCAAAACACGACTGCACTGCGTCCAGAGTTTTGCTGGCAGCATCAGTGTGTGTTCCTGCCAGCCGTCAGAAGTTCGGAATCACAAATTTCAGGGAGAAGAAACAAGCCTAGTTTGAATTACGGGGTTACAGTGACCAGAGATTTATATAAAAGTTATTTGTAGTGGAAATGCTATATTTTGTCCTATTAAGGACTGAGCAAACACACTTTTAACATAGCATTAATGTGTCAGGCAAAAGTGAAATCTTTCAATGACTTCAGGCTTTGTGCTAGACTGAAACTTGTGATTCTGAAATGCAATGGCTTTTAATGAAACGCAAATATACTTGCTTCCAGAAGTGGAATACAGTCCTGCTACTGTCCCTTAAAAAAAAAAAGAAGGGCTGTTATTCCCCATTCTTTGGAATGTTTCATCCATATTCATAGCAAGAACCCTGAGAAATGTTCCAAAGTGCCAAAAAATATGAAAACTAATACCAAACACATTGTCAAAATCCTACTAACTAGTACTCATGAACTTATCAGCATGGAAATAGTTATTCTCAGTAGAACTTTCTGAATGGCAATCATAAATAATCAGCTTCATAAATAGTGCAACTAGTAAGTACAGGCTTAATTTAGTGATTCAAAAGACCCACCTTCTCTCTCAAGGAGGGTGAACAGATTTGGTTTTTAGCTTTCACCGAGGCAGGCACAAAAATGGTGTCTTTTCTATAAACCTAGGTCTTCCGTTTTTTATATAGAGCAGTATCTTTATGACTTCTTTCTTGTGAGTTCAAGTTGCCTGTATTTCCTATTCATAGAGAAATGCTCATTTCCTGTTTAAAAACACACATGTATTTACTCTTATTTGTTTAACAACATTCTAAACAGCAGTAACAAAAAAGGCAGTAAACAGAAATAATCCACCTTATTGGTACCTGTACACAAGGCCTCTATTCCTTCTTATTCTTTGCCTTTAAACAAGACAGAAAATTAAGAGTATTTTTTTTCCTCGACATGTGCCAATGCTTGCAGCAAAAAAATAAGGAGATAAGTCTAAGGTATGTTATCTCTTTAGGCTCCCACTACTGTCAGGTGGGCGTAGGCAGGTGGTTTAGAGTTCCTCCTTACTGGCTGCAAGGCCAAATCATGAATCGAGGGAAGGCCAACATTTAGACCTGACATGCAGGAAGAGGTGCATCAGGTATCCCTTGTCATGCAGTCAAAAGAGTTAAAAGTAAGCAAATGTATGAGGAGTAAAACCCATGTATTAATGGGGAGTGTGTCAGTCAATAGCAATGCAAGCTGTGTTTCTATCTATTATACAAGAAAGGTAAAAGTATTCTACTAGGTCACTTAGTTACTTCAACCAGATGGAATCCAAAATGTTCAGAAAATTAAAAATCCATTTATTCCTCCAAAGTTGCATTCCATCTGTTTTCAGACATTTATGGAATCTTTTTGCATACAGGATACGGCAACCACTGGTGCCTTGGAAATATTTCTTCCCCGTACGGCTCACAGAAAGCCAGGCTGGATATAGACGGCACTGGAGAAAGCCCTTTTTTCAGGTGCTCTTATTTCTCTTCAAAATATAGGAAACTCTAGTCTTGTTTTAAATAGAGGAATCATAAAATCCAGTGTATCATTGTCTGCAAAAATGCAACAGGAACTTTTAATCTAAAAAAAAAAAAAAAAAAAAAAATCAGGCTATTCCCTGCTCTTTCCACCTTGAAAATTTTAACTTTCCTGCCAGTCTGTTTCTCATTTTCAGCTTGTGGAGACAATAATGATTCAGATGCTATGAAGGAATGCAGCCTGGCATGTAGTGATCTCCACCCTGAAGATAAAAGTGACAAAATTACCCCAGGAGCTCTAGCCTTCATCAATCATTTTTCAAGAAATATTTTATTTAATTCAACTACATATTGTGCCTAGATCTAACTGGGGTATGGTCCTCTTCCTTCTATCCTTGTTCTCAGCATCTTCAGCTTCACCAGATGGAAGGATATCATCTGGCATGCAGGCCAGGCTGAATTTTCTGTATATCACACAAACATCCACATTTCCTCTGTTTCCTTAGGACCTTCTTTCCTTCGCAGTCAGTGGCTCATACAACAGTTCAGCATCAACAAGCATTATCCTGCTTGATGCTGAGAATATTTTATCCCCTGGTGAAGCTCACCCATAAGGTAAGTGCAGACTATATCTATATTGTCAGCTAAGTTATATTCCCACTTCTCTCCTGATTATCCACACTTCATGTTAAATCACTCCCAGCTTCTTTGTTGGAAGGAGCCAAGTGCATCCCTCTGAGCTGAAAGACATTCAGCAGGTAACTCTGCCCCAGGACTATTTCTTATAGGTCAAAACCACACCAGGTTTGGTGATCTTATGGAGTTCTCCAATGCTACACCAGCAGTCCTTGGCACCATAAACACCCTTCATGCCCTTATGCCAAGGCCCAGATTACTTCAGAGTATGTGACTCGGGGGGATACATGTCTTCCATTATCTATATCGGCATTTTTTTCACCTCCCCAAATCATCTGGGTAACTGGCAGGTGACTGTCACATGCAAAGACAAAGCGCTCGAAAATCCCAAGCCAGCACATCAGAAAGCAGAGAACTGCCTTCTAAGTGTAAGACTGCATTAAAAAAAAAAATCAAACCACCATACTGAAGAAGAAACTCACAAATGGTGGATGATTTGTTTCGGTCTTTGTGTTTTGTTTTGAATGTCGGGTCATGTTTTCACATTTTCTTCTGCAACCCCAAGGGCAGGAAAAAAAAAGGAAGTTAATATTCATACTTAGTCTCATGCTGTCCGAAGCTGACACTTAAAAAAACCCCACACACAAAAATCCAGTGAGAGTTATTGCAAGACTTACTGAAAACTGGTACCAGTGACATCAAGTTCTGCTATAACAAGCCTGTACTTTTCATCACTCCAGATTTGAAATCCACCAGGTTTGACTTCAGGGTTGAGGACCACATGCCAAAAGACCATACTCAAGCAGCAGTAGAACTAGAAACTAGATTTCCTCCTTTTTTGGACAAATATTCTCCTTCAGTCAGTGGGAAAGCTGACACTGAGGAAGCTTGCTGCCCAAGATGGACAAAATGCAAGTGGCAAAACAGCTAAACTAGAAAAGACCTAACTGGTGCAAGAAAGGCTGCCGAGGAGCATGCTGAGAGTGCATCCATCCACGTAAGGCAAGCACACATCTCCCTGGGTGTCATCTTCTCTCCACACAAATAAAATACCTTTCTCTCAAGAGTTCAAACTAATTAAAGGTTTCCTTTGATTACGCAGAAGGACTTGGACCCACACCTCCTTATCAGCTGAAGCGCCTGCACTGCTTCTCTTTAGTTTCACCCATCTTCTGCTAAGTTTAGAAGAAAAGGCAACAGCTGTGGCTACTGACAGAACAAGGTTGGCAGCTGCAAAACTGAGATGCCACATTTCAGTATATAATTTTCTTTCCACAGTGTCTCTCCCTAACTTTCCTCTTTAAGAGGCACTTAAAATCCATGTGTCTGACTCAATTATTGTTATTGTAGCTACAGAACAGAATGTGATGCTGATGAGGGCCTACCTGTCTAGTTAGCTTCCCTTTCTGGATGCTTTCTTTCTTTGATTCATCATTGCTTGTGACACATGTATTGTCTAAACTATGTTCAAGAACAAGTCTCTAATACATTCAATGGAAGAAGGTGAAAAATCAGAAAACGGTGTATCAGTTGCATGCATAAATTTATGCGCTAACTTTAAACAGCCTATTTCTGAGAAATATCTTATATAGGAAGCATGGTTTCATTGCAAGTTAAGAATAACATTTGCAGCAAAATTAAGAAAAAAAATTATTTTGCTTCCTTTGATTATGAAAGCACTGACATTGCATAAATGCTCTGTCTTTATGAACTCATCTAGAGATTCTGCGTTCCTTCAGCATTCAGTACATTATCAAATCATATCCGAAGTACTATGAATTCATCCCCCAGAGGGCATGAACCCAAATTTAAAGTCATCATCATTCTGTATATTTTCTGCTCAGTTGAAGGTTTTATGATACAGGCTGAATGTCTTTTCAGGACAATCCTAAAAATAAGCTAATGCAGTGGGGACTGAATTTATTGGACATGTACACTCACCTTCAGTTGATGTTCTCCCCAGGTCAGTTCTCATGTGATTGGCAAGGGATCGTGACAGCTTGTATCTTCCTATGAGAAACCTGTGCAGACACTGGTAATTAGAACTGCCACTCAGTCCTCGCTGACAACAGCTACTGCAGTGGCTCCGGGCCTCTGAACTAGCTACTGCCTGTGGAAAATCCTGTTTCCCAGTGTCTTCTCCTGCGTGGGCACATACCTAATTGCATGTAAACATTTTGTAATTTATTACGCGACACAAAAACATCGGTACATTCAAGCCGAAAATACAGCGGTTGATAAATACCGAAAAACTACGATTCCGAAGTGTCACCCACAATGTAGCTCTCCAGCTGCCTTCCCTGACTGGTTGCTGAACTAAGGATACTTCCTCAGAAATGGAAAATCTGAGAAGGGTCTCAATCTCTTTTTTAATAAGCTTAATTCTTAGTCAAAGTTAAGAGTGTTGTGTCTTGTAATTTCAGTTTGAAAATATCAGTGCATTTTCTCTGTAGCATTCTACCTCAATCAGCATGAGAATAAAAAGGCTCAGTTACCTACTATTTTTACCCATAACTGATTTCTTCACAAGCTGTTAATGACTGAAACTAATAAAGAAAGGAAAACGAAAGAAAAGTAATGCAATAGGAAAATGAACATGAAGCATTTCCAGTTCACTGCTGCATTTGCAAGAGACTAAGGATAAGGCAAGATGTTTGGAAATATTTGCAAATGAAAATGAGGCTGAAATATTTCCTTGTACTAGGATATCTACAGAATGAAACTTGGATTCTATTCTCGGCTTTGCTGCAATTTGGAAGTATTATTTCAGATCCAGCTTCCTTGTCTGTGAAATGGGGCTAACAATAGAGCTGTAGTTTCCATGCACAGTGCCCAGTTATTTAGATCTCATCATGTTAAATAGCATCTTTTTTTCCCTCAGTAGAGAAAAAAAGAGCCAGAGCGAGGTGGTCAGGAATTTTTGAGATCCAGGATTGAAAAGGCAATGAAATCTAATCTCCAGACCATGGAAATCAGTGGAAACTGACTTCAAAACACTGTTGATTTCAGTGGTTTTGGGATCAAGGTTTAGGAGAACAAACTTACCGCACAAAGACAAGTCTGTTTTCCAGAGCAATGCTTGACTTCTTGATAGGAGCAGCCTGTCAGACAGCAGCAGACTGTACCTTTGGCGCAAACCTATACTGAAGGGTTGTATATAGTCGTAGGGTGTCCAGGAGCATCTCAGGGAAGGGGTTCCCCCTCTGCTCTCCCCACAGCTTCTTCAAGGCAACAAGGAGGATGTTCTGGCTTACCCCTGTGGTTAAGCAGAAAATATTTGGCACCAGACCAGGTGTGCAGAGCCCTGAGGAGCTCCTGAGGAGCAAGGAAGCCAGGCTGTGTGGGAAGGGGCAGGCACAGGGACCTGCTTCTACTTCCTACCCCACCCCACTCCACCAGCATCAAGTCTGCCGGCTATGGGAATTCCAGACGCATTGTGCAGAATCACATACAGAGCACTGAGCGTGCCAGAGCTGGAAGGCATTGCAACCATTGCAATGCTGAGTTCATTTTCCCAGTAACAAGCAAGAGCATGGCACACTGTATTAAGCATCTTGATAGAATTTTATGCAACTACTCTTCAAAAAACAACCCAGAAATGGCAGTGCTGTATTTTTAGACAGATAATTACAAGGGTACTCCCATGTATGTGCTTCAAAATGCGTCCAGTAGTGTAATCATGCAACGGGTCAGAAATTACTGAGTGAATAGTACCTTTTCCTTTTTAGACTTCTATTATAGCATGGTGGCAGTGTAATTGTGCTGTATTTGGGTAACGCTTCGTCACGGTGCACAGGGGGGTAAGTGTGGAGCTCCATCCCTGTTCACAGACACTTCTCATTGAAGCGTCCGCCCACCACAGACACAACACACCCTTCACTTCTGTCTTTGTTAAACTATCTGTTCCCTGCATTCAAAAGTCCCACTAAATTCAACACCAAGCCCACAGATTTCTACTCCATCGACTGTACCCAGTTTTCAGAGGATGCAAAACCCAATGTGTTGGTAGTGCCAAGCTCATCCAAGATAGCCCATAACCCTCTTCTCAGGGATGGTGGGGGAGAACAATGTTAAGATGTAAGTAGCAAAGTACGCACTGTTAATCTGTGGAAAAATGCATTTTAGGAACGTTACAGAAAGCTCAGAACATATTATTGCAATCCCAGGCAACACAGGCGGAGGATGAAATCTAAAGGAAATCACAACATCTTAAGCACTGAAGTACAGTTATGGCAGCCAAGTAATTAGAACTCTGCCCTTCTAGACAGCACGCAGTATCATTGTGCTTAAGAGCTCACGGTGTCCATGGTATACCAATTTTGAAACAAATAAGCTTTTGCTTATTCCTATCCCCCACCACTCTTCACTACTCTGTAATAATCTCTATACTAGTTTTCCATGTACTAGTAGAACAGATACCTTCGGAGAAAAATATTCTGAATTAAAGATGGTTGCAATTTTATTTTATTTTTTTAATGTAGCTATTAGCAGAGGCTGATTAATGGAAAATTCTCTTTTAGAGAGATTTGTGAACTGTTCCTTTTCAGAGCTGTTCTCGTCCGCCACTCCTTCCAGTGACCACTGTCCTAGCTCCAGCTTTTCCTCCTCCCTGTTGTTGTGGTAAAGGAACTGGAGTAAGTGTGTACTCAACAGGTACTAGGAGTCAATCCCAAATTACATTCGCGTCCATTTCAGTTCAAGTTTGATTCTAGAAATCTTACTAACTTTGAGAAGTACCTCATTTCCATTGGTGCAGTCATGAATATCAGCATCTCTTCTAGCAGGGAAGGTCAAAACCGTTCTGAAGGTCTACAATGGCACAAAGGACGATTCAGCTGGAACCCTGGGAATGTTCTTAGTTTACAGAAAATAGAAAGACAGCTAGAAAATTATTCTTGCCGAACCTGACTAAAAATATGTTTGCAACATCATTAATGAATTCTATTTCCTGTAACTGAAAGGCAATTTGATAAATCATCCTTTGCCATAGTGCCACTAATTGCAATGGATTCTGAAAAAAAATCCCAAAATGATTTTTTTTAGAAAAGCCACAAATCCTGAAGGTACACTGCTGGCAAGCCCTCGAGTGTTTATATTACAAGTCAAGCAATTTAAATAATCCCCAAGTTCATTACGTTCAGCTAGATGCTCAGGAGAGGTCCTCTCTTCCATTGGTTTCCGAGAATACACCAATACAGAGCATCTTATTTTTCTCAACTGATAGGTTTTGTGTGGCTAGGACTAAATTACAGTAGCAGGATTTTAACAACTGCGGAAGACTATAAAACTTTCTGCCCCTTATTAACTACTGTGTTACTACTAGGTTTATGGGCAATGTTAACATTGCAGCATAGGAACAAAAACATTGTAAACGGTCTCCAAAATGTTGGGAAGCAACTTTCCCCAAGAGAGGCAGGGGGCCCTTCCAATCCCGGTAAGGTATGGAAAGGGTCATGTGGCACACATGTAAAACTAGATTAATCTCTCTGTTGCTGAGTAATTAAACCTAATTGTAAACCTGGGCAAGTGCTAATTTTACAACTGAGCTCCCTGTTCAGAGCTCCAAAATCTCTACTGGAAGTTCATGGAAAATGAAAACTGCCTCTTTAAAAGAAATCAGCTTGCAGCTCCCCAGAACGGAGCCCCTGGGCAAGTGGTTCAAAATATGATTTTTATAAACAAATCTGACATAGCAAACTTAATGCAAAACCCTATGCATATAACATCACTTATGTGTGCAACTCGTTTAAATTATAGCTGTAGAGAGAAGGAAATAAAACTGGCATATTAACCTTTGGCACAACACTGCTCACATACTAGCGATGTTCAGCAGCAGATGATATTATTGTGACTCCCACTAGTATTGTCATAGTGAAGGGTCTGTCAGAATTCATGTTCGAAACCTCTACAGTCAGAGTTTATTAATTCAGCCATAAGCATCCGTTCCAGACCTACCTTGGCATGTACAGTCTTATGAGCAAAATCTTTTTTACTGCAACTTCCCTTTCCCCATCACTGTTGTATTTAAAGTCGCTGAATGCAAAAATAAAATAAAACAAAACAGAAATTCAAGAAATACAGCATTTCCTCATCACCATCATATTTAAAAACACTGAACGCAAAAATAAAATAAACCAGAAATTAATGAAATATAGTATTCCACAGCTTATTGCCATAAGCTCATTGAATGCCTTGCTTCCCAAATGTCCTTTTTAAAGAATGGTCTGCTAATTCTTCCTCGAAAGAGAGGACCCTTTCCAGTAGTTCAAAAGGACAAGCTAAATGCATAAGCAAGATAGACTTAAAAAACAACTTACAAATGAAATTTAAAACATTCTCAGATTTTTTTTGGTGAATGCTCCACATTATTGAATACATTCCTATATAACTAACAAAAGTATCATATAGAATGAGCCTTCCTTGTTAAATAATGACTTACTGTGAGTAGCTTTGACAATGTCACTCAGGCCTTGATGTACGTTCTCAGCCTGTCTATATGCTGTAAAACATTTTGGTCAAAAGTTTCAGACACAGGACTTGCACAACAGCTTGAGGTGTCCTTTGATTTGGTTTCTTCGTGCATCTTGAAAATGAAAAATGGTTCATTACATATGAAGGCCATGAGGCTTACCTGTGGGTAAGGCTGATTTCACCTGGAGAACAGTTAGCCTTCAGAGTGACGCTAAATGGAGACGCAACCCAGCAGAGGTCCAAGTGAGCGCATTTCTTGGCTTCTTATTTCAGAGCGTGACTCATAAAAGGGAAAGCATTAAGCCAAAAATTTGAGAGCTAAACAAGTCTATGAAGTTGACATTAAGTGAACCAATCCTGAGAGACAGTAAGCATGACAGCAAGACAAGTTTTGGAGTCCCATTGCACTTCCCTTGCCCACGCAATGACAGTGAAACAAGCGCAGACCTGCTGCTGTGCTGGAGGATACAACGGTTGAAATAATCATCTAGTTATTGGCAAAACCATTAGATTTGAGAAAAGTTACTTTACCAAAATATCACAGGGCCATAGCAAGACACATTTATATTATATATATTTAAATGACATCTAGATGGATTGGTTTAAGCAATCCTCACTTTCTCTACCTTGTGGAAGAATCCTGAGGGCCACCTCTATTTCCCTGACTCCCTTCTACCAGCAACCCCTCGGGCCAAGCTGTGTCATGGGCCGTGCTAAGCAAAGGAATACGTGATGTACTCTTAGTATTATGGGATTAAGAATGTGATGTCTTTTCTATCCTTACTTCCTCTGATAAAACTGGGACAAATCAGGACTACAGAAGCTGCTATGCAAGCTGTAACTAGCACAATGCATGTGAAGCAGAAAGAAAAAAAGACAGATTTTGAGTACCAAAAATAAGCTGCGAAGAAACTTAATCCTCAAAGGTCAGATGTACATCTGAAAGGCCCAGGCCATGCCTTTGTATCAGAATGTTACAACATTAGCCCTAATGACTTAATAGTTTTGCCCTTGACTTGTGTCAACAGGAACCTATCTTATTACATGGTAAATTAGTTGCTTCCAGCCTACTCCAGACTCCTAGGTGATGGGGAGACAGAGGCACTTCTAGCAAAATTAGAAATGTAACCTAGTACCTAAACAGTGTTTCTTAGTAGTATTTAGTAGCATTTTAATTTTCGTCCATGTGTTTGACTAAAGGCAGGCGGGACACAGCGTGGGGAAGAAGCTACCACATTTGGCATTCAGGAGCCAAAATTAAAAGGAAGGCATCTCCTTTGCATACTGTTGTGCAGTGTCATCAAAGGTCATCGTCTGCTGCAGATATCAAGGGATAATGAGCTAGGGTCAGGCGTAACGATGGTAGGCTCTAGGTAACAGAGGACGCTTTCTTATGCTCCTTCCCTTCGCTCAGAGAAGTTTGCGTCCTTTACAGACTTTCTTCACATCCACGCAGAAACAGTTTCCAAGCCTGGCACAGCACAAAGCCGCCAGGTGACCAAGACACATTAGCACCTAACTATTCAGAGCCTCTCCTTGCATAAAACAAGGACAACCAGTAGTTTCTAAAAGAGTTACTGTTACCAGGCAATTGTCTCATTCTATTTAAATTGAGAAATTCCGTATTTTCTGATTTATCTGGAGGGCTTTGTTTCACATCTGTCCTAAAAACCTGTCTCCTGTCAGCTAGACAATGGGTTACTTCTCACAATAAATACACAAGAAGGGAGAGACATGCTTATATGGTTATGTAAGTCTTCTTTAAGGAGTTTTACAGGCAACTAAGATGCAGCTCCAGACACTAGACTTTTAAATCATTTAAAGCTGACATAAGCTGATCCTAGGCACAGTTTATAATCATGTTTCAACTTTTCAGCTCTGACAATTACAAATTGTTTGTATTAGCTCCACAAGTATTCCTATTCAGCAGTATTGTCAAAGTCCATTCATCCCAGTCTCGTAACAGCACACCAATCCTTTGCTTTGCCAGCCTCCATCCATAACCTTCATCCAACTGTTACCAACCACGCGGGGAGGGGCAGGAGAGATCTACAGCCTGCAAAAAACCCCCTCATCTGCAATCTGTGGTAGCTGCAGTTTCCCGTGCCTCAATGTGGTTTTCAGCCCATCTCAGTTCAACAGGAAGAAGCCTGGCATCCTCTAAGCATGTTGCACTTGTAACCTTTGAAGATGTTCAAAAGAAAAGGAAAAAAAAATAAACGAAAGGTCTTAACCATTTTGCATGAAGTTGCATGAAAAGTCTTGGGGCCTAACTTGACTGGAACTGGTTTAAGTACTTCTCTACTACAGCAGCGGTGCGTCATATGAAAGGCTTTGTTTGGCATCTATCCACAGTTATAAATAAAAAACATATTTATCTTTGGTCATGCATATAATTTAAAAGTCGGACAGAAGAAACCTTTTTTCTCCTTTTAAATCTGTAACAAGCCCAAGATAAATTCTTATAAATTATTTCTTTTAAAAGGAGGAAAAGAAAAAAAACAATACAAAATAGCTTGGCTATTTGGAAATCTGGAAAACAGATTATTTCTTTGGATGGAACAAAGTGTGTGTATGTGTCATCATGACTTTAAACAGTTCCACAGTTCCCCATGGAAATACTTAATTGAAGCTAATAAGATGTGGAGTTATCAGTGGTTTGCCATGATAGATTTCATATGGTCTCTCCAAGATGTTTTACCTCCTTTAAAACTTACTGACCTAAGATTGTGTTAACTGGTGATCTGAGCAGCAACCACCACAGATACTAAATTTGAGTGAAACCCTACTCACAGAGGGGACAGGAGTTTGGGCAAACCCCTTATAACTCCAACCTCTATGCAACACAGACACGTAAACTTCTGATTTGTAGCAGGTGTGACAACCTCCCATAGAAACCGTCAAATGAAAGACTTATTTGCCTCTTAACCCTTGCAGCACGGGTCAGAAGTCCTTCCTTTTGGCATCACAAAATTAGGAAAGAAACTGTTGTCAGCAGACTGCAGATCCCAACACAAATCTTCCCTCAATTACCATGCTTCATAAGGTGATCCTACAAGCTCATCCCCCTGACACTACAGAGGACCAGGCCCACCTTCTTCCATTAAGCAGATTAGTTGATCACGAGTACATGCTAAGAAAGTTTTTGACTAGTTACAACAATTTAAAAAATTGTGCCCTTCTCAGTTTAGAAAAGTAAATTCCTGCTGTATTTGAGATGGATATACAGTGTCCATAGACAGTAGTACATTCTTAACCATAAGCACGTATCTACACAACCTAATGGAGAGCCAGTAAAGCTTTCCATATGTGCAGAAACAGGTTATTTGGCATCTGCAAAGTGCAGGTGCTTTATAAGCATCTGTATATACCCATTTCTGTTAATACCTCAAAATAAAGTTGGCTTGAGCCAACGTATCTGTGTCACTCTACATGATTAAACCATTCTGAAGTTTATGGAGGAGGAAAGGTTTTTCCTATACTGATAGCAGCAGAGTTTATAAAGGACTTTGGGTAGAGGTAATCTGCATAACTTTGGCACTCATTTCACACCTACATTTTAGGTAATTAATTAAAATGTCTTCCTAAAATTGGCAAAAATTAAGCAGCTTATCATTATTTTCCTTCAGGATGAGAAATTTGTAGACTTTTCTGGCATGACCACCTTTTGCTTCAGCAATTTTTTTTCCTGAAAACTTACTCCTTGTGCCTGCAAATGCATCCACTGCTTGTGTTTCTTTTTAATTTTAATATTCCTTTTGACTATACCATCCCCACTGATAAAGTCAAGTACATGTCTATGGGCTGTGGGGTCAAGTTCAGTGTACCACCTATCAGTAATTACGTCAGTCACCAGCAAGCACAGTGCATTCATTAACCGATAAGCAACCTTGGTATTTAACTTACACTGACCACTATTATATTCAGTATTAAAGAAACTGCATGCAAATACCATGATACAGGAAATGCAAGGACACAATAAATGTCATGGGGTAACACTGCATTTGGAAATAGTTGAAGTCAACATAAAAGAGTGAATCATAAGATGAAACAATTACTTTGCAGCTGCTTATGGACAGGGAAAGCCTGGGGAACCAACACTCAGGATTAATACAACCTCCTTTAGGCAGTGAACGAGGTGAATCGGAGCCTTGTGTTCATTTTCTAGCCAGCAAAGAGTAAAAGTCACCTCCTGAAGGCAATTCCATCTTAGGCATCCACACTCCGTGACACCTCTGACTCCTCATCGACTATACAGGGAAGTGAGGGTAACTGGGCTCCTAAGTCAGGTGTCTTGTGTAGTTAGCAAGAAAAGAACCCAGGCTGAACTTTTTGGCATATTTCTGTTACCAGTTTCCCCGTAAGACAGTCTGTAACCTTACGCGTGCTCCTTAAAATGCAAAAGTGCATAAGATTTACAAGGTTAGCAATGTACGCTGCTGTAAGCGGCATGCAAACTCAGATGCTGTGGGATTCTTTACCAGTGCAAGTTTTCATCCATCTCAGCATATGGATGAACTGAGCAGAGGAGAAGCAAGCCTGATTGTAATTACATTAAGCACTTTGGCAATAAGGAAAAGTTTGTACTTGTACACAGATGGCTTTATGTTACAATGCTATAAATGTGCCAAGTTTCATGGCTTCACCACATGATGCAGGAAAGGGGCTTGATCCAAAGTCTGTGCAAACCTGCTGAAAAGCTCTCACTGATTTCAGTGCATTTGTATCAGGTTTATGGTAAGTCCACTGGACACACTTGGAAAGGGGAGTAGCCTTTTGCACTAAAATGCAATTATTTTCAGACCATTTTTAGCCTGGTTTGCCTTTTTTAGGCCAATTCTTCATGCTTTGGTGACTCTGTTTTCCTTTAAAGGAGAAACAATAAAGTCCAGTTCAGGTTGATTAAAATGACTTTGCCCACTGTAGCTCTCAATCTAAGCTGGAAACTTAAACTTTGCAGACCTCATGGAAACTACCTGGGGGAAAAAATATTACATTCTTATTCTATGAGGCCTCCTGAGTCCTTCTGATGCTTTTGATTTGAGTCCACTTTTCTGTGACCCTCCCACCCCTACTACTTCATGAAGGCAAGAGATTTTTAAACTTACTTTAAAAGTCCTTAATTTAGAAAAATAAACAAAAATCCTGTCAACCTATTCCCCAGTGTCTCACCATAACTTATTTTAGAGTAATAAATCTTCACCCTGACAGCTCTCTGATGATGCATTACATTAATACATCATAATGACAATACTTGTGATATATGATGGATATATTTTCTGAAAGGGATATCACCTATACATTCCATCTTCTCAGCACAGCAGAAGATTGTTTGGGAAAAGGGGGAGAAGGGGAGGTAAAGGATGTTCTTTACCCAGAAGGCAAAATCTCACAAGAGAATGTGGAATTAAGTTGATTGCCCTTGTTAAAATACCAAAGGGAATAAGAAATAAAATGCCTTCTGCACACGAACAACTTCTATCAGTAAGATGACCTGTTTGTTCCTCAAATACTGATATTCAGGCTGGAATATAAAAGGGAAATTCTTTACTATACTCGTATCAGTCATGCTAATACAGGAGAAACAAACTCTAGGAAATAATCGCGACAACTTTGATAGGGTTGAAAGACTGTGATAATGAGAGGTGCAATATTTAAAAGGGTAACTAAGGCCATCTGCAAACAGAAATAACCAGCAGCCTCAGTGAATAATCTGGTGAGAGCTGTGTACACTCCAAAGAGTCACCCATGACTGACACAAACCAAAATCTTTCCAGTGCCCGCGCACAGACAAGGCGATGACAGGGCTTTTCAGTAGGAAATAAAGTTAATTTTTGACATGGATATCTGGCCTTCCACAGCACCGCTGCACGTAAGAACCAGACCATAGGCTGGTGTTTGCTGTGCCAGGCTCTGCACAAACAGAACAAAGACAATCCTGGCCTCAACCAATTTAAAATCGATTTCCAAGGTTTAGAATGCAAAATCATTGCATTCTGGCTTAGAAGAGCCTGTTGCCTGGGCAGAAGGTAGTAGTAACTTTGCTCCAAAGGCTCATCTTGCACATGTGACTCTGTGGGCTGAACAGTATCAGATTTGACAGACATCTTTGACAATAACTGGTCTAAAGTGGCCCTCCTGATGCATTTGGCTTGCACACAGGCAACTCTTGACAACAACATCAGTGCCCCTGTTCTTGGCATAAAGCTCGCAAGGGCACTTAGAGCCTACCTTGAGCTTACCTACAGCCTTCTTTTTTTGGAAACACAGTCTTTCCACCCACTCCCAGGGCACTGAATTCCTACTATTCAGCTTAGGTGCAGAGAAAAAAAAAAATGGAACAATGGGCTTCTGGCTTTTTAGGGGTTCTGATAGTGATCTTATGTTTTGGTGAAAAACCTGACTTTCACAAAATACTTACAGTGGACTCCCTTCAACACTGAATTGCTGTCAGCTACCCACACTCCATAAGTATCTGAAGCCCATTTGGACCATGCCATTAAGATTCCTGAGGTCTTATGCTGATGTGTGATTGGCAGAACTGCCTGAGAATAAACGCCTTCGGTGACCTCTCTCCTCTTACAGACTTATCCATAGGTACCCACTATGCCATTGAAATGGACTCTGCCGATAAACGTTCTGGCCTGGCAAATACTCGCCTGTATCTCTGCACAGGACTAATGCGAAGAAGAGCACATGAAGCACTTTCTGCTTCTGTTTGATCTTGCTGACGCTGCACTGGAGGGGTAGATCTGATGCCTCTTTTCTGAAACAACTCGGAGGTCTGAGGTATTCCTTTGTTAGTTGAAGAATTAGTAAAAAAAACTCCTGTGAGACATTTAATGGGAGAAAAAGATGTCATGATTAAGAGCCACAGAAGAGGATTAAAATATTACAGTAAGAGTGAAATCCAAAGAAATATGTATCTGAGCATATGTTTCAGCGTGCAATCATCAAGCAAAATGGGTTTGTGGTGGTACTAATATTAGCTCCAGTGTAAAGTTCTGCATAAAAAGAGGCCTTGGACATTGCTGTTTTGACTTTGCTAGAAACACTTGAGGGAGGAGCCCCAAATTCCTGATAGGGACTGGCAGGTCTCTCTCTGTCTCAGGAACACTGAAGACAGAAACATCAAGAGTGCAGGCAAAATGACAGGAATGTCACTGTTACTCTGTTGGACACATGAAAACAAGCGACAATGCCCAATGCAAGGCAGTGCAATAACCACGTTCTCTGAGTGTGAATGGACTGTTTCTGAAAGGTGCTTATTGACTTCTGAATCTTCAATCTGCAGAAGGAATCTAAGCTATAATGAATATAGGAAGCCACTACGCGACAGCCATGGTGCCCCGCTAGCAAGCCTATCTTCTGAGGGTCAATTACAGGCAAAAAGAAAAAGGTTCGAAGAATGGAAATCAGCTCATACAATCAACCCTACTAAATCCACTGTCACTTGTCTATGGCCACTTGCAAGAGCCTACTGTAACGTTATTTTGCATTGCAAGTATTTGTCCTTTAGTTGTTGAAGGGAAACAACCAGCTCATTTTGTAGATGAGCCATCAGTTTCTGGATACTGCTGCTCTGAGTCAAGCAAACTGCATTACCAAGTCCCATCAATGCTAGATTCCTTGGGCATGCCAGATGTCCTCTCATTCACAGAAAAAAAATAATAAATCAGTGTCCTCAAAAGCACCAAGGAAAATGCTAACTGACTTGCACTGGGGCCAAGTATATACTTAGGAGTTATAAAAAACCTCCCTTCTTACTGACTTTACAGCACGGATAGCACCCCACTTTTTGTCAGCATTGCAAAAATGCTATTTTCTGTCCTAGCCCAGCCTACTCTGCTGTCTAACCCTAGGGTGAGCTGGGGAAGTAATAGTGCAAAAGCTTTTCAAAGATTCTCCATGTAAACAAAGCAGAGGTCTCTCTATATTTTTCTCTGTTGTCTTCTCTTCTTAGAACCAACTTTTGCTCTTTTCATCAAACGTGGCTCCGGATAAGATGCTGTAATTTCAGTTGTTATTAGAGTCTAAAGCGTTTTTCCTGTCTTCACTTGTTCCTGGCATTGAATATTCACAGCAGAGTTCTGTTTATTCTTTCACCCTCTTTTGTCTGATGTTATTGTTGTGAAAATTGAAGAAGTGTTACAATTGTCTTGCCTTTAATGCAGGAATAGAGTGACTTTCAGGTTCACTTCTAAAACCAGTGATATGGGTTCAAAAGAAACTATTAAAAAACCTGAAACAGGGCATCTTTATTACTAAGGCTAGCTGACTCAAATGATTTTATTAGAATGTTCTTTGCTATTTTTTCCTTATGTGTTAAGTGAGAAGCACATATAGAAAGTCCTGTTAACCGTCATACAATCCATAGATCCATATTACTGTAAAAAAATTGCTCAGCTAAAGTTCACACAAAACAAAAGTGAAATTACCCCAAAGGAATCTCTGTGTTTCAAGACAATTTTCTTGCTGAGTTTCAAATATTAAAACTCTCCCAGTTGTTAAATAAAGAATGATGAGAAAATGCACGCAATTTTAATTTCCACTGGGATTATGCCTGGTGTGAGACAATCATGTTGTTAGATATTTTTCTAAAGACTAAAATAATGTTATAGCATCTGTGAAGGATGTTATGAAGAACAAGGTACTGAAATAAAAACATTTTTATCCCAGATTGGCTACTTGTTATGCTTTTTGCTGAAATTGCTCGAATTAGAATTTATGCAAAGCTTTATTATCTAAGACACTTAAGCTCAACTTGGTTTAACTGATGTATCTATTAGCTTATCTGTCTTGTAGTTAGTGAAGGCTTGATACATCAACTAAGGAGAATCCATGCAAGTCCGATGGATATTTATAAAAAATGACATAATTTTTTTCGTGTTTCCCCCCCCCCAGCAGTGCCAAAGCAACAGCATACTTTAAAATCAAAGCTGATGTTCACGATGCTCCCTGCAAAGCCACCAGTTAGTGGGATGGCCGGGTATTTGCAACACCTGTGCACCTGCCTTTGTTCTCTGGGGTCTGGCGGGACTTCAGGTGCTCTTAAAAGATATTTGTAGGGGGATCGAAAAATGGGGAATGAAAAAGAGGAGCTTTAAAAACAAATTACAGTCTTAAATATAACTAGTTCACAATCCCTAGCTCATAATCAGGTGCTGAGAAACAGATATACCAGGTATGAAGTATCACATTGTAATTGTAAGGAGGAATTTGCTTGGGAGATGACTTTCGCTCTGGCTAGGAAAGAATTTAAAGGGACTTACAAAACAGTTCCATTGTCAGAAAACTAAAAAAGTCAACAGTGACTATGAACGCATACTGCTAGAAAAGTAAACATTATCTTGTTTGATTTTGTTTATTATTTTGTTTGTCAGATCTGTAACTTTCCCTAAAATGCTTCAACTTGGGCAAAGGAAATAACACTAATGAAAATACTTATTACCTGAAAAATGTGTCAGTTTTGTAACTGAGGATGAATATGACAATATTGACAAAGTTGACAATAAATATTGACAATAAATATGTATGCTTCAGTTCCTGCACTTCTTTAAATGTGGCAAAGTAAAAAGACATGGGACCTGCCTCCTTCAAACTCATTTCCCTGCTCTCACAAGGGTCCATCTTGAACAACTTTCAGGAACTACAAAGTCCTTTTATCCTTTTTTATTAGTAGTATTATTCAGTAATATACTTAGGACAAGGATGGGATAGGAGAAATACTAATTGTCATCTTACTCCATTTTCAGACAGTTTTCACAAAGGAAACTGCTCTCTAGTAAATGCGTTATCCAGCCAAAGCTTAGGTGAAACCATGTTTTTCCAAATCTCCTTATATTTGACTGTCCTGATGCAGGAGTTCTCCAAGGGAGATGTTCTAGAGGAATTTCCTGGGTTAGAGTGCAGTTTGTTTGTTTTGTGTTGTTTCCTGTTAAATTGCAAATTTGTTCATGGAATGGGAAAAACCTAGGCAAGCAAATCATTTTTGTGGATCTTGGACTAACACTTGTCTGAATGTAAGGAATGGGTAGTGGTAAGAATTTTACCATGTATTCCTTGACAGGCAGCTGCATAGCTGGAAAGAGCTGTGAGAGTGACAGGGAGTTTATGTATCCTGGAGATGTGGAGAAAAACAAAGCGAAATACGAAAGAAGGGGGAAAAAAATTAAGCAGCAAAATCAGCAGTTACTATAGCGGAACTAGACTGCTGGTTCAAGTCCAATTTTTTTTGGACTTGATTTAGAAAGAAAAATAATGTGCACATTTTTTCAGATTTATTGTGTTTGGAGGTAGTATATTTAAGCAGAATAGACAGAGTGGGTGATATGAGTGAGAATCTAACGATAATACTAATTAAGGGGAATTTCAAGGCCAACCAAGAGTGAAGAAGGCAAACTCTCTGCCCCCCACACTATTGACAAAGTGGCGCCTCTTCCATTTCTGGATATTTCCAGAGCCAAACTGGGACAAAACAGTACAAGAAAAGACAAAACAATGCCAAAATCAGGATCTAGGCAACAGCTCCAGCAAAAGCTGTCCCAAAGCCAAGTCAACAATGGCAGCAAATCCAAAAGCAGCAATACGGGCTCTAGGAGGCACTGCACCTTCCACCTTCCTCCTCTCTTCTGGCCTCTAATCAGAGCCATCTGCAGGGTGTTAGTCCACTTCGAGGCTGACATGAAAGATCCTTGCAATTACATTCACGCCCACCCAGCAATGAGTAGATTTCTCCAAATTAGTCCTACAGGACTCGTGCCCATGAGATAGAGAGCACATAAAGCCATTCCTAACCTTGGTAGCCTCCATCTGAGTTTCTATAGGGCTGGCCCGTGGTGTGGTAGCCCCATGCTCCATCTCTAAGGTTTCTCCAAAGCCAATGCCAGCCCTTGACAGCTTTTGTAAATGACATGAGAGTTTATCTAGGGATGCCAGAAAGCCTGTACCAGTCCCAATAGCAGAGCTCAGACCTGTGTGGGGGCATTATCACATACCAGGGAACCCATTTTTCCACCAAGTAAGATGCGATGGCCTGAGCTACAGCTTGCTAAACGGGTGCAAAGGGGGTCAACATCTGGCTCATTTCTCCTAAATGGCCAAAAAGAGGTTTTAAAACCTGCGGGGTCAGAAAGTCTCTCTCTCTCCACTGTGCTTCAGAAACGCAATGCCACTGACCTGGTTCTTGATTTACCTTTACTGTATCTGAAGTCCCCAAAATAACATTCTCAAAAAATGTGTAGGACGGTTTTGTATGTGCAAGGATAGCAGTGAGCGACTTAACAAATTAAGAGAAGATCATTGGGAATAGAACAGTTTGCTGTTTACCGTACGACACTGCAGCTGTCAAAAATGTAAACCATGGAAATGGAAGTTGGAATTAGAGACAAAAAGCAAATCTAAACAAGTCTTTGATGACTTCTGCACAATAAGGGGGATTGCAGAGCTCATGCTGGTGGAAAAAGGAAGGCAAGAAAAGCCAGACTCTGAAATTGGGAATAGGACTCAGGAAAAGTCAGGTCCATTCCCCTCTACTCCACAGATTGTTTTTGTAAACGACAGGCATATTTAAACTCAAGTCTCAAACACAGAGAATGGGAGATTAATACTCTCTACTTCTGTCCTGCCTAATGAGATTGTAAGATCTCTCATTAATTGTTTGTCCCAGTCATAGCACAGCTGAGACCAGACCTCCTTTGGGGCCCCTCTACTTTATGATGCAATTAATGCACACAGCCCTATGCCATTTACAGTTCTCGAACCCTAATGTGTAATGTGCGCTGGGATGACGGCTTTTTGTGATCAGCAGTGTCTCACTGGCAGCAGGCCTCCTTTCACTTTGCATCTTTTGCATCTCCCTGTTTTTCTGTGTTATAAACCGTCTAAGCTCCTGAGTGCTGGAGCTGATGAAAAGCAAGAGCGTCCTTTTATAGGAGGCCAGAGTAAAGCAGAGATGCGCTAGGTAACTACTCACAGACATCCAACAGGCAAACTCTCCCTTATTTTACTTACAAAGGAAGGTTAAGTGGAAAGAATGGTAAAGCTCCCATTGACCTCAACTGGGCCAGCACTTCTCACTCTAATCTAAGTGACATTATTTGTCAGTGCAAGGAGGGTTTTGCTCAGTCTTTCTGTCCCACCTCACCTTTTCCAAAGCCATTTCTATTTCTCCACTGAAGAGATTTCCAACCACAACGGCTTCATCATCAGATAAATTGCTTCTTTGTGCCAGAAAGATTTCATTCTATGTATTTGTTTATTTAATCTGTGTACGCCCATGATCTGACATCTCCTTTGCATTTAATAGGCAGTAGCGGGGCATGCAAAATCAAAGCTATGTTCTGCTGAAACTGCAAGATGAAACACAACAGCACTCCTAACTTCAGGGAGTTTTGTAGAGAGAAAATAGGAAGTGAAACAACTTTAAAAAATGCACACTTTTGTAATGCATTAAAGCCTTCATTCCTTTTGCCAAAACTTCACTTTTAAGAAGAACCAGCTGTGGGTTTGATTTCTATGTTTCTCAGCCATAAGTCAATAGAGGATTCAATTTTAAAGCACAAGACCTATAACATACAGTGTGAATCATCTCTTGTCTGCATATAAGATAGCACAGATAGATAACGTGCTTAGTGAAAGCTTTATCACCAAGGAAACACATTCATAAGCATTGAATCTAGCACCTTAACATTTACAACTCACTTTAAAAAAAATGCCAGCTGTAAATAAGTCCATACTCATAACTGGAAATATGTGGTATCTATCACTCATGCCTATTTTAAGAATTACTCATCGCCTAAGAGTGGCAATGGGCAAAGCCAATTTGCAAAAGTTCAGAGCTTCTGGAGATTTGGACTCTGATCTACCAGAAGTTAATTGTTTCAGAGAGATAATAATTTTTTGGTAATTATGTCCAACCAATCCATAAGTAACCCCTCACAGAATAGGTTTTATCTAGTGCCACTTGCTATTTCCTAAAGGTCATGGAATCTCTTTTTCTCACCTCTAACGGCTCACCTTTCCTGGGTGCACTATGGGGAAGCATAATTTCAGCAGAGTGGAAATTCAGTCAGCAAATGAGGCATCGACATAAATATTCATGGGGGAAAAAAACTTTTGAAAAAATGTTGAGAAAAGAGAGTAGGTAAATCATGGCATCCTCGGGAGACCACTAAGATATGCACTGACAATTTACATGGATTTGCTTAAAATTTTGTCTGTAATTTAAGAAGTGTTATCATACTTACCGACTTATCACCTTCTTGCCAGTATTTGGGCATCTCTTGAGTACTGGACCCTTGATCAAGGACAGACCAGTTGCCCAGATGGCGTGCGGCACCCATTTGTCATATCCTGGATTTACAGTCTGGGAATTAGCAAGGGAAATTATTCTGGATTACTCAGGGAAATGCTTATGCCCCAGTCAATATACAACAGTTGTTCAGTTTTTACAATGTGAATTTGACTTCTGTCTAGGATTCTTTCCCCACTTTGCAAACCAAGGATGTGATATGAAGGCAAGCCATGGGAGAAGCACACGAACTCACAGGGACCATCTGCATATACAAAGTTAAGTTTCTGCATAAGCACTAGAAGACATACTGGGCATTATCTCAGGGTAGAGTCCCAGTGGAGTTCAACACAACTTAATATGGTAATGATTCAGTTTCAAGATAAAAAATTGCAGGAAAAATTTTGAAAATGCTTGATTATGACTTGTTCTGCTTGTGGCTGCGGTCACTGATAACACTTTTATTGACCTTGGTAGGAAGAGAGGCTTTCTAAAGGCTATGTGCCTTTAGAAAGCCAGCTCCGAAAACACACAATATACTTAAAATATTTGGCTCCTTGCAGTTAATCCTACAAAGACGCACATTCATAGAGACCTTTGTGTAATTGAGAATCCTCTGAACTCAATTCATGTCTGGCTCCTGTCTGGTTCCATGAGGCTAAATAGATACAAATAAATGGAGCCATTTGCCAACTCAGAACTCAAATCACCAGCAGTCATCATAAAACCCAGTGCCCGCAAGAGTCTGAGATGTAGAATACCAGCACCCAAATTTGACTATTCAGTGAAGAATATTATATAAAGGATTACTTTAAAGCCACTGACCATGAAGAAAAAGAACACCAACTGGTGGGTAATGATGCAATCTTGAACTTTCACACCACATCTCGGTAAATATTACTGCACTATAATTGAGTTCATCAGGTTCCATGAGCATGCCCATACTTTCTTCTCTATTTCTGGATGATTTCCATTGGTGTTATGCAAAGGACACTACCGTCTACTGGGAGGTTGTCTGTGCTAACCCGAAGCACATTCTTTTCAATTGTTTATTTCACCCTTGCTTGTAGCTTTTCAGCTCTCAGATCTTCCCTAATGAGGACAGTGACCAGAGGGCTAGAACATACGTACCTTTCATAAGGACAAAATGAGGGGCAATGTTAAGGTTTCCTCCTTTTTTCCTTTTTCTCTTTTCTAAAGAAAACCTTTTATTCAACCCTGATGCCATAAAAGAAGGTGATGTCATAATTTACGATATGAAACTGGTTACTAAAATGTCATTACACAAGTGATGTTTTAATTGATGATGTTAAACTGGTTAGCAGGAAAGTGTCAAGTGTCACTTTCATGACATAAACTGCCAGTTATGATTATATAATATCAATTATTCTTTGGAAAATGGCATTAGATCAGTTAGTTCTGAACCAATGTAGTTGGGGCAGGTTCATATTTTTTTAAACGCTGTTCATCCAGTTCTCATTATTAGGAGTAAAATATACTTTGGATGCAGTTTAGACTTTTATAACTCTCTCCTTGAAACATAATACCTACCTTTCTCATTTGCCCTTTCAGCTGCCATCAGATCAACAGCGAGCTAAAAAGAAAGCAGCGAGGTAAATTTTATAGCCTTAACTGAGCTTGCCTTGTTCTGCAATCTTACAGAAACCAAACTTTTGAGTTGAAGGTAGACAAAAATAACAAAACATAATTTTAATAGTAGGTTAAATATAGAACATTAGGATTTGCTGACAGGATGTTGGTTACTATGAGCCCTGCTTTGACGCTGGATCTCCTAAAGCTTTAGCGTCCAGCTGCTCTCCAAATTCCTCTAAATCTTATTCAGGCACAGAACCAAAAGAACATATTAATATCTGAAATGCTTGTAGCCAGATCTTAAACACTTAATCCCTTCTAGGGATAGTTACAAGGAAAAGCAGCAAGTTTAGTTCATGTATACTCTCTGGGTCCAACAGGACTAGGCTGATTCACCGCTGATGCCGATCTGATCTAACAAGTTTATAACATTTCCCTACATTACAGCATTTTGTTCCTTGCTGTCAGTGACACATCTCTGGCTAACTGGCAAAGCTATTCAGAGATGCCCTGATAACGAGTTAGATGCAACATAACAGGACGAGATTTTTATGGGAATTTCCTAGCTGAAATCTTACCTATTTTACAGGAGAACAGGTACATTCACATTAACGAGGGAGAAAACAAGAGGCAGGACTATTTCTTGGTCAAGACTGTCGGATTTGTCGGAGTTTAAATAAAAGGATTGCTCCCGCAGATCAGTGCCAGTACCCATTGTAAAAATGGCAGAAAATTACAACAGAAGGATAAATGCCGTACAACCTTGCAACCACATTGACTGTGAGAAACAGTGAGGACTCCAAAGCCAACAAAAGTTGGCTGCTAAGTAAGCCACACTATTACCTTCCTGAACAACTTCGTGCTCAGACCAGTGTTGCTTTATAATGAAAGCTGGATGTGGAGACGACTAAAAGGGCCACACTTCTCTTCACTCTGTTACCCGTACTAACTTTGATCAGATCAGAAGCTGCACTTCATGGAAGAGGTCTCGGAGGTTTGATCAAAGGAGCTGTGGAAGATCCCAGGGAGGAGCTACAAAGAGGCAAGGGAGGAGCATTGCTAAGAAAGACTCAGAGATACACACGTGATTTTCATTAAGCTTAATGGAGATGGTGGAAATTAATCTGCAGGGCAAGGCTTTGAAAACTTACCTCATTATTTCATCCATGCAAAAATAATTTGTTGTCTCCTTTTATGTCTCTTGTTCTCTACATGGTTTTGCAAGTAATGGATTTCAGTATTATCCCACTTCCCCCATCTTTCTGAAAAGCTTAATGGTGATTATCAACCTGAGTTCTAAAAAACAAAAAAAAAAGAAAAAAAAAAGGGGAGAAAAAAGGAAAGAGAGAGGTTAAGTATTGATTATCCACATGTACCAGTTGTTTTATTACAGAATATTTCTAGGTAGCATTCTACCTGTCAGATTTTGGGGACATACAAATTCCATTACATACCAGATCTCTAATGCAGATGGCCAAATAATGCCAGAATTTTGACAGTTTATCCCCTTAACCTGCTATCATGTCTTCTCTATCCCAGAGACATTCTCACTAGAGCCTGTAACTATTTTTCTCTTTTTCCTGATTGACTATAATTTTTGAAAATATACTTTCAAGCCAGAGAAAGCTTGCATAGGGCAGACAAGCGATGCATCACGTCAGTCTAATTTACATAACAAGTCAGATAAAATCTAAGTGTTAAAGTGTGCACACTTGTTGACATGACAGAAGGTTGAAATTCTGCAAGACATGCCTCTTACAAGAAAGATAAGAATAAAAATTCTTTCAAATCCTTAGTAGGTCGAACCCGTGCATCCACGTAGTTGTTGCATCATGGAAACACGTCCGCAGCGCACGGTAGTACTGATCAATCTGCAACAAGGCTCCAGCTTACAAAAGCGAAATTCCTTCTAACATTTCATTGTAACGGAACGAAGGCATCCAGACACTGATGGGTTTCTTAAAAGTTATATCATAATTTATAATTGGTTGTTAATTAATGTCAGATCACAGTGGAATTCCTATGGAATTACAGAGTGGAGCCTCTTTAATTACCAGTTTATAATTATAAATCTCATTGGAATGAAAAACACAGGATCTGTAATAAATGATTATGATCTTAGAAGACTTCTTTGACTAATAAAATCTTCATGTATGCATCTTAAGGAACTGTAGAACAGTAGTCTTCATTTGGGGCAGAAAACATTTTCCATGATGCAGGATTCCCCTTCCTGCATTATGCAAAAACAAAGAGAAAAAAATCTTAAACTTTATTTCGCAACTAGAGCAACTGCATCTTGTGAAATGAAAAATGCATCTCAGGTCTCTCAGCACTACATCTTGCAATCTGTGTACACTGTAGATCACTAAGGTAAGACCTTTTCCATTGTTGCTCTGCAGTTTTGTCATTCTCTACTGATTTGCCTGCAAAAAGCCACAGAACTAGCCCCAGCTGCGAAAGATTCTCTATGCAATCGTAGAGTAGAGGCCTGCAGCTTACTGTTCAGGTTGTCACGATCTGTGCTATACTTGCATACAATCAAGGATGAGATGATTAGTACCGTGCATGTTCACTGTTAATTAAGTTTACCCACAGCAGTTTGTCCTATGTTCTGCCGCACACATTTGTACCTCCCTAAACACCCGTGGGTGGAGAATTACAACTCTAACAGCTTTACAGCAGTACCCTACAGACCAAAAGCTGATGCAGTATGTATGTGGTTATGAATCTATTCAATCATCTTTTCCTCCTTTCAGTTTAACTTTGGGTTGGCTGAAATGAAACAGCAGTTGGGGTGCCTGCCACGTGGAAGCAGCCCTATAAGAAGAGTTCCCAGTACAGGAACTCATCTCTGCAACACATACGAGAGGCAGGAGGAGGAGGAGGAGGAAGAGGAAGCCGCTGCCTCGCTGCCCCACCAGTGCCATCACAGCATGGGACCCCAGCGCAGACCTGCGCACACAGATCCCCTGCTCTCGGCCAAAGTCATTCACAAGGAGCCCTTGGACCTTATCTCCAGAGCTTGGTTGGGATGAGGAGGAAGATACTGATTTGAATTCAATAACTGTTTTCATAACTGGCTTTACTTTGTTGGTCAGTAGCAGGTCCTGAGCCTCACCAGCTTTTTTATATGTCCCAACAAGCCCAGTCACTTTCTCTCATTCTCCAGACTGCTAGTTACGGCTTTCAGCCATCCTCCTAAGACTTGTTTTTCCCTCTCAAGGACATGAGTAATTGATATGTTGAGCCCCTCCTCCACTGCTTCTAACAACATCGTTTTTCTCTGTTCCTTGCATTTTTCCCCGGTCCTTTCATAGTTCTGTTTCCCCATGCCTTTGAGGCTGCAGCCCTGCACTTCTCCCCGCGTCCCATGTACAGCTGTGGGAATCTGTAAACCTGCCAATTTGCACTTTGTAAAAACTTCTTGCAGATCTGATGGGTTTCATTTTGCGAGCCAAGAAACCTGGGCTTACAACATAATTGATACTAACAAATTGAGAGAGGAACTATGGCCCCTACCTAAAATAAAAGACAATCACAGTGAATTAAAGGTCATAGTATAAAGAACTGTGCAGAGGAACACTGGGAAATAAGAACAAATGTAATACAGGCTACAGTGGAGTTAAACCAGAGATGAATTTGGCTAAATACAACATAAGAAACCTATTTCCTGTACTAATTACTCTGCTTCTTAGAGAAGTGTAATGTTGGCATCAGCCTTCATACTAAATTGCACCACAAAACCCCAAGACTTAACAGTGTTTTAGCCTACACATTAGGCAGGCATTTACCAATTCTTATTTTGCCTAGCTGTTGTTTATTCGCTGACAAATTTTCATTACAGGTTTTACCAAGTGGAGAGATGCTCCTTGAAGAGCAGTTCTGCTATTCAAGGGCTTTGAGAAGCAACCACACAATATTATTTGATTATCCGTTTGTTTTTCATTCCACTTTCCAAAAGTGTCGCTTTAGTAAATGCAGTCCAGCAGCATCAACAGGGCAACTTCCCCACACAGACAGTGCTTCCCATGGAGTACACAGGCTACAGTCACTAATACAGGCAAAAGGACAGCTCATTTCTTCTCATTCAT
The DNA here is from genome assembly GCF_035582795.1 of Mycteria americana. Classification (NCBI taxonomy): domain Eukaryota; kingdom Metazoa; phylum Chordata; class Aves; order Ciconiiformes; family Ciconiidae; genus Mycteria; species Mycteria americana. The sequence goes on from NC_134367.1 coordinate 122,856,721, forward strand.
TTTGTTGGCAGAACAAAAACGACGGCATATTAGCAACAGACTTTCATATGGACACTGGAATTAATCAGACTCAAGTTTGCCTTCCCTTAAATCACAGGGTCATGCGAAGGTGGGGAGAAGAATTTGCAGTTGTATCTTTGCGGGACTGCATTCCTAATTCTGCCCGAGATAACAGAGTCCCAGAGCCATGGATTGCTGATTATTACAATCACCAACAGACACACATACATATTCAGGGAAAGTGTTCGAACTCTCACATTTGTATTCATTTTACTTTGACTTGACTGGAATCATAAAAGGAATGTGTAAACGAGGAGAGCCTGTTGCTGAAATGAAGTTGAATTTTTTCCCCACAGAAACTTGGGTTCATGACAGCTTTTTGTTGGGCAGGACATTAGCCTTTTGTAATTTATTGCTTTTAGATTAAATCTGGGGAAACTCAATATTGCAGTTGAATGATTAGAGCAATACCCCTCGGAGTAATAAATTTTCTTTGGTGCTGTGCATCTCCCGATCATGTTTCCCTTCTAATTACATTTACATAAATGATATTCTGCAAAATTAAATTAACATTCAAACCGTTACGCTGGCAAGGAGAGACAAAAATTAGTTACAAACTTACATCCCTAAAAAACCGAAATGACACCTCGTTCTTTCCACAGACTGAATCACAGCTACCCCCCAAAGCGTCTCACACACAACTGATTATTCTAGTTGGTTAATCACCGACCTAGACACTCTGCTCCCCCTTTCGGAAGTTTATAGTGGAAGGTCCTGCTTTCCACAGGGTCTCATTAAATAGAAGCAATTGGTGACAATCCAGATTTGGTCAGTGAAGTGCTCTATTCAGACCTAGATTTGATTTCTACAGTTTTGGCCACAGCCCTTCCTCAGGGCTTCCCTGTCTTGGCTCCTGCGCACCATTCCGCTAGTACGGAGCCAGAAGGTGCTTGGCAAGGCTCCCTGTGAACTTAGACTCAGTGCTGCACTAACACCCTCCTGACCAGGCTGAAGAAAGATGTTCTTGCTCTTCATGCGTCTACACTACCACACTGGCTGGCTAGCAGCGCCATGCTTTCCTGGGCTGCTCTCCAACTGACGCGTGGACGCAGGGTCTCATGGAGCGAGTTTGCACTCGCCAAGAGGAGGGACCATTATCCTGATGAGAAAAAGAGAGTGCCAGCCTACTTCTGGCTCACGAAGCCAGTCTTCAAACAGCTTTTCCAAGATCTGAAGTTTAAATGGATTGTGATATGTAGTGTTGATTTGCCTAAGGTCACCAATCTCCTGACTACTCAATCTATTTTCTCAGTGCTGTATGAGGAACATCAGCTTTCGTAGAGAAAAACTGTTTCCTAAGACCTACTTGGAAAGGCATTATTTTTGTTGTCCAGTAGAGGATTTGCCCCCTCAGATACCCACCCACTGTAAAGACAGAGTACATCCATCTCCTCTACTCTCTTTTGTCTTTTGATGCCATTAACAAACCATCAAAATCCTTACACAAAGAACACATGTCCTATTCTATCAGCGTGAGGCACCACTTGATTTCGTTTGTTGACCGTGCACCACTGCACTGAAAATCACAATATTTTCATTCAGAGATTTGATTACTGAACGTTGTCCTGCCCTCCCTTATAATAAAGAGCATATACTGCCACGTCTCTAGTGGTATCAATTCTTATGCAAGTATACTCAAACAATTTTGAGGCATCAGTAACGAAAAAGGAAAAAAAAAATCAGTATTTACTATATGGCACATACATATGTACATATATAGTCACATCTGGAACAAAATCTGTCAGGTCTACTGCAAGTGTGTCTATTTGAGTGTGAGTATACTGTGTGTAAATTGGGCGTTGTATTTCACTGGGGGGAAATACAATATCTGGAGAAAAGAATTAACGTGAAAATGTCAAAGCTGCTGATTAAATAAAGACTGTGTATATATCATCCTACTTTTCAGTTTGAAACCTGGATGATTTCAACATTTCAATTTTTGAAAACAAAGTTTGCATTCAGCGATTGAATTTCCTTGTTGAAACACATCAACATTTGCATTTTAGCATATTTCAGTTTACTTGGCAAAGAGATTGCTGGGTTTTTTTTCCAAAAAAAGAACACTGGGCAGCCTGGCATTTGTTTGAAAACCTAATTTAATTTTCCCTAAACTTCACAGTTTCTGTATTTCTACAGGTCCTACAATAAATACAGTTAATTAGTTGTAGACATAACATTTAGAAACCATATTTTCTCAAAGTCTTTGATTGCAGTGAGTCATCTGCATGACAGTCCTCTTTCCAGGACTGCATTTCATTCCTGTTCCCCTCACCCTGGTAAACATAACGTGCCAAACACTCTAGAATTTCTGTTAAATAAGCTCGTCTCACAGCATTATGGCCCAGGCCCATTCAGAGCCATAATTGAATTCTTTGGCACACAAATCGCTTGGAAAGACCAGGCCGATTTATATGTTTAGGACCATATGACAAACATCTGTTTCACTGCAAGGAATGCTGGGGTATAATCACAGGTACCGAACGCAAATCACATAGGAAATCTTGGTGCAGGTTCATTAACCACGGCTCCTGGAAAGGACATGAGACCCGAATTTCCATTTAATGGAACAGACTCTTAGCCCATGCAAGACTATGATGAACTTTCCATGAAATCTATGAGTCAGTGAAAATTCAGAGCAGTCAAGGAGATGGGGAACATAATAGCACCAAACCAGCAGGTACATTTGCAACACCAATGTTATACAACAAAATTCAGTAAACTTTTCCTTCCTCAAGGACTCCAAACTATAGCTCTAGAAGACAGAACAATATAACTAAAATGTCATAACTAACTTCCACTGCTAGCATTAAACTTTAATTTACCTTATTTCATCAGTCTCTTCTATTATTGCCATTATCATTGCCATGGTATTTTTTCCCTGTATTTAAAAACCAACATAGCTTCAAGACACATATCAGCGAAGCACAACAAATATATGTCTGAGAGAGCACTCAGTGAATGATGGGAGAATTCTTATGATTAAGAAAAGCAGTAAAGAGAGTATGTGAGGCTTCAGCAACGTTATCAAGAATTCATGGCTACACATGGGTGTGATTCAGATTGCTGACGCTATCAGACTCCAGGCGCATTGGACAGGGCCTGTGAATAAGCCAAGACCATCTGCCATCCACAAAGAGGAAAAATATTACAAGCAGGGTTCTTTACAAGCTTTCTGGAAAAGCTCCAAGGTGGGGTCCAAGCATTTTGAAAAGTTGCGTAAAGCACAGATACCTCATTCAGGTCCTGATCCAGGAGATACCATAGCTCTGAGGAGTAGAGAAGCGAGAAGAAATACAAATTTATCAAAAGGTATCTCAATGACAAATGCAAAGAGCACCTGAAGGGATGGCTGTTACTTCCTGTTCTTCAGGATAGTTGGAAAATTGTCATCATATTTTATCTTTCAGGAATACCACAAAGAGGAGATTCAAAATTGCATTTGTAGACTATCAAGAGCAACCAGAATGATTATGAGCTAATTCTACCATAAAGGTCAGGCTAATATCTGCATATCAGAGATTATATTAATAAACACGCTTGACCACTTCAGTACGTCTCTCATTTACCACCCTTTGGCACCTGCTTTGAGCAAGAACACAACTGCCCAAGGAACGGGATGGCTGGAGAGAGGCTGCATTTTGGGCTGCTCTTCTCAGATACTAGGGTTTTTTTCCCCTCTCCCGGTGCAATCCTCAGGGACTCCTGAGGGCAGGCTACTGTAGCCGCGAGGAGAGCATCACTGCGTGCACAAGGCATGGCAGCAATTAAGAGGAATTGAAGCTTGCTCTCACAGTGCCCATGCTTCTCCACTTCTGCATTTTGAACTGCCTGATTTTTGTTGTTGTTGATGGTGTTTGAAGATTAAATGTTATGTGCAGCAACAGATGTTAGCGATCTCATTCAGAGCTGAATACCTTTTTACACATGGTTTGGTTGTGCACCAGGGGCCAAGAACTTTGGCTGTAGATAAGCAAAATCAAAATCTGTTTTAACTGGCATATTGAGTCCATTGTCTATAAACATTCGCATTATGAGAATGAGACCAAATCTGCCAAGGGACATTATTATGTCAGGAAATATATTTGCCCATCACAAAAGAATGACTGGAAAAGAGTGGAAAAGTGGTGATTATTGAGCTATGTACCAGTGGCCTAAAGCTCCACTAATTGCAAGCAAACACGATCTTGGGGAATAGAGAGAGTCACAAACGTATGTATAGAAAACATCCAAGAAAGAGGAGGCAAGGACATTCTTCGAGGAATAAAGCAAGGAAATACTAGAGCTTGGCAGCTTCTGCCTTGCTTTGATTGGATGGGTGGCAGCTATTAAACGGCAATGCCAAAAAGATCAGTGCTAGGCTGGATGGGATTTTCCTAGGAATATGAAAAACAAAAGGCCAGGAAACAGAAGAAAAAAATCCAAACGCTACTGGAGTGCTGCAATATTGATCCATTTTTTTCAAGCAGTCACAGATTCTTAATGTAAATACCCGCAGGTCATATCAGAAGGGAATCACCAGGAAGATGTCCCAGGAGCTGTTGTTAGAACTAACGTATTTAAGGATTTATATTACTATTTTTAGTAACATGGGAGCTGTGTCCTCTTTGTAAGAGTGAAGGAAGCAGTTTGAGAAGGAAATGTAGGGTTTCAAGGCATGAAGATGCAACTTTTGCATGAAACTGCTTTAGATGGTTTAAAAACTGGAATCAATTGATAAGAAAAGGGCTGCAAGTATCTGACTTGACGCAGGAGGTGTCCTTGGGAATCTCACACACCTTTGCAAACTGTATTCAGACTATAAGAGAAATACGTTTCTCAAAGAAGCAAAGACAAGAAGAATCTAGGTGGTTTTAAACAGTATCATAGAAAAAACCAAGGGAAAAACATACAACAGCATTAGGCTTTCAGAATAATCTAGTGCACTCAAAGCAATTTCCTACAGATTTGTCAGCCTTAGTTCATGTCTACAGGCGTGTTTCTCCCCTTCCATCGCTCCACTCAGTTTTAGACAACACATGAGCTCTGCAAATGTGTGAAGAAAGCAGGGAATAATTATCATCAGTCATAGTTTGAGGTATCTTATCTATTTAGCAGTAAGTCATCCTAGTGGCCTAGAGAGTCCATCAGGTGTCTTTCTACTGAATTCAGTGAGCTAACAAAAAAGATATCCAAAGCAAATCCATGTCTCTTCTCTTCTAATAGAACAAGAGAAAGATGACACTCTCTCCTCCCCAAAACCAAACACAAAAGCCACCCAAATCCCAAACCTAAGTTTATATTCACTGTAAGATGGGGATTTCCTTCCAGACCGCTGTCCCAAAGGGGCAGGGGCTCTGCTGAGTCCATGAGGTAGAACACAGACACTAGCAGTGTCTCCATAAATGCCCCAGCTATCGTCTCAGCCTCAGATGTGCATAAGGGTGAACTGATTGCTGAGCAGGGTAAAGAAAACGTCTCTCCCAGAGGTCTATTGACAGGGACCTGGGAGATATGAGTAGATATCACGGAGAGAGTCCCATTGACTTCAAGGTTCATTAAACACAGTCAGCATTGTCAGAACCGAGCTCTTCTTATACAGATGAAGGAGGTTTAATGGCAGAGTGCTGGAGAAGCCCTTTTGTGTCTCTTTGGTGCAGAGCACGGTGTTATTCTCAGAATCAGAAACCTGTTCTTTGGCTAGAATAAAAACATTTGATTGTGTTTTGCTGTGAAAACATTGTGATTTGCTGTACTGTCCATGATTAATATTGGTCTTTCCAAAAATTGTTTTCTTTTGTGCTATGCAAATAAAGCTTCTTCCCAGTGTTGTTGAAATGCTGGCTTTCATTATGCGTGGCAAAGGAGAGGCTGATGATGCTTTATGATCTTTAGCAAGCACCACAGACATTTCTGGAACATGAAATCAAAAATAAGAGCAAGGAGCATTAAAATGTTCTTTGAGCTAATTTCTCTAACCAGAACATGAAAGTTCTTTTTCGTTTAGTGTATGTGAACAGCGTTCAAAGCAAAATAAAAGTCATTCTGAAACTGAGTCTTTATTTTTCTGGAATGGAGTCAGGCTGCTGGAATAGCGTCAAAGTAAAACCTTTTTATGACAACTGAATTTGAGTATTGGATTTCTTATTTGATGTGACATCTCATCATAAGATCCTCCAGGCACTGTGCATGGATCACCTCTAAAATATAAACATCCTAATATTATATTTCTTCTGTTTCTCTGCGGTAGTAATAATTCACTTTCACATCAACTTCTTGGAAGGAAAAGTCAGAAGTGTCCACAATTTTTTACATCATATACATCTCTTAAATAAAGATGATCATGAAGACTCTTTCCCTCCCACTGGTAACTACATCATGTTGCAGTGGCAATGACACTGCTGCTGGCTTTCACAGAAATGGGTTTTGAACAAAGTCTGGGAAAAGGGACAGTTCTTCAGGCAGAGTAGGGCTGCATGACTGCATTGACTCCTGTCAAATTTTGCCAGTCATATCATCAACTGATGATATGTTTCTGACTGGTGAACTTCTTTGAACATGATTTAATAGCTGAATCAAAGCATGAAAAATTCTCAAGATCAGGTAAATCTCTGCAGGCCTTCAGGTCTGTGGATCACGATTTGGAAACTACTGATTTAATCTGTCTTCCATCACAATGGCTAACAATTGATTGTACCTTATCCCTAAGTGGCCTAATCAACTAAGTTTGGGCAATGTGAGAGGTGAGCAATATCGAGATCTTACTGTTTATTGAACAGCAGTGTGATGCATATGATTTAGATGACATCAAAAAAGTGTCTCATTTTCAGGAGATCAAGAGGTACAGTGCCTTCCAGAAAAGAAAAATGGTTATATCAAAACAAAAGGAAGCATCCTCAAGTTTCTGTTTGTTATTAGCCTGAAGAGTTTGATTAAACATGGACATACTTCTACATTAAAGTAATGTTTATTTTTAACAGGATGTTAAAGCTGAGATGCCAACACAGCCTTGTTTGCTGTAGAAATGTGGCAACTTAGGGATATACAAGTTACGCACATACAGGCACCAACAGACTGAAATTCAACCTGTCATTCAACAAAGATCTTCCTATTTCATACCAGCACAAGTCAACCATATTCTCCTGACCATCCAGGACCTTCCCAGACCCAATTACTATGTCTCTGATGCTCTCTGTATTGCCCTCTACCCTCTCCAATACACAAGTACTAACTCACAAACTATTTCTCACAACATTTTGTTTCTTCTTTGCTGCATGCTACCTAGGAAAACATTTTCTGAACTGATCTCCCAGGCGTCTATTCTGTCATGTCTTCAAATCCCCAGCCAGATTATTTTTTAAAAATTTGTGCATTCTTTGAAACGGAAAACATTTGCATGATCAAATGAAAAAAAAAAAGCCAAAAGTCAGTGGACTCTTCACCTTGACTTTTCAGAAACTCTTGTCATGAAGAATATAACCTGACTGCTTTCCTGTTTCACACATCTCCCAGCAGTGAGTTGCTGCTTAAGGCAGAGAACACAGTAACGTAACTAATCTGAAATGAAGGAAAACATTTAACCTACAGTCCTTCATATTCAGAACAAATAACTGTCTCCGTGTCCCTTGCGCATGTTTGATGGAGTCAGAAACAGGTTATTAATGAAGAATAACTCCATAAAAATGAACTTGCTCCAATCAGTCTTCTGGCACTACAACATCAAGGGGAGATGCCAGTCAAGCAGCTAATATTAAACCTGTAAATCTTTACCTATTTAGGATGCTTTAATCATTTCCTATGAATTAATACCATAAAATGTGATTTATAGCTTAAGGAGGAAGATCCTTATAACCATTAATACACAGATTCAATCAACAGACATTTGGAAATTACAGATTCACTGGAGCTGTGTGTTGCTCAATAGAAAACCAATCCTGCCCCCTTCTCTGCAGAGAAAGTGGGGCTTCAAATGATGGTATAGGTGCAGTTTCATCAATTCCAGGAAACCTCCTTACATGGGCTTTCTTCAACAGATGGTCTTCTTAATTTGGTATAAGGTACAAGATTTATAGACAACCCTCAGCAACATGGGAACTGCTTAAGGTGTCAGATGAAGCAATAAACAAATGGGAGAGCAATGGTCTCTTAGCAAACATATTCTCCAACCTTTCAAGGATTGCTGTGACCCTGCTGGTCCTACACATATACCTGAGAGAAAATACAAAATTATTTAGGGTGGGTTTTTAACATGGAAAAGTTATTTTAATTTTTGTCTAGTTTTGTTGTAAATTATTAATGGCAGCCAATGAGGCATAAAATGGCAGCCAATTGGCTGCCATGGCAGCCAATTTAAGCATAAAATCCCAGGTATGTTGAGCTTATCAGAAACAGAGGTCTGCATGCAGTCTATCTTCCACAGTCTCCAGTACACCCAGAGATGGCCTGGCTGCTTCCTCCTAAGGAATCCTACCTCTCAGCCTCTAACATCTTCTTGCGACTGTCTTGTCACCACTGTGTACCAAACATGGCTAAAACCAGGGACATTTGTTCTACATTTCCTCCTCTCTGTCACCACAGGTGACTCTGCCAAGTGCCCATCACTTGGTCTCATCTATTCCTGGCTATCATTTATTTTTCTCTTTCCTTTGACCCATACATACAGGCTTATTCATCTGCTGGTCCTTCCTCTGTGTCACCGGTTCTAATGCCCCTTTTTCTCTCTGGCATCCCTGCAGATTCATACACACTGTATCCCTTAAGTATATACAAGGGACCAACTTCATCCTTTTCAAATTTAAGCATTTGCTTGAGGTGCCAAAAACAGAAAATGAGTTGCCCTTTGCTTCCTTTATCATCCATGAAGAGAGACAGTATGTTGACAGGCTGACTCGGGTTTTAGCTGAGCAGAATTGCTCTTTGGAGATACCTCCTAGTTTCTACTGACAAGAAAAAGCTTAGACTTACTGGCTTTCTAATGCATCACTAAAGTGCTTACAGGGGATGGTTCCAGGACAAAGTATAGACATTTTTCCAATCCCTGATTTGTGATTCTTCCTCTCTCAACCTCTGTTTCTTTTTTCAAGATTCAAATTGCTTTGCCTTGTCTGGTTTACATGGACAATCTTATTTTAACTAAAAAGGAAGCTTTGACACCAGTTCAAGAAGAGTTTTTGTAACACAGCTCTCCAGTGTGGAGAAGGCAGGTGACATACTCTTTATATATTATTGTAAAGTTTTCCAAACAACTTTTTAACCTCTGACCGTTCCAAAAGCCAAACTACCCTACTAGTACAGACTGATATTTATACTTTTATGGAGAGAAGGAAAAAACCCAGAAATTGGAACCATGAGTACTCATTCAGTAGCTGAGAGCAAGAGGTTTTCAGAGAGCTAGAAACCGCTGCAGAGAAGGACACCTAAGCTTTTGCCTCAGGGCATTTAAAACTTCCCTTTCTCCTGCTCCATCTTTTCCCTTCTTCCCTGATCCCTCCTCCAGCACATGTCTGCTAAAGATCTCAGACTGAGGAACAGAACTGGGAGGAAGCCAATCTCCAATTCATCTTGGGATCTTAGAGTTTGATTTAATTTTCCATACGGCCCGACTGCTTCTTTAGTAATGATGTACGTCCTGGCTAGCCTGACAAAAGCAGCGCTGGTTTTCCTGTAGAGCACCAGCATGATGGAGTTTCATAGGCAACCTGATACATTTGCTACTGGTCCAAGTGCAGCAGCACTTAGACAGCATCCGGCTTTGTTATACACAGAGAAATTGCCAAAATGTCCATTAATTTCAGTGGTACCAGACTAGGCCCATGGAAACAAGATGGAAAGGATAAAACTCAGGGAATGTGATACAAGTGGGAAGACAGAGTAGACAGCATGTTTTAGAGAGAGGATGGAGAAGAAGAAACACACAGTAAGAAGGACGAGCAGAGAAGGACAGTTATTACAGGAAGAGCAACAGACACCGTCTTGAAAGGAATGCAAGGAAATTTTATAGTTATTGTTCAGAAGTATCTTCTTCTCCTTACTAGAAGGTTTATGATTGATGATTCATTTTTTGAAAATGAAACATTTAGCTCAGAGTGGTTTTGGAGGGTTTGAAAGGAAAGAACAGCTGTCTATGGCAGGAGGAGCTGGTTGGATGGACCAGACTACAAGTTCAGCTGCTTTTGTTCCCAACACCTACAAAACCTTTTAAACAAGAACCTTTTTGACACAGAGAGATGTACAGGAGGAGAAAAACGCATATAAAGAAATGGAAAAAAGGAAATATATAACAAGGGCTTTGGCTGTTCTCTTTATTTAATGTCATGGGACTATGAATTTTCCTCATTCTCCCTGAATGAAGTCTCTAACTATGTATCTTTGGCAGCTGACACAGCAGCAATAGCTCCAGTTTGATCACTGTGAACATTGCATTGGCTGCACTTTCAAATCATCTCACCACCCAGTGGCTACCGATTTTGTTGCCAAAATAGGAGACACACAACTTTCCTACCTGTATCCTAATAACAGACATTACGCTGGAAAATACCATAAAAACAAGAATGGTTTTACTTGGCAGAAACAAGATAAACCCATGTTTGTTGAGCACATCTCACCTTAAGTCTGAATTGGTCAATCTATAATGAAGGTCCAACTTACAGACTGTAGAGCACTTGAATGAGTCAGTCATTTAAATGCAGTATTGCAGTCCAAATACCTTTTTACTGAATATTGTTATAATTTAGGAGTGCATAAGGACATGAGAACTGTTAGTAGAGCAGTGATTTCTGGAAAGAAAGTATCTGACAGTCAGGTAAATATTCACCTCAATCTAGATTAAAACCAGCAGAACCTGCACTATTGAACTCCATCTTCCACACTGCCACCCTCGACACACGCATTTATACACCTTTGTTCTGTACTCTTCAAAAGTGGACAAGCACAATTTACTGTAGGAAATTGAAAATGTAAGCTCTTGGCTAATGTCAGCAAAACAAAACAAAACAAAAGAAACCAATTTGCTTGCCCATCAAAAATACACCATTGCATTTAACAGAGACCACATAGCTGCAGTGGAAAACACACTATACTCACTTAAGATCCAGTTCATTAAATATTCCCTATATTCTTGGTATAAGAAAGAACAGACCACATGTGTGGGGGAGCATAATTTCCTGGAGGCAACATTTTATCTTTGATTTCCATTAGGTCTTTCATGAACACACCACTCAATCCCCTCTGCCTAACTGCCCCTGCTGTGCCAGTGATCATATAGCATGTAATGTCAAGTCTGTCTTCGTCAGGGCTGGGATCAATTAGAAGGCCCAATATTCAAATTATGTGCTCGACTCCCAAAGCGTTGCCGCACTTATTCCCCAAGAACAACAGAAGTATGTCAAACTGTTCCACTGCACATGGTTTTCAGACTGCGTTTTGCGTTATGTTTTCACACTAACCCAAACCAAATTTGTACCCACTGCTTTGCACACCCAGGAGGGCTTCGGGCAGGAGCACCGCAGGCCTGGATTCACCCGATCTCACTGGTGGCATCTCAGTTAGGGGATGCCTCACCCCGGCTCCATAATTAACAGTGGGCTACAACCTCTTTAGGAGATGATTCATCCCATAGGTAGGCTGAAAAACTGCCTAAATCTGCTCATTTCTTTCTGGTAACTGTAAAAGACTGTCTTTGTTGACTGGACTATTAATTTAGTGAGGTAGGACTAACCTGGGACACAATTATAGGTTGTGTAGGGAGGGGCACATGGAATCAGCATGTGGAAATCCCATCGTGGGAGCAGCCGTCAGTTCACTGATACCCCAAAACTGGGATCAGAAAAAAAAAAAAAAAGAGGGGCACGAAGTTCACAAGCTGCTCCTGAAATCTCCAGCCTCAGGGAAGAAGACAGTAAAAGTTTGTGAATATAAACAGGGACTTTACGGGAACTTGACAAAACCCATACTTTTATAGTTATTTGCACATAATTGCCCATCACATAATTCACTGCAGAAGAGAGATTCCCTTTGATTCCAGTCAGAACTGGCGTGAGCCCAGGCGTTTCTGCACAAGGAACGAACCAAACCCAGAGCCACTTTAATCTGGTCTGGGGAGCGAAGGGAAGTCCTACCACTCCACCACACTGCGAGTTGGATTTAACCAGCTCCTTGTAACTCTGCTTTAGCTATGATTTGCAATGGAGACTGACTTTATTCCTATTTGTTCTCTCCAACAAATAAGCTTTCAGTTTATGCCCCTTCACTGGCTCCCTCTCTGTGACCTGAAACCAGTCTCCTGATTAAGGAGATATGGAAAGTTTTAGGAATAGGGCCAAACTGGGGGGGAGATTTTTCTTTTTGGCTCTTTTCAACTTGCATAGGGCTGTATTATGGAAGGCTGTCTTGCTAGTCAGAGCAAGAAAACCTCACAAACATTATTGCAGAGTTTCATCAAAACTAAAAGACTGTGCAGAATTCTTTTGTCAACTTGCAAATATGCATCAGTAACCCAATTCATTCACCCTGAACAAAATAGCTACAAACATTCATTTTGCCAATATACAGGCCTTAAGAAATGTGTAATTTCACAGCAACAGAAATTTATATTGCGAACGTTAACCTAACTTCTAAGCTCCTGTAGGAAACTAAAATTGTTTAGCAAGAAGGGCTTTCTAAGCTGAGAATCAAGCTGTGAGAAAGAATAAAAAAAGAGCATTCATTTAAACATTTTCAGAAGCCCCTAAAAATGCCGTTTTCACACAGTAAATCCGCTGCACTTGAATGTCTGCTGGCTTTCTGAAAGGAATGCTCTTCACTGGGATGCAGCCTGCTGTGGTCAAGTATGATGGAAATAAAAGTGTTGCTAATGGTGATTGAAAAGGATTCCCACTGCTGCTGGCCAGTGTTGGTTTTAGATGGGCCAACTCTGTCGAACAGAGAGCAACGGGAGACAGTAAACTTTCTCTAAGGCTCTCTAAACTTTGAGTCACCTCTGCTTCCTTTTAACACTAGCCTGTCCCGTTGTTCCTCCACAGAGCTTTATATTAACTCAGTCTGGACCAGCCTACCACTGGAAATGTATAGATGCAGATTTTCACACAAACGGAGCGACACAAAAAAAGAAACGAACCATGGGAATGAGCATTAGCATAGCAGCAAGTCAACAAGCCCCAAATACTTCTACATTGTGGGTTAGCCCAAGAAACAAAGTCGTACTCAAGGGCAAATATCCAGCCATCCACCTTAACTGTGATACTTTATATTGACGGCAACTATCAAGAGCAGGGCTCGGTTGTATCAGGCATCTTGCCTCTCTAAGAAAAATCAGCTTTGCACAGGCACACAGAAACTTTGCTCAGATAGTAAGTGGAAACCCTAAGGGCAGGCAGCAAGGCTGAGGCAGGGAATTTGGGAAAATGGGAATTCGTCCTGTCTCCTGAATCCCTGTTTGACGCATCAAGCACAAGACATACCTCTCCTCCTCAGCAGGATCTGACTTCTTTTAATGGCTTTTCTGCCTCGCATACTGCAGGATCAGCACGGCTCCGCTGCAAATTTCCAGTAGTGGCTGACAGTTTAACTGGGCTACGTCTCTCCTTATAGCTGACTAATTACATTGCCTCGAGACTTCAGAAGTATCCTCTACCTTCAGGCTCAGAGGGAACTTGGTAATCCAGGCCCTCGGCCACAGTGAAAGAAAATCAATTAAGGACATTAAGGAGGAGAAAAAATCAGAAAGAATTAAGGAAAACCTGTCCTTCCTGCGAGTGGGCTTCAGCTGCCTGAGCACTAAAAGAGCCAGTATCTCCTGGGCTTTGCAATAGTGATGATGCTGAGGACATGTGGGGTCCTCCTGTGGTTTTACTTGGATGTAAGGCTGTTCCCCCACACCTCATGGGTCTCTCCTCCCTGGCCGCAACCAGAGAGCTCATATGGCTGCACGGCTGGGGAACCTGAGCCGGCTGAAAACCAACCTGACAAAACACAATAAATGGGTTACTCGGGCTGGGGCGATGGTTGCCTCAGCCAAGATGGTTGTCCAATAGCACAACTTTTGGTGTTTAAATAAGTGTATTGGCCTAGAGCCTCTGAGGTGGGCAGAGGAGGGTATAAAGTGGGGGACAGTAGTAGCTTACACACTTTGTCCCAGATGCCTGATTTCTGCCTGAGTTGAACAGCAAGGCCGATATGCTTTGTTTGATCCAGGCTCTCTTGACTCATCCACCCCAGCACAAACCATGGACCCCACCAGCATCTGCTGATGGACATCATCTCTTTTGTGCTATGTTTACTCACTCTATATGGCTCAACAGGGGACACAAAGGAGAAGATGAACCAGAACTTAAATGTACTTTTAAAGTAGATTTTGATGGCTGGAAAATATTTTCAATTCAATATATGTAATCCCAGCAACAAAGCTGGCCCTTCTTAGGCTATTTTCAGCATATTAAGAGCATATCAGTCTAGGAGACAAACTCGCATGGCACAATGCAAGTAGTAATTGGTCCCTCTTCACACTGCTCTTTTTTGATCAGTCTAGCTTAGCCTTCTTCAGCAAAATGCCAAGATGTGGATCAAAGACTCTAGAGAGCGCTCACTTTCAGGCCCAAAAATACACACAGATGTGCAGCAATTCTTGATGTTTTTTTTTTTTCCTACCCCCTCACAGGTATCTATTGCAAGTGGTAATCATTTTGTGCTACCCTTTAACGTACACTTATCGTTACCTCAGTGACTGAAAAATACAACTCTTGCACCTCATAGATATTCATTCACCTAATCCCAATCTCTGGCAAACTCCATTACACAGCTGAGAGGGGAGCTAGCTCTCAGGCATTCTGTGCTAACCGTGAGCGCACCCAGCCTGTTTTCTCTACCTGTGGAGGCTGGCTGGGCCACTGGGAAGTTGAAAGTGCCAACAACTGGTTGGCCGAGAAAGATGTAAACTGGCCAGAAGACAGAAGCCTAGAAACTACAGTGAAACTCTTATTTTGCATGCAGAAGTATGAGTGTGCAGGCACTGTGCAAGGAAAGCATGCAGGACTGGTTGGAGTAAAGTCTTTTGCTCTTGATCTAAAAGCAAGGTACCTTTTCAGCGGGTTCACAGCCCTCCCTTCTGCCTCCAGTCACCAACGCACTTCCCAACTTGCTCAGGGGGGTCCTGACCCCAAGCAAAGCGCCTCACAAATCACTAAAGCAGGGATGCACTGGACACGTATTCACTGAACAGAGAGAGAGAGCAGCCCTCAGCCTGGCTCCCAGGGAGGCTCCCAGGTCAGAGAGACAACAGGCCTGCGGGCACAGGCCTAGGTGCGGCCGCAACACACCCTCCAAAATATGTTCAAATGTCAACTGTGAGTGTTGCAGAAAAATATCGCAAAACGGCAAACAATGCAGTTCTCCCGGTTGGGGCAGTGCCTGCTGCGCCTAGGCAGCTCTCTCTCTGTCATGGTGGGCAGGAAGGAGATCATGCGATCTGCCACTGCAAATGCACAAGTACTCAGGGTGACCCCAATGACCGCTGTTTCGGAATGGCCATAAACTATCAGCCAAGATGTTTTTCTGGGTTTTTTCTCCTCTGTAAATCACAAGGTGAGGAAATGAAATAAAGAAGGAAGAACAGTTGGGAAGAGCATGTAAGAAGCTGTGGCATCAAAAGCTCTGGCTTTTCTGTCTTGCTACTTCTTCTCCTGACTTTTTAATATATTCCTTACACTTACCAGACTACAGCCTCATCTTCATCCTGCAGATCTCACTGAGCAACCAGGATCCACCTCAGAACTACCAAGCTGGAAGTGTCTAAAGGGGAGAAGTGTGTGCACCTCCTATTTATGCTGCTCCTATCTCCTAACAGAGTTATTCTGTTCTCTTCTCCCTCTGATGGCCTTTTCCAGGTTCATATTGCACGCATTTTAGACCCTTAGAACAGTGAATTATCTGGATACTGGCGTCTGCAACCTAGTCTCAAATGCACAACTGTCTTTACAAGAAAGTAAACGTGCAAAAAAGCCCCCACTATGACTTCTTTCTTGGGCCCAACGGAATTTTAATAAAGACTTGGTTTCCTGGTGAATTAAAAAATTTCTTTTAAAATTAAGGCATAGACTAGAACTTGGCTTGGTGGCCATAACACTTTTTCCCCAGTAAAAACCCCCACACGTTTTCCCCAGTAAAAGCGGTGGCCTCACTTTTTCCCCCGTAAAAACAGGGTTGCTGAACTACTCAGTAAGAGCTGCAAGTGAAAATATCTAGGTGAGAGAAAGACATTTTTGTGGTAAGAAACTTCTCAGTATATAACACAAATAACCTCATCATGCTTTTAAGACACTGAAGGGGGGCAGCAGTTTCCTACTGGAGGTACCAGCAAACATGAAGTCACACAGAAGAACTAGCTAAAGATGGAGTGCTACCGAGTAAGGGCTATGCTCTCCCTTATCTCCTTTGGAGGTTGGTAAAGGGCTTTCCAGAGTCCTGCTGTGAATTTTTCTCAGTGTTTTTTAAGGGCCCTTAAAAATGTCATTTGTCACAGAGTAAATCCTGGACGTCTGGTTACTTTCTGCAGGGAATGCTCTTTGCTGGGCTGCAGCTTGCCAGGGGTCAAATATGACAGAAATGAAGTGTTGCTAATAGTGATTGAAAAGGATTCCTACTGTTTGTGGCCGGTGCTGGTTATTAGAGAGGCCAAATTTGTGGGACAGAAAGCAGCAGGAGACAGTAAACTTTCCCTAAGACTTACTAAACTTTGAGTCACCTCTGCTACCAGTGCCATTCTGTCAGACCTATTTGGAGAAAACTGATATTATAATTACTAATCTCAGCGAGGGCCTAATGTGCAACCTGAGGCACTCTTCTGCCGGCCGTATAATTATGGATGGGCTGGGGAGGCCTGCAGGCACTGCCTCTGCCCCCCACCCCTAAAACGCACGGGATCAGGTTACCGCTCTACCCAGGCTGCCACGGACAGGTAAGCGAGCAGCAAAGTCGCTGGCCTGCAACGAGAGAAAATTGTTATTGTCAAAACCGCCCGCCCGCTATTAAAGGTTTGAATGTCACCTCAAAAGAGTTCCTTTTCTGACCCTTAAGTGGTGGCGTCTAAAGGGCTGTTTGAAGCAGGATTCATCCCCCTCTCAGGCAGCAAATATTGGTGGCTGAGAACATTTTTGTTTTGTTTTATTATTTCCTCCACCCATTCCCCACCCTACCATTTCTGCACCTGCTGGATTGAACTTTCACATAAAATCAGTTTTGGCTGGATATAATTTAACTTTATCCTCTATGGTCTCTTTTATACATTGTAAACACATTCCTTCAAACCCTAGGCACAGCTCATTATTAACAAGTTCAGTGCCGAGAATGTTTGTCCACCAAAAGGAGATAAACCACTGATTTTAAAAAGAGAAATGGGGCCTTAATCAAGTAGACCATAACAAGGAAGGCGCACCAGAAAGCAGCAACATAACAACCGAACCCAGACTAAGGCCCTGATGCTATAAACCCTACATACATGCTGACTTAAAGCAAGCAAGCGGTCCTTCTGCAAAAGGCGGTATATCCCTGCCTAAAATTAAGTGTGGACAGAAACGCTGTGCAGGATCAGGCCTGGAGGACCAGCCCCGTGACAGATTGATCGCCTTTGCGGGGTGCTGAGCAGGCTGCTGCCCTATTGATTTCTATAGCAATAGAGGGGGCTTAGCACCTCGGAGCATCAAATTTCTAAGCCTGGAAGAGACCTGGGCTCTGGAATGGATTAAAGTCACATGTGATGTATTTGGAAAGGCCTCAATTCAGTCTCAGCACTCAGTAACAGCAACCACCATTTATTCTGGTTACTACAATTCATTTAGACAGTGTTTACAATATCGTCCCCTTCCTCCATTATTAGACAAACAACTTTGATAGGTAGCCTTTTATTTTTTACAGCATTTCAGAGCAGAATAAACGCACAGCCCAAGTTATTTATGGAGTGAGCTTTCTGTATGAGGTGCCTTTGCCAAGGAAGTGTGAATTCACACAGTGCACACGCTGTGTATGTTCAACCAGACAACAGTGACCCAGCAGTCAGTGAGGAAGGGCAGAAAGGAAAAACACATGCAAGACACCATCTTTTACATGTCATGTCATCGGAAAATCCTCCCCATAAACTTTAGGGAACTATGTGCCAAATAGCGTTTTACTGACTCAGAAACGTGATCAGAACTGGCATATTGGGCTTTTTCCGTTGGGCAGGTTAGCAAGAGAAAAACCTAAGGCTTCATTTCCCTATTTGTGCTTATTCCTTAGGGAATGCCATGTCAGTTGTTTGGGACAGTGTGGCTGGCATTTGGTGGCCATGAGTACTGCAGATTGTTACAGAAAGGCAGCCTCACGTGAAAGGCTTTTTCTAAAACTTTAGGATGAAGATTTTTTTTTTTTTTTAATTAAAGGAGTAGAGATTCAGAGGAAAGGAGAAAGAACAAGATAAACAGGTTTTATTTCACATGATTTTGACATCTGCTACTGCATAAAAACTTTTCTGCAGGCAGGCTTGCAGAGGGCTTCATTCAAAAGTAACTAATTGACAAATTCTGATTTCCTGTTATATCCAGCAGTTAAAGTGCAGGCTCTATCACTTTGTGTTTGTTTCATTTCTGATCCTTCATCCCACCAATAAAGTGGGATTATGCAGCAAAGCTGCATGGACATCACCAAAGTAGCATAGGGTCATGGACTCAGAAGCTTATGGAACAGTTTAACAGTTGCAGTAAGTTTAACAGTATGCGTATTTATAAAGATTAACCATGGACTGGCTGTATTTCTTGGTTTCAATTAAAACATACACAAAAATGACCATACAAGCAGCTCTTGCTGCCTCATCCACTAATTAAGACTTCCAGTTGCAAATGCTGGGGCCATACCACAGCCAACAAATCCACCCCAGCACACCCTAACCCCCTACATATACAAATAATTAATTGAATCAGCATGTCAATAAATCAAAGAGGCTAAACAGCTTGTCAGAAAAGAAACAAAAAAAGAAAAAGTCAAAAAAATAGCTTCGACTGCAAGCTCAGATGCATTTGCCTTTCGGAATGAACGCAGTTCAAGTGTTTACCGTATGTTCAAGACAGAAAGTTGATCTGAGGTCAGAAAAGTGAAGAAAAACCTCAAAGGCTGCTCTGTGACAGAGACTGCAACATATTATTGTCCTGCTCTGAGGACAGATTTCTCAATATGACCAGGAAGTTTTGAAAAACTCACTTTCTTCTGGCTTCCTTAAAAAATTGTGCTCCTAAACCCAGATGAACCAAAACCTGCACTCCGCATTATTAAAGAGCAGCCAGTCCTCCCATCTCTTGCAAAGCACTTTTGGAAACCATCCCTTCCATCTAGACAAGATCAAAAACGATGTTGCTTGTCGCTGTAATGTAACGTTAAATAGTAATGCTAATTTCACATGTCATGTTACAGGAATGATTGATATAAATAAATCTGGGGTTGTTTGATGCGAAATATACAAACACGTCCCTTCTCTTTCAGAAAAGTTCGTAGGAGCCAAAGCCAAGCCTCTAATGTTTTTTATCAGATCATTCCTCATTTTGAATATTTTCCCACGACTTAGTGCATTTTTTAATAAAAAGATAAAGTCTTTTTATAGGATAGACTTCTCCTTGCACAGTTAATACTGGAGCAATCTCAGGTCTTCCTTCACAATATTTGAAGCCAGACTTGCTGCATTAACCAATATGAAATAGAGCAACAGTAAAAGATTAACTCATGTCAACTCTAAGTGTCTCTGCTCTTAAATTATCCTCACTTATAGCACAGCAGCACCTAAGAGCCTTCCACACAACCCCTTGCGCTAGACTCTCCCTACAGAGCTGCATAGGAAGACACTGTCTGGAAGACTTCAGACTCAGAAACTCTGATCTTCCAGTGACTTGTACACCAAGACCCTGTGTCTCCAGCTCCGCGGGGAAGAGGCTCTTCCAGCTCAGAGATGAAGAAGACTGGTAGGAATCACTGTTTATCTGGATATCAAAACTGCCTGGAGCAGCAACAGTCGATGCTAAGAACATTTTGGTCAGGGCATAATGCCTGCTATTTCAGGCTATATTGCCATCCTCACCTCTAGATGATTAGAGCAAGACTAACCTTCAAACAGTGGCAATTATCCTGCTGTAGCTTGATCTTCCCTCTGAACCAGGTACTGCCAAATTCAGAAGACAGAGAGACAAATCGCCACAGAGGACCCTCTCAAAACTTGTCACCTTTTGTGAATACAGATCATTTTCAAATTAGCCCCTCAAAACTCAAAACCACAGTACTTTTCCTTAAGTATTTCTCTTTGAACCTGACTCTCCTTGCAGTTGGCATGGTTGGCATGCTGCTCTCCATGCTTGTTCTTACACAAAACAGAAGCAGTACAAGACATGCAAAGGAGCATGTGCTAACTGATGAATGTATCTGCCCCAGGAGTCCAGTTTTACAGATTTCTCAACTGTCCATGGCATTCCCAGCTGTGTGGGAGTCTGAAATCACAAAGACGAGGTGTGCTTTCTTAAAATAAACATCAACCTCAACTCCAGAGAAGACTCTTTGGTATTATTCACTGCAGCTGTAGTTTGCTACGTGAATATTCCCTCCAGGGAAGGGAGTAACTCTCAGATGGGATAAAGCTACCTTGACCAACTTCATAACAGGCCTGGCATAAAGAGCTTTTTAGGGGATGGGCTGTATACAGGAGGGACTGTGACCAAAATAAGAGCGTGCGCCAGGAATTTGCAAGTACTGTCTCCAGGGAGATAGTTATTGTCCTTGTGCAGAAGAAAACCTAAAAATTATTTTGAGCTTCCTGCCAGCTTTCCTCCACCATGTCAAGAACCAACAGGCATGGGGAGGATACAGTTCAAAACCTGTATTCCACATCTCATCTGTGCACCTAAAGTTTTCGTCCTCATAACTGGGACAGCTAAGTCTCCTGATCTGAGACAGAAGGGGAGGGACTTGTTTACAGAGAGAATTATTTCCTTCTTTACTGAGATGAGTTCCTTCAGTGCTGACTTGTTTTATTATTTTTAAATTACAATCAAGTACACCATAATTTGGCCAAGCTTGACATCTGCTTTCACTAGCTCTCAATATTTGCAAAAGCTCTTCAAGAAATGCAAGGGAACCACTTTGGAAAAGCAAAGCATTCTCACCTCAGCATACATAATTAGAACACTACAAGGTTTTAACTCTTTTTTAGGTTTCTTGCCCTGTTCAAGCTTTCACTGCAGGTTTCTTAACATACGTATAGCAGTAAGTTAGGTCTATGAAGCAGTGCACCCATCCTGTATCACACAAAGGCACATTTGCTGCTGTGACAATCCAGACCACTTCCTCAAACACACCTTCATAGCCCAGTCCCATGTCAGCCAAAATCTGTAGCCTTTAAAAAATCTCCCCAAGGAAAAGACCACAATACAGTAAACCTTCCTTCTTAGAATGCGAATCTGTTGTCTAAGTAAGCCTGGTTTTTTGTATGTAGTTGCCATTCTCTGCTTCTTTCCTAATGCAGGAAGATGTTATTCCCCTAAAAGAAGGGAAAAGGAAAGCCTAGTATTCCTTTCCCCTAGTCCTAAACGAGAATAACAAAAAGAGGTTAACTATTAGGTGTCACACCTTAGGCAAAACAAACCAGCCAGCTCCAGTAGGTATGCTGATTTACACGTGGCAGAGTGCCGGTCGTTCGCCCCTTGCTGCGCTGAGGATTCTGAAGGACTGTATTTTCCTTTGGTTTTTTTTTTTTTTGTGTCAATATACATGCTGCTATGTGCTCATGGAAAAATTAATGCTGTAGCAACATTGTCCCTTCTGAATGTACAATCAGAAGCACAGTGCAAGAAATTCATGGAAATAACAGGATCCAATCCTTGGAGTATTTTCGAATCAATAGTCCCTTTATTTATATTGTAGCTGCATTCCAATTTATCACTTACAAATATCCTCTGTAATAAATAAGGGAAGGAAATGGAACTATTACAATGAAATTGTAATAATTCAATCCTAGCTCTACACATAATAAAGTTGCAGAGGGAATCTGTGCTTTTTTGGTTGCCACTAAGCATCAGCAACAACTGATGGTCTTAAGTTAACAAGCTAATATTTCATCCATGGATACCAGAGTGATAATGGCTAAATATGCCAGTCGAGGGAATGAGCACATGTGCAGCTATTTGCCTGACACAACTTCTGCTGTCATGGCCTATTAAAACCAGTTTACATGTGCATGTCGAATTTGATGAATATGTATGTGACCTCTTTCATAGCTATCACTCATTGGACTGTAGCCCTCATGGCAGAAAAAAACAGCACCTCTCATTAAACACAGCTTGAGTTACAGGCATGTTATGTTAATATTCCTTCAGAACTTTAGGGGGTTTTCTTCTCCTTTTAATAAATCTTCAGAATAAAATAATTTAAAAGTATAATTAAAAAAAAAAAACTTTCCTATTTCTCTCCTCTTTCACTTGGTGAATGTGTTTTGAAATTTTCCTTATCTAGTAGAAGAGATGGTAAATGAGTTTATAGATAACATATTCAACTGACGGTAGCCAAATGCGACTTCTCTTATATAGGGTCTTGAACAGAATTAGGTATTTTAAAAAACCAAACCAAACCAAAAAACCCACCCAGAACAGAATAGATTTTTTAGGTAAAAATGGGACTGCCTGTCTTGAACATCATACTTGACCCAAATCTAAACGGGACTATGTATTAGAGTCTAAACATACGCAGTGAAGGTTCCCTGTTACCTTGCAGTTATCCCACTTTTTCTGCACCTAGATGGAAGGAGAACTGAAAGTATGAACTACACTGCTACAGAAAGTGCTTTCACCAAATTTCTTACAGAAATTGTAAAGCCTCAAGAGGCAGAGGAAAGCATCCAAGCTTTTGGTGTTTATGAGAATCCAAATGAACCTCTGAATCTTTTGAGGTTTCTTCATTGCCGTTTAAAAAGCATAAATTATTGAGTATAAGCAAGGATGCAGCCAGATTGTGCAGTCCATATATGGCAAATATTTACTCACATGAGCATTTCCACTCCATCTGCTCTGCAGATAGAGTAAATATTTCACAAACTGACACTTAATTTGGTAATACCAAACCAGGAGAGGCACATCCACATAGGCATTGGTACTTTGTACCATCCACAAAGAAAGCCACAATCTTCTCCCAGTTATATGGGTTTGATACACCAGCAATTGGAAGTAATCAGTAGGTTTGCACCGCTAAACAACAAAACCAGAAATTAATGCACTAATTTTTACAGGGAACATTCCTGTATCCTAGACCACCTCCGGCTTACTGTGCTGGGATAAACGAGACACTGAAAGATTCATTTGAATGAGTCCCACCTCAGCACCTGAACCAAAAGGCGCACATAGCCGGAGGAGTCATTTCTCTTTCATTTGCAATGAAGCATCATTTCTTGTGACTTACTGGGTCCCTGACATCCAGACAGTTTGCGATTCTTGATTTAGCCACTAAATAAATGGCCAAAATCTGTTTGCTTGACTGCTAAAACTCAACCCTTGACCACTAAAACCCAAGCCTTGACCGCTAAAACCCAAGCCTTGACCTCAGCCAGGGCATGCCGTAAGTAAGGTGAGAATTCAGTAAGTGACTGAAGCTAGCACTAAAAGGATGTAGTGGCATTACATACTTTCTGGACTGAACTAGTGCATGAAAGAAAAACGGATTTCCACATCAGAACATTCCATTTTGGGGAAAAAAGAAAAAGAAAAAAGTACACCATAGTAATTTCAACAATATTTTTAAATTTTCTGAAGTAAAGCTTCACAAAGAACGTCTAATTCCTACCTTATGCTACTAATGTCAAAATATTTATTTTGCCAATATAAAAAACTTTTCATTAAGGCAAAAATATTTCACTTTGATTATCAGTTTAATTTAATTTAACTTTGGTTTTATATTAATTTTATTTGAATTGTATTAATAATTATATTGTTTTATTTCACAACATTTCAAGAAAAATGAAATTTTTCAATGTTCCCATATCAACTGCTAGGGCTTCTTTTGCGATTTGCACTCTGGAGTATATTTTGAAACGATTACTCTTCTTTTTAAGTCAGTCTGAAAACAAACTTTGAATTCTTAGAATTTCCATTATCTATTTATGCATAAAACTATTTTCTGCAACCAAAAAGTTCCCAAAAGCAACAGATTTGAAAGAAAAGAAAATTAAAAGAAAATTTACAAGAAAAAGACAGGTAAAAATCACTTCCATGTTCGAGTTAGATTAGATACTGAGACCTAATCTGGCCCATGAGGGACATTTATATCAGCTGAAATTCCTGCCCAAAAGCTTTGAATGAAGAGAAGGAACCTCATCACCCCACTTACTTACATTTAGCAAACTTGACAATGGAAAGAGCTAAAATTTCTCATGAAGCTGGTACTGTTGGTAGAGCTTCAAGATATGCCTACAACGTTTATAAAACTTGATTTTTTTTTCCTCCTTACAGTTTTTTTTAAGGCAGCTTTTTCTATAAGAAAAGAGCCAGCAGCTCTCTAGCATATAGACACATTAATTTCCAGCTTCTTTTCATTAATGCAACAGAAACGCAGACGCTGACAAAGAAATGATGAGTTTCAACAAACTCTTGCCACGTGGATAAGAAACACGCTAAGGTAGGGAAGCACCGCTGGCTCTGTTCTGCTATCCCATGACACACACAAATCCCTGCGGTGTTCACCTACCCTTCACTGCAGCAAACGGTGGCTGCTGTCACTACAAAGCTGCGTTGACTCTGTGGCTAAAAAACAGCTCTTCATTTTGTGATCGATCCCAGCGCGTTCCTTCCCCTGCCACGGATGAGGCGGTTCCCATGCCAGGGATACCTATGCACTGGCTAATTCCTGTGCACAGGTCAGAGCATACCTACGGTGCAGATGCCTGCCTTGCTCTCATACTCTCCCATCCCTGCTTTTGGCTGCTCTTGGCTAACAGGATCTGACCCAGTCAGGCTGACCCACGTGGCCTGCGGATTGCAGGGCATCCTCCTCCAGGCTGAGCATAAGGATGGTACAGATGAAGCCTGAATTTCCTGTGTTTTTTTTGTTTGGTTTGGTTTTCTTTTAAATAAAGAAAGATGTGGTGTTCCTACACCACATCTGTGCAGCACGCAGTTCCCACTGCATCCTTTCCATGACAGGCTTTTCTTACACGTTTCTTCTCGGCATATCTGAATTGTCACTCTCTGCGACATGAGCATATTTTTGCCTCATCTACCTGACCTAGAAAAACACAATAAAAACTAAAACCAAACAAAAAATCCAAGACTGTCAAAATAGACATTTTACCCCATATAATCCCATAGTTTTCAATTTTCTTGAGGTTTTGGAAAATACTCCTGTTGCCCCAAGTGGCAGAGAACTTCAGACAAGGTTTGTGCAAAAGATCCTTCTTAAGCCACTAGCCTTGAAATGCTGGCTTTCATGCACACTCAGTTTCTGAAGGGAAGCCATGAATAATGCAAAAGCTGAACTAGGCAGTTGGTTGTGCTTTACCACCGTACCAAAATAGCCTTTGCACCCGCACGTCGAAAACAACCCTTAAAAAGCTTCCCCATACACAATCCTACAATACTTTTTTGACTTGCACATCCCGTTTTGGAATATGTCTGAGATGAGGCTACTTACGTGCTCCAAGTTCAATTACTGAATGCAAAGCCAGTAGAGTGTATGCAAAGTGAACTCATAAATTCAATTTTTTGCAGGTGCTAAGCATGCAAAAATGACACACAAATTCTTCTAGAAATACAAATGCCAGGAATATAAGTGACATTGCATAACAGCGAATGAAAAAAAAAACCCACAACCTTGACTGATTCAAAGAAAGAACAGAAATAGAAATGACATAACTTATGGATTTGATAAGGAAAAATACTGCCAGGACACCAGAAATAGATGACAAACTCAAAAAGTATCCACTCTAGCTCACCCTAGGAATTGATATACACAGAGTTTTCCACAGTC
This sequence comes from Mycteria americana, assembly GCF_035582795.1. NCBI lineage: Eukaryota > Metazoa > Chordata > Aves > Ciconiiformes > Ciconiidae > Mycteria > Mycteria americana. The sequence goes on from NC_134367.1 coordinate 122,882,764, forward strand.
TGTTTCAAAGGTTAGAAAATGTCCATATCAAATTACAGGGCACTACACACTTTCCATATCAGCTCTTATTTAATTAAAGTAATATTGAAATAAAATGTTGCTGTCATATTCCCTTGTGGCCAAAGAGAAGTACTGAAGTATCTATTCTGAGTCTCTGAAATCAGATACACATTTTCCTTTAAATAGACACTTTCTGGGTACATATCAAGATAATTTAAATAAAACTAAATTTAATTCAATAAAAACCTTATCATTCTCATGTGGAATAAAACAAAGAAGAGTTTAAAAGATCCCCAGGGTAATCTTCTGGTACCCACAGTTATAGCCAAACATGCAATCTCTGCTAATAACTCTTATTTACATATATATTAAACACGTATACCATTAGGAGATAAGTACGTATTGATAGAGCCATGAAGTTTAGTGGTTCCTTTGAACACATATTTCTAAAGTAAGTACCTTGCTTACAGTTTAATAGAAATTCTGGTTAATTTAGAGATTATGAACTAGATATATATTTCTAGGAGTTCCTGGGAAGTTAGGCCTTTGAAAAAATAGAAACTTGCTAGAGATGGGTATGGGAGAAAAAAAAATCAGCTTTTCAAGGGGTAGAAAAAATTTGGTAGTTCAAAGCAGAAATGCACTCACTCGCTTATTAGGAAAAAGCTAATAATGAATAAACCTGAAACTTCCAAATATCGTTATACCTTTTCCACCTCCCAAGAAAAAATGGAAGAATCGTTCTCTGGTCTCAGCCTCTTCCTCTCCATTTGATATGAAACCTGAAAAATCATTGAACTGAATTTCATAAACCTGAGCTTTACACTGAAAGTGATATTAAATTAACACAGAAAAAAGAAGCAAAATTAGAACGTTAGAATTAAATATGGTCACTGAGCTAAGACTTGGATTTGACAAACACAATTAAAGTCACTGAAAAAGACAAAGTGAAATCTACTTGGCACAAGAAAGTACTTCTAAAGGAAAATGCCTAAATATTCTTCTAAACAAATCTCTGAACTTTACTTTGGTAGGGTAGATTTCAAAAGTTGCTGCTTTCTGCAGGGTTTACTAAGTGCTTTTAGAAATGCAGCCTTAACCAAAGACATTTGGAATTAAAAAAAACTTTCCCCTTAACAAAAGCACTTGCTGGCATCACCAAATGCACTCTAAAAAAATTTATAATGCACCGTCTAGTGGGTAGACACAGGTAATGAACCACTATTTGAGAAACCAGCAGAAGGCCTGGAGCCTGACCACGCTCTGGGACAGTGACATCCTCCGGGGCTTCTGCACCCGCTGCCCAGCCCTGGGTGGGATCTTGCATGGGAGCAGGGTGGGAGCTGGGACACCACTCTCCCTCCCTTCACAGGCATGGGTTGGGGTCCCCGAGCCGCCTGCGCCCCAGCACCACTGTGTGGCCCAGCACTGCTCCCGGGATGCTCCAAGCTGGCCAACAACGTGCTGAGCAGTGGCATTAGCCACCACGGCCCTCCAGCTGGCCCCATCGTGCCACAGGACCCTGCCACACGGCTGCGTCTCGATGCCGGTGGCTCCCAGTGACTCATTTTCGATGGAAGCAAATTGCTACTTTCAGCCTCAGGAAACGGTGGCCAACTTGCCACGTTAAAGCGCTTGGTATAACTGTCTCTGCCTTCTCCTTCATGCTAATTCCGAACGCGTTCCCGAAACCGCACAAATAGCCTGCAGAATTGCTAGGCAACCCTTTGCGCACGTTTTGCCAGCGTATATATTTGTGCTCTCTCTTTAAATTTTATTTTCTTTTCATTGGGACAGGACTCTTCCCTTCTGCCCATGTTTCTCCCTGCACCACTTCAAATGAGATTAAGTTTAGGCAAAGAGGGGAGTCCGTGCTTGTGGCAGGACCATTGTGCATTAAGCGAGTTTATTTTGGTAGCGCTGTGTTCTGTCTCTAGTCACTGTCTTTTTACACATAATCAAAACATGAAGATTTATTATAGGGAACACTAAAAATATGGCTTGAAAAGAACAAAAATAAAACCACAAACTTGCTTTACAGCTGTGGCCTTAGGAATGCGACTGGATTCAGTCTGCAATGGGGAGTGGCAACGCTGTCAGGTTTCAAATGTGACTTATCTGCTCAGGCTCTCAGAAGCAAGCTCTCCGGCTCCCGACATAGCCCTTAGAAAAAGAAAAGATTTACAAGATATTTCACAGCAACATGATACACAGGCCACTGCATCTACAGGTCGGTCCCTAGCAGGAGGTCAGCAATCATCATCTCTGTGTTGCCAGATTTTTCACTATAAGACTCAAGGCTCCATGTGTATTTCTTGAAAATCCAATGTCTAGAATCAAAAAACCATAGAAGAAAACCCCCAAAAAACTCTAAGGTGCCATTTTTGTTTGTTCATTTTAAATATATTTATAGCCCTGATGGTTGGGGGAAAAAACTACATCTTGAAAAAGGATAGCCCCTAGCCAGATCACACATGGAAAGACAAACTGAGAAAAAAAAATGCTACGTGAATTATTCTTGTAAACTAACAAATGAATGTCTTCAAAGCCCATCTCATGATATTTTCAACAACTGAAACTGGGCAGCATGACTGGGGCCCATCATCACTATACCTGGTATCACAGACAATAAATCACCCTCTAACTCTGAGATGACGTGTTCTCATTTGTTTTGGTGGATAGCTACAAATCTGATATTCAAAGGTCTGAAAAATACTTTTCAAAACCAACTCAGTCAAAGACAACTAGCTGTCTGTCAACCACACGATGTGTACACAAGGATCCTGGAAAAATATTTCCCCAAACAGTAATCTGGTCTGTGACGAGCACTTTAGGCTGACAGTGAGGACATCCTCTGCATTCAAGCCTCAGCAACGACATACAACCCAGGGATGCACCCCTCATTGCTTCTGCTAGCCTGGCATACCTGAGCTCCTTGCTGATCCAAATAAGTCACCTGGAGACCATCTTAGCCCAACCTGGAAATTTCAGTAAGCTGATCTTAAGGAAGAGTCAAGCACACACGTTCTTCAGTGGTCAGCAAATGAACATCTATATTACACAGCGGAAATCACTGCAACTCTCCTGCCACCTCACAGTTAATCAGCATAAGCTGCACATCTAATTAATTTATTCTCAACTTCTAGCAACAGGAAGATCTGAATGAAGCTTGCTGTGACTTTCAGCACATAGTCAAATAATATGTGCTAGGCTGCTGGAGTGCTCCAGCTTGGATGGTTTTCCTAGATGACTCTCTCCTTGTTAGTTTGTTAGCTTTAAAGAGTGGCGATGAAAAATCAGAAAGAGAAAGGAGCTGACACTCCTAAGCACATTCTGCGTACAGTCATCTGACCATTTAGTAGGAGGCAGGTTTTCTCACTGACTGCAATTTAGGCATTTGTGGATCTTGAATAAAAGAGAACAAAAGTTAATATGAAACTTTTAAATTTATGAATGATAACAGAAAACAACTTCCAGAATTTAGTTTATTATCTCTGTATATTGTAGTAATCCATTCACATAATGCATGACTATAAAGCAAGTATAGCAGAAGATGACATGGGTAAAGCAGGGATACAATAGTCTTGGTCAGCATTACACAATAAATCAGGTTCTATCTCCTGTTTCTTTGTCTTGTGCTCTGCAACTGTGCCAAACCATTACACCCTAAAGAAATTTCCATTAAGATAGAAGTTTAAACCAAACGGAAGCAAGGTTCAGAGGTATTTTGAGCTTTTATTCGCAGATACGATAGCCTTATGTTTCAGTGCATTTGTTCCCTTTGATAGAACGTATGTGCTCAAAGAGGCAATTTTCAGATACGTACAACATATATTTCCATTTTTTAATAACTTTTTCAGAACTTTCAGAAAATGCCGGTCTGGCTTTTTATGGATTCTTCCCAAAGAAGATAGTAAAATGTTCATGAATTTGGCACGGGGTATTCCAAGTGTCCACGTGTTCTGCTTGACATATGTAATACCAACACCATCTTTCCTATCTTTAAACTCTGGAGGGAGACATAGGCTCCACAAAACACAGGAGAAAATCCTGACTGGTTTGGATTATAGATTTCAGTCCTAATTTGCTTCTTTGATTTGTCATGGCCAGCACAAATATATGCAACTCATTAAATACACTGGCCTTCCACATCTAGGTAGCACCGCTGACTTTCTTCAGGAGTTATTTGAACTTACACAGAAGTTATTTGAATGGTGTTTACCCCTGGCCTCTCTCCTTCAGGCTCAGACGGGTCTTTAGGTGCAGCCTTAAAACAGGAAGGGAAGCAGTGCCTCTTTCCTGTGGGCACATGTGCAGAGAGATGGCTGAAGGCTCCACATTGTGAGTGAAGGTGCATCCGCTACTTTACTCACTGGCCTTTCTGCAGGATGGCTGGGCTGTTCAGTGTAACTGCATGCAAAAAAACCCCACATTGGAATTTCCCTCTCTCCCTCACCAGACACACTGAAGCAGTGGCCCCAGCATAGTCCCACACTTGTCAAAGCCTACAACTGACATAGGCTATGTAAGAAATTGCAAGGATCTCTCTCACCTTGTGGAAAGGTCCCAGAACAACTTGATGGGGTAAGAAATCCTTCTTTCGAAGTATGGAGGCCTGGGGTTTGTACACCATGATAACGTACTAATGCCTACTTTTTATGTAAGGAGCTAACATGCATGGAACACCCAATATATCTCCGTGTAACTGTATATCCCCATTTTCACAGAGAATGAAGGGGGGTGCAAGCAAGGTCCTGGGCATCCAGCCCAAAGGATGCACAGTGAATATGTCACCAGTTTTATGCTCCACTTGAGACTGTTGAGTTGCCATAACTACAGGACTAACAATGGGAACTGCCTTCTCAGATTTTTTTTTTTTTGTTAATAATAAAAACGACAGCATTGCCCTAAAGAATAAGCTAATACTTATCATGAATTTCCACTGATCTCCATCATTGCTGGGGCAAAGAATCTGTTAACATTAACATAAGGCATGTCTGGAGATGGTCTAGTCTACTGCACCTGCTCAAAGCAGGATCGGCTATAGGTTGCTCAGGACCATACCCAGCCAGGTGTCGAAAAGCTCTGAGAAGGGAGATGCTACCACCTCAGGGGGAAAAAAAAAAAGCTTTTCCTAACATTTAAACAGAATTTTCTGTTTCAGTTTGGGCCCATTGCCTCTTATCCCATCATTAGGCACCACTGAAAAGAGCCTGGCTCTGGTTTCTTTACTTCCCCCCATCAGCTATTGATACACATGGGCAAGATCCTCCCTGTGCCTTCTCTAGGTTGAACAGTCCCAGCTCTCTCAGCCTCTCCTCGTATGAGAGATGCTCCAGTCCCTCAGTCATCTTTGTGGTCCTTGTCTGGACTCACTCCAGTATGTCCATGTCTTCCTCATTCAGAGGAGCCCAAAACTAGTCCACTATTTTGAAAAGATACTGACTTGATTCCCTACTGCCTCTAGAGGTAAGCTTTCAAGCTTTATGGAATACATGTGTGTTAAACACTGTTTAAAGGCAGAATAAACAGAACAGAAGATGTATCTGGAGAAGCAGAAATTCACTGGCACTTGCTAAAGTATCTCCTTGTTCTTCCAACCCACCCCTGAAATACAAGATTATTTTTGGTCCGTTTTATTGACTTAAATCACTCTTCGCTCTTTGGTTTTTTATTCTTATTTTTTTAAATAATAAGGTTGGACTTCCTTCCTTTTACCCTCCAAGTGTGTTGTCCTGGAGGTTGCTATTGGTATGGAGATTTGTGGTTTTTGAATTTAAATGCACATTTCCGCCACCATATATTCGTGCAGTGGCTTTTCCCTCACTGAGCTGCTGCAGGACCACAGTTCAGTCATTATAAAATCAAGTTTGAAAGGAATAATGAATCTTGGCTTTATTATTGAATAAATCTTGGCTATTTTGGCAGTGCTGTTTTGAATGAATTTTTCTCTTTAATGCTTAAGTTTCTTGCGTATATTTAGCTTTTTTTCATTAAATGTTGTTTGAACTGCAAGCGTTTCTGATGAAACTTAAGAGGTGAGCTTGTGGAGCTGACATGCACTAGCTTTCTCTATCCATGATATATGCTATGAAAAATTATAAACTCTCCGCTGTAACCTCAAAATATTCTGTGCTTAAGTACCTTGCTTGATGAAATCTTGGCCACAGTCTTAATTAAAAAATATTAATAACATCAATGGAGCTTTTCACCCACAAGAGAAATAAATAAATACCCAGATTAGTGTGTTCTGCTTCCTACCCTCCATGTTTCTTTTTAAATCCGGTTTGAATATTTTTGCAACAGATTTGCAGATAATTTTCCAGTCTAATAATGAGAGATTCCATTTCTAGAGTTTAAGTTTCATGCAAGGAAAAAAGGGATTTCACATAAACTGTGTCTGAAGCATTCTGCTATCAAGAGGGTTTACTCCATTTTATGTCAGTATCTTTGAAGGACTATATTGCAGTTCTAGGTTCCTCACAATGCCAATTCTGTTATGTTTTTGCCCCTCTCATCAATGCTTCTACTGAGTAGGTAAATGATGGACTCCACAATATTAATGAGATCATTAAAATAAACAAAATAAAATGCATTGCCTTTTCCCTCCTAAGAAGACCAGTTTTCTATGAAACACAAGCCTGCTGCTTTAATGCCACTTCCGTAGCCATGACGTTCAATTCCACTTTCCTATGACTTACCATTTGACTGTCCTTCCCTCCAGCCTTTTCCATTTCTTCACTGTGGTCTCAGAGTTATTAATACCGAACACTCACATCATCAGGACTAGAATGTTTTAGCATTAAACACCAGAGACTTGGCTGATTTTCAACTACAGATTAATGCTTTGTTTTTGGTAAAATGGCACAGTATCATGTTGTCCAGCCGTCCCTTGCAGAATTTTTTCCATTCTCCCCACCAGGGAATGGGACAACTGGAGGGCTTGTCATGAGCTTGCTCAATTGTCTTGAGTGTTGACATCAGGAGCCTCTATCAGAAGCACAATCTGAGCACAATTTCACAAAATGCATTGTTGCTTTTCACACCACTATATCCAAAATGGCAAATTCACACCCTCCTCCTATCTTGTTTGTCATTCACTGGGACTGATCCCAGCCATGCTTTTTCCAGCTATATAATTCTCCCAGACCAACAAATAGATCTCTCTTTGCATGCCTATTCAGGGAGCAAACACCTAGTCATATGATTCTCAGAAACAACAAATATACAATTAAGAGTTCGTCTACTTGGTAATCTCTCTGCCTTGCTGAGCACACAGTACACATATCAACCTGATAAAACGTCAGGCCATATAGCCAGAAACAAAACTTAATTGGCAGAAATTATTCTGTCCTCATAATTGGTACTTAGAAGACACTCTGAATAATCATTTGTGGGAGACTTTGCTGAAAAAATCTGATAGTTAATGTGATCTGTTGATAAATAAACATACGAATTGCAAGAAGGTATAGAGGAAAGCAGTGCAACTGCATCCTTGATTACGGTGGAGGACCTATTGTACAGATACACTTGGTGCTTATACTTTGGAAGGATGTTGAAAAATTGGAGAGAATTCAGAGTCACATGAACGAACAAAAAAATGGAAAATATGCCTTGAAGTAAGAGACTCCTGGTGCTCAATCTATTAGCTTAATGAAGAAAAGGTTAAAGGATAATTTATTAGTCTATAAGTGTCTATTATCAAAGGGAATGAAAATTGATAATTGATGACTCTTCAATCTAGCTGACAAAGGCTTAACAAGATTCAATGGCTTGAAGTTCAAACTAGACAAATTAAGGTCCAGAATATGGGGCACTTCTTATTTTTTTTCTTTACAGGGAAGACAACCAATTAAAGGTTGCAATAGATGCTCCATCACCAGAAACTTTTAAATCAAAGTCATGTCAACAAAGTCATAAAAGGTGTCTGAAAGTAAGTTACAACTGTTGGACTTCAAGAAAGCTTTCGGGGAAGTTGCTTGAGTGATGTTACACAGGCCATTAGCTCGCAAAGGTCCCTTCTATTTGTAAAATCCTAGTAATTGTTCTACCGCATCAGAGTTACGTAGACCACATTTTTTCCTTCTCTGAACATATAATCCTGTATCGGAGTGCAATAAATGTTTCAAGACCTCTTTCACCACCAGACAAAAGAATAGTGGAGGAACAAAGGCGAGGAGCTGTATTTCCCAAAATGGTAACACGCAAGTGAAAGAGTGTGATACAAATCACTGGAGTTGCTAAACATTTTTATTGAATAGTTACGAAGCAGAATAAATTAGAAGGCAAATTTTAGGCTCTTCTTTAGAATAAGTAGCTGGTAAAACCCTTCTGACACTAGATTAGAGTCTCTGCTTTGGCTTAAGAGTTAAATAGTCATTACATTTCCCTACAGCCTACCTTTCCAAGGAAAACACATTTTCTCTGCACTGCAGTCTTCGACAATGGGATTAAGTATTACTGGCAGACAATACCACTTAAAACGTTAGCTGCATCAACCTCTATGATGAATGAAAGAGCTATTAGTCTGCAGTGCCTCTTTTAACAGGAGGACAAAAAAAAAAAGCCCTTATGCTCCTCGATAGGGAAAAGAAATACCTATAAGGCAATATACCTCATCTAGATAGAAAATGTACATGAGAAATGGTTACAACAAGATTATTTACATTCTTTAGTCATTAGGGATAAAGAGGATGCTTACTGACCCATCTTTCTAAACAACAAATTGAAAATCCTCTGTGATAAAATCGCTCTGCATTGTGATTTCCAGTTCTGTCAGATACTCCAGAAAAATGGCGTTCACTTAGCATATCTACCTACTCAGAGACTGATTTGTGGTCTTTGCAATTTAGATACTCAGCCTCTCTTTCAACTCCACACGTCCATTACATTTGCTACAAATTGTATTAAGTGAGCATGTGCTCAGGGAGAGGGGAACTGCAGCCTGGAGAGCCGGGTAGTCTACAGAGATTGTGTTTCTCTACCCAAATGTTTCAAATGAAGGCTGGCTCAGTTGAGCTTGGAACTGCTCAGCCCGGGATTTGCTGCTGGTGAGTTTCACTGCTGCTGCTGTAAGAGGCTCTGAAGTCAAGCTGGCCTCATTTACTCAATGTTACGGGGGGCAAGAGAGGTGGAGAGGTTACTCCATTGACTCGGGCTGTGTATTGTGGAGTACATACACGTCTTAGGTTCACAGAGTGCTATTCTGCCATAACACTTCGGGAAAGGAGACCAAATTTTTTGGAGAGCCTGTTACAGTAGAAATAACATAAAATGCCTCTATTTTGATACAGAAAGATAAGAGCAGGGAGGATTTGGGTACCTGCACAGAAACAACTTACGAACTCAACTGAGCACAAGACGGAGCCTATCTTACACCGTGTTTGCTGGATGCCACAGCAAACACATCCTGTGTAATATGCCATATTCTGCTAGGGCCTCTGCCTGAAAATTCCTGCCCCTCGTTTTCCCTTTTACAGTGCAAGCATGCCACTTTTTTCTCAGGGTAAACACCTTAGAAAGACAAAGCCATGAATCAAATCTGTACCTCTAGGAAGCACAGTTCTTCTGCCTGATGCTTATGTTATTATGTCATCCTATCCAGCAACAACCTAATTGTAGATAATGTGAAGCAGATCAACTTCTGTGATCTTCTCTAAGGAAGGGGGGAAAAAAAAAAAAAGAAAAAGAAGAGGTTACTACACTCTGAATTTATCCTTAAGAATTTAGGAAGCTGCAACATAGAAAAATAAAATCAGCCTATATGCTGCCAACATTTATACAGACTCAGAGGTCACTCAGGATATGTGATGGTTAAAGCACGTGTGCTACCAGATATCAGCTGACCAACCTATGGGAATGAATACTGTGAAAAATATCAATGCGAAGGAGGGGGGAAGAAGAGGGTCATTAGTGCAAGATGCTTGAAACATCAAGATGCAATGAGCAGGACAGAGCTGCTGATGAGAACACTCAGGGGATGCAGTATGAAGATCTCTGGACTGAGAGAAGTGTCGTGGTCAGGGAAGGATAATAAAAAGACTGGAACATACACCATCTGGTATAACAGAAGGGAGGATGGGAAACATCAACAGGGAGTTATATTTGCTAGGGAAAGCCAGACGGTGAAAGCATTGATTAAGATTATTTTGTTGATTAGGTGGTACTCTTTGATTTATGTGCTGGTGAAGGAGGAGCATTTACTATGCAAAGGCTGTGCCGCCCAGGCAGCTGAAGTGGGATCGGACCTGGGGGGCTTTAGTGGTTCCCCCGTGGAGCTGAAAGGAAGGGTCACGCGGAAGCAGGGCTCACTTGTGGATTTGGGAGGTCACACATTCCAGTGTGAAGAGAAGGAGCCGTGAGGATTTGTGACAGTGACGTGATTCACCTCTTCCTAAAGTAGAGAAGTGGCATGTAGAGGGAGACCAAGGCACTGGGGGGAGAGAGCTACAACAAGAGAAATCATTTGGAAAGTAACTAGTTGAGCAAAATATGTATATATTTATATCTATCTCTATATATTCATACATATATATGTATATACATATATATATTCATATCCATCCAGGGACAAATCAACAAACAATGTAAAGCTGTTGAGCTACACTGACACCAAATGACACGAATTTCCTTTGCTCAGAGACCTGGGCTGTTCCTGGGACAGAAAGGGTTAGAAATGGAAGTGGGGATATAGATCAGTGACTCAGATTAGAGTCGCTCCGAGCTTCAAAAGTCCTCAATGACAAAGCACAGCAGGGACAGTGCAAAGGGTATGCGATAATATAGCTAATCGGATAAATTTAGTATCCACCTCACTGAAAGGTGGCACCCTGTGTGGATAGGAAGCCAAGAAATAAGCCAAGGATTTAAGGGAGAGGGCTTGCACAGCACAGTATTATTGGTATCAATCGATCAGTGGGTAAGATGGGAACAACGTGACATCAGCAGCAATGCACAGCCAGTGAATCAGCAGGGGGAAAAGGGCAGTAGGTGAGCAGCACCAGAGAAAAACATTTGGGTTGCCTGGAATAAGTCGCTGAGAGTGTTTTTGTAACACTGACTCGAGAGGGATGAACAGTACAGCAGGATTTGCAAAACCCCAGTGGCACAGCACTGCTCATTTCCCTCACTCTGAAACTGCAGAAAAAAACCCCCTTGAACGTCTGAATGCCAGCAAACCCTGGAGAAAAAGCAAACAAGCATTTACTTGTTGTTTAAGTAAAAAGAAAAAAAAAACCAAAACACTTTTCATGCTAAGCTCAGAGGGTTTTTTCCCCCCTCAAGACATAGGACATGTTTTATACTGCACCAGAAACACCATTTAAGGAAAAACCTGTTTTCCTGCAGGTGGAATGTCACAAAGTGAAAAATGGCAAATTCCCGCAGATTTATCCACCAATAAACACACACACACACACACATACACACACATTCCTTCACAGCTCGCAAATCTCATCAGCAAATGTTGACCAACCTCCAGTTACTCTAGATAAGCTGCATACAGGTTAAGTCAGACACAGGTAGGTTAAATAGAGTGCAAGAGGGAGGCAGATCCACTAATGCAGCAGCATGGACAGGTATAAATTCACTTCCCGTTCCCTTTGAACTATCTGAATGGGAACAGCCCTAAATATTACAAGTATTACATTTCACTATTCAATAAAGTTGTGCTGAATAGAATTATCACCTTGAAATTACAGGGTAAAACTCCCTATACAAAAACAGATTAAAGACAAATTAGACTGTGGGCCAGGTCACTATGATTGTTAATTAGTGATAATGGAAATACAATTAGCATAATGAGTTCCAATTACTGTATATGGAGAAATATGAGCATACTGCTTTCATAAATCTTGGTTCCAGGAAAAATAAAATGCATCTGGTTTAACAAAGCATGCCCTTCTCCTTTGCAAAAAGCTTCCTGGTAAATATCTTTTTATGAAGCTAAACCTTTCTTTTGATGGGTTGTGATTTGGAAAAAAAAAGAAAGCGACAGAATGGATTTACCCTGTCTGATAGCTGAACAGTTTTGTATTAGCTTGGCTTCTGTTTTAAGCTTCCTAGAAAATCTTACCATCTGTTTCTTCAATCCTGGGTTAAACAACAAAAGACAAAATCATAGACCATTACATCAAATGCACTTATTGTCTTTGAAATATCTAGGGTTTTCCCCCCTTCTCTTTTTCTCCTTCTGATAAACTGTGAAATTGGAAAGCCAGTTATATTCAGATATTTACACAATTTGGAATGGCTTTTCAAAACCTTGTGCAAAAACAAGTTGATGAAAGACAACAGCTTTACAAACAGCAACAGCAGCATGTCCAACGGTTACTTCATGAAGAATTCTTCTATTTATTTCCATAGCAGTTTGACACCTTTGCTAGAGTAGGCACAATCAAGCTGGATTTAGCATATCACTCATTGGTAAATTAAAAAAGTGGGGATTAAAATTATGAACTTACAGATGCTATGGACTGGAGTGCTAATGGAATAAAGTCTTAGTAAAGCCCTACAGACCTGCAAGATTGACTCCATGCCTCTATTCAAACAAGCTGGTGTTAACTATACTGTTAGATAGCCAGTTATGAAGCTACTCACTGTTTCCATGTGTTAAAAGTGGATTCTGGGGTAATATGGTCAAGGATTCAAGAACAGGAAAAATTCCAGCCACATGCGAGGACTAGCTACTAGTGACATTAGGTCCTCTCCCTTTCAACAGATCCTCCAGCCTTCTTATTAGAGGGGAAGTGGGCAAAAAGCTGTGTAAGACCCAAAAGTCATGGATAGGTAAAGCGGATGGGACATGAATTGCCCAGCTAGTCACTCTGAACCTCTAAGATATTGGGGAGCATTCCTTAAGGAAAACTAAAAACATGATAATGGGAATGGAAAGTGGAAGGAAAAAGGGGACTGCTTAAAAGCAACAGGTCTCCTTTACACCTGCTAAGCTGCAGACAGAGCAGACTGCTTACATTTTCATTATGTCAACAACATGATAATTACCTGAAGGTGTAGATGAACTCTCTTCTCTCACAACAGCCACGATACTTTGCAGCTATAGGGCAGAACCAACTCAAAACGTATCCATACTGACAGTCTCATGTGAAAGCACCCCAGTATCAGGTAACTTCAGCGTAGTCTCAATCCCTTAAAGGTTAATGAAACATGTATTTTGGCACAGCACACAAGAAAGAAAAGCGAGTACGTAAGGACCTGCCCTGGACACTTACTGAGACTGCCTCAGCTCTGCAGAGCATGAAGACTTGTCCTGGTGATGGGATCGCTACCTGACGAGAACCTATTTGCTTCACAGATTGAGTAGGCTCTGGACAGATAGCTCTAAGAAAGATTCAACTTTTCTGATTTTAGCCCTCTAAAAATAAACCCCAAACACTTCAGAATGCCATGCAGCCTGGCCCTGAACTTCCCAAGGATACTGATGGCTCATATCAATGTCATCACCATAGCATTTCTGTGCTTTCAAGTTGCTATTTTAAAGACCTAGGAAAGTACACGGAGCAAGTGAGTTAAAAGAACAGGCTGACAGCTAAGGGAAGTGGCCTGTGGAAGAAATAATGAGTGAACACTGTCACTAAAGATTGTATCTTGACACATATGCACAAGAAGGCTGAATTCAGTGTGTACAGGCAATCACGATTCTCACATTACCTCACTTTGCAACCTTAGCAAAGGCCTTTAAGGGTTATTTCGTGCTTGGTTATATTCATCTGCGAAATGAAGATATCTCAAACAAGATCATTCCGATAGGCACAGTATCTAAGCACAATAAGAGGCATTCTCAGTGATAACAAAGCTTACAAGATAAGTGGATGAGTCAGACCAAGGGAGAAAGAGAGAGAGAGGCAGAGGCACCAAGACAAAAAAAATACCTTTCCTCTGAGCACACGCAGGTGCCGGTACATTACCTGACCACGAGCCTTGCCCACTGACATGCAACACAACTAAGGCAATAAAAAAAGCTTTATTGGGAGTATCTAAATGCAATCTTGCTGATTACAGAAGACACTATTCTACACCTTTTCCTGATAGCGGTAACCCTTTGGTGGAAGGGAAAGGTTCAGAGGGACAACTGACCCTGTGCCAGTTGGAGCTGTCAGGTGGACACCAGCCGAGCCCACTCATGCCCGTGTAAACCCAATGCATCTCCACGTTATTTTGAATTTATGGCATCATCCCTCAGAGCGCAGGCAAGTATTTCCACAAATGAATTATCTCAATCAGAAAACCAGTCCTGTGGCAAGGGATACATATGGCCATCACTCCCAAGAACAGCTGTCAAGCACTAGCCCTGCCCACTTCCCACTGTGTAATGTCCGTGGTTGCTCAGTCAAGCGAATGACCTTATATGCCCACACAGGTCCTATCTGAACTGAAAATTATTAGCAAAAACTTGTTTTCCTTAAGACTTTGCAGTCTAACAGGGAGAAATAATACACTTGGATGGCAAGTGAGTCTAAATGGCTTTTGCTACAGTTCTTTTGAGTATAAAATCTCTCTACACGGAAATAAAAAAGCTCGTTGGAAAGATGAGTGCTAGACCCCCACCCTCTCTATCCAAAGCATGCTGTTCAATTTAGCATGTGCTTCACTGAATAAATAACACTCCCAGCCATGACGCTCTCCCTCCAATATGCTTAAGTATTGATAGATTGCATCGCTCTATACTAAGTCTGTCTGGAACTTGTGACATTTGCCCAGTGATTTGGTAAATGAACTTGGAATATTTGACCCATGCAGCTGAGATTACACCTTATTTAGACTGAATGGACTAGATCCTTTGTTGTACCCAAAAAACCTGACAGATACGGCTAACCTTTTCAGCCAGCTCCTCTGGGTATTTAGCTATGAGGAAAGTGGCACTCCATGACGATTACTGAATCTCAAATCTCTTCCGCATATACACGTATAACCCTGTACTCTGTGGGAATCTGTGATAGAGGCAAGTTGGCAACTGAAGGACCTTCTCCCAGACTGCTTTCTGATTTATGTAGACCTGCCACAGAGTGACTGATACAAGTGAAATAAATCTGTTTAGGACTTAAAAGACATGAAACTTGACAGACATTCAAAGTAAGTCAGATTCAGCTGTTTCACGTTTTATCTTTTCCTGTGTTATAGCTCTAAAATGAGATTAGCTAATGTGGTCAGGGGGCAGCGAGAGGGATAAGTGGGCGCAGGGTTTGGACAGTCTCCTAGGACAGGTCTCCTACCCCTCACCTCCGATTCTCTGCTCCAGCAATACATTTTTCACTATGCTTTGATCTTGGCTGACATTTTTAACTTAGTAACATTCTCCAAGACAATCTCAAGGCTGTAAAATTACATTACTCAATGCAAGAAATGCCTCTTAGCAACTGTCCTGCTTTGGGCTTTTGAGATACATTTCTGTATCTCAACAGAGCAATCGTGATGTTATTTCTCAAGCTTAAATGGAAGCCAAGACATTGATGACTTGCCCCGTCTTACCAACTACCTGAATGCAGAGAGTTTGCTGGAAAAATATTTAAAATATACTCACTAAACATTTGTGGGATCTCCTACACTGATAGGGGGTGCCCAGTCAGTATCAGTGAGACAGCTGCAGAAAAATTCTGGATCAAGTCTTCAGGACTTCCACAATTTTCCAGTAACCCTAATTTTTTTCTCTCTCCTATAGATATACATGCATCATCCTTCCCAACCTATCATGACCCAAGCAAAAAATCAGAAACAACCCACGTTCTGTGACTCAGAGTAATAAAAGACACCTTTTGCTTTCTTCCATTGAGAAGTTTGTGGTACCTAGTCTTTTCTAGTAAAGATTATAGTTAAGGGCTCTGAATTAGCAAACTCTCTTGCACACTTAACTATTCCACAAGGAAGTTAACATCTCCTTGATTTTTGAGCTGGCAGTACTGAACCCTCCCAGGCTATGCTATGCAGAAGGGCTGGTGGAGGTGAAACGGCAGCTAGAAGAGCAGCATGACAGCAGGCTACAGTAGTACAATTCTCAGCTAGTGAGTGTCAAGGCTTCTGTCACATCATTAACTCGGGTATAGCGATAATCAGCAATATC